>NW_021703780.1:64293384-64721310 GCF_005190385.1 Monodon monoceros | reverse complement strand
GGGGAGGGGAGGAAGAGGGCTTCAAGAAGAAAAAAAAGGCACACTGGTAGAACGGTGGACATGTCCAAAGTGGCCTGTAGCAGAAGCAAGTGGTGGATGTGGCTGGAAGGAATGCATGAGGGTCAGAGATACCACTGGAAATCAGGCAGTGCCCAGTACACCAAGGCCATAGTTGACCAGTCTGAGAAGTGGGGAGCCAGGCTTTTCTACAGGCTTTTAAGAAGTTTCAAATGGATAATATAATTTCCATTAAATCAAAGGATGGCCAAATCATAAAATGTTCTTACAGATACAACCTCACTGAGTAAGTAACCAATTCAATAAAAACGTACTGGCTACCTTCTAATAGCTATTATTGAAGGAATAAGAACTGCTCCCTGTAGTTCTTCTGAAAACTCTACATTGAGCTTCAAAGCCTAAATACAAATGATTCTATCTGTGAACCAAGTTGAGAGAACTCCACCCTAATTACAGAAATGTATTTCACTAGATATTAGCTTGAGATATAGTAACACAAGAAAATAATGGTAGAAGCTCAAAGTTCATTGTGCCTATTGGATTGCTCATTAGAACTGTTGGTTCCCCTTACATCGCTCTCCGTGATGGTGATGGGAAGGCCGCGAAGCATGATGGTCTTGCTCTCCCTCTCATCACTGATGTCATGCCTATAGTCATGCTCGCCATAGTCACCATCTGAATGGTAGCCATCTTCGGATCGGTCACTGTTCCTTCTTTCACGTTCTCTCTGATTTACAATAAAGAAAATTGTAATTCAAATCACACTGGGCTTATTTATACCCTTTGATCCAGTCTCTCCACTTGTAATTTATCTTTAGGAATAGAGATAATACAAGAACTCCATGATGATGTTCACTGCAGTGTCTTCTAAAACAGCATAAAACAAAAAAAACAAGAACAGAAACCCCCAAACCTGGCAACAATCATTTAGTTCAGGAAGAATGGTTTAACAACTCACCAAACAGTATAACAACACACAATGAAACACTATTACCTGTTAAAATAAGATGATTATATGCATAAGAAAAAAAAAACAGTGCAAAATTATGCTGGTTGCACAATTACTGCTAAACAAAGCTAATGCATATGGAAAGAAATGTGAAAAAAGCTATGCTACAATGTTAAACTACAACTTTTAGAAACACCATCTGAGGCAAAGGGACGGTAAATAATTATGCCCCAATTGTCTCATCTTTAAAATGAGAATAACACCTACCTTATAGGGCTGTAGTGAGACCTGAATGAGTTCATGTAAGTCAAGTGCTCAAAAGAGTGCCTGGAGCATAGTGAGCCCTAAGTAAACCCTGGCCAGTATTTCTATGACTACAGGGCACAGTCTGTCTTTGAGGGTTATAGTCGACTCAGATTTCAGAATAATAAAGAGTTTGAATATAATACTCCTCTTGAGAGATTTCTGCACTTGGTATACTTATGTCAAGAATCTTGGAGGTTCTGTGCATATAATTCATAATTCTAACAACTCTATAAACAGTTGTTGGTCACTCACCTCTGGACTGTCATAGTCTCGGTAGTCATCATATCTATCACCCCTCCGATCATCACTAGATCTTTTGTAATCTGAGTCCCTCCTCCTGCTTCTGGATTCACGCTCATCACGATCATCCCTGTCTATGATGGACCCGTATCTTCCACTGCGTTCTGTTCTACTCACTCTGCCACGGAAAATAATTTTCATTTACTCTTCAGTAAATCATATTTTGTCCCTTTAGAAAACATGGTTGAAAAAACACACAACCCACATCTCAGTTTACAAGACATCCAACTAGTTCAGTGTATCCCTTAAAATTTATCACCAAATTCCAATTTACAAAGACAATGACTGGGAAAACAGCTATATCCCTAAGTACAAAGGTAGTTTTCAGGAATTCATACTAAATGTAAAAATATAGCTATCAAATGTATGGGTTTAATATTTTTGAGAGAGTCAAGCTGCCCAAGTTCATCCTGCATTTTCCCAAGCCTGTGGCCTACACATCACTCCTTTCATCCCTGATTTCAGATCTTAGTGATCAATCTAGACGGGAAGAATGTAATTATAGTTGTTCCCGCCAGGGACAGGTTCCAGGACCTGCTGTAGATACCAAAACCCATGGATGCTCAAGTCCCACAGTTAGCCCTCTGGTATACACAGTTCTGCATCTGCAGATTCAACCAACCACGGATCATGTAGTACTGTATTTATTGAAGAAAATCTGCCTATAAGTGGACCTGCAAAATTCAAATCCATGTTGTTCAGGGGTCAGCTGTATTAGCATTTCACTCAATTACAAAGGAGGACATGTCCTGACTCATCCACTCTGAAGGGTATCTCACTACTAAGAAATGGACCAACAAACTGGATAACCTGTCTTTTTTCCCCATTAGGCAGTTAACCAAGTTCATTTGTTAGATATAACTAGCACCATCAGAGAACATTTATTTCCTATAACATCTGATTGATTGATTGATTGATTGGCTGCGTTGGGTCTTCATTGCTGTGCGCGGAGGCCACTTCTTGCTGCGGTGCGAGGGCCTTTCACTGCAGTGGCTTCTCCTGTTGCAGAGCACAGGCTCCAGGTGCATGGGCTTCAGTAGCTGTGGCTCACGAGCTCTAGAGCACAGGCTCAGCAGCTGTACATGGGCCTAGTTGCTCTGCAGCGTGTGGGATCTTCCCGGACCAGGGCTTGAACCCGTGTCCCCTGCATTGGCAGGCAGACTCCTAACCGCTGCACCACCAGGGAAGCCCCTGATTTATTTTTGATTACTGAGCAGCACTGGGCTTCACAGGAAAACCTAATAATAAAAGGCTTAAACCCATTTGACCACAGATATAAATAGTTCTTTCATAAATTGTTTACCAGGTTCGTAAAACTACTATGTAAGGACAAGACAAAGAGAAGGCTTATAAGGGCCTCATTTAGAGTATACAAATTTCATAAAAAGAAACAAATGAAACAAGTAGCCTAGGACTATTTTGAAATGTTAAGTATGTAGATGAGAGACCCCAAAACAGTAAATGTTAATTTGTTTGGAACCAGAGTACTGACAAAGCATTAAAACAATGATATCATGTGACATGAACACTTCATGAGTCCCAGTGCGCCATCAATTTGATCTATCACTGGGACTGGATTCAATATTAAGGAGGCAGCTGGATGTATAAATAAACGTTGTGTGTTTAAATCAAATGGTTTGAGTCAGAGAATCCACAGATGACACAGGAGTCAAATGCTCTCATCTTAATTCTTTACTAATTCTTTAGCAGTTTTCCTTTCTTCTTCTTTTTTTCTTAAAAATGTAACCCATGGTCCAAAGCTTCTCAGCTCTATAAATCTGGATCATCTTGTCATGGAGGGGACAATAACGAGAACTGGCATTCACTGGCTGCTTTCTACAGCCCAGGTACTGTGCAAAGTGACAGACAGTATGATCTCCTAGCTTCTTCCAGAGGCTGTTTGTTATCCACACCGGGAACCCTCATGACTTACTATTCCACCCAGCCCTCCTTTGCCTAATTCTTTCTTACCCTTCAGGCTTCACCTTAGAGAATACTTTCTCCAGGAAGCTTTCCTGGCCGTTTCCAAGAAAACACATGTTCCTAAGTGTTCTAACAGCACCCTCAACTTCTTTTACCATAGCACAGTTCACACAGTATTTTAATTATCTCATTAAACTGTGTGCTTGTGAGAGCAAGTATCATGAAAGTGCTCACAGCAATGCTGGATACAAAACAGACACTCAAATATTTGTTTGATAAACAATTTTTAACAAATAGCTCAGTCCCCATTGAAATGCTGAGATCAAAGGCATATAACAGTAATAACTTACCGTTTGTCTGAACCCATTGTCCTGCTGAAGATCTAGCACACTGCTCCAAAAGGTTCAAATTTTGTTTTTCCTAGGAGACAAAAGAGATAGGTTGCTGCAAGTCAGAGAGATCACGTAAGTCAACTGTTCCATAGCCGGAACACTACTGAGATTGGAATTTCATTAAACCATTAACAGTGGTTACCTAAGGTTGGGGGGGTGGGGAGGGAAGTGGGGACCAACTGTCAACATTAAAATCAAGCTAACATTTTGTTAACAGTGGGCATAGCAGGAAGGGGAAGCACAGTGAAAAATATGAGATTCCACATTCAATAACAAACCCATAAAAGGATACGAGCAGAAGGTTCCTTCCCTGCTCCTGCTGTAGGATTACAAAGCAAAAAGGGCACAGCTGCAATCAGCTCCCTGTGTTCTGAATCAAAGCAACTCCATTGCGATAGTTGACCGTTAAAACATTAATCAAAGTGTATTAATACAAGGAGCGAAACGAAATTCAAAAATTACTTAGGAAAAACTTAAAACCTTTGAGAAGCCCGATGCTGAGTTGATTGAAAATCTACTCCATCTAAAATGCAACGGCTGATCCAAAGCTATCTCAAACAAGAGTAAACCTCCACACGACTTAATTCCTAGGTAACAATGATCATCACAGGTTCTTGAGGTGGCCAGCCTGGCTCAGCTACGCACCGGCGGTGATAAAACATCACAGAGCTGGACTGCGTTCGATGCGTGCGCGGTCCGAGAAACTACTTACAGCAGTCCCTGGCGCCTGTTCTAGGCAGGGGCTGAACGAACATTTGCTTAATTAATAAATGGAAGAGAACCATCCAGGAGAAACCAGGCCCTAGGCAGAATCTCTGATGCCTCCCCTCTTCGCCTGGGCAGTGCCCGGACCCACCTCCGCGGGGTGTCGCGGCCGAGATGGCGGCGCCACGGCCTGCGCGACCAACTCAGGAGTCCGGCTTTCTCTTCCTGCCTGCACACCCGCCTCCCGACCCCCAAGAGGTTCCCAGCCCGTAGATCAGCCTTCACCGAACAGCTTTCCGGAGAGGGCTGATTCAGGTCAAGCTGCGGGGCGATGGCGGCTGGAGACTGTCAGGGCGCCCCTGAGAAGTACCCGAGGGACAAACGTCGGCTTCATGCTCAGCTGGGCTGGGTAGTCGGAAACACGTCCCGACAGGGGCACACTCAGAGCCCGAAAGAAGCGGGCCTCGGGCTGGGCGGGAGAACGCTCTCTGAAAGCTGACAGCGCTAGCGGCGAGGAGGGGCGCGGCTCTCCAATGCCTCCGGTAGCCCTTCGAGAGATCCGGCTGGAGCCGATCGACCGCCGCCCGCGGCTGACAGGGAGGCTCCACAGGGCCTGCTCCAACAGAAAGAACCGCGGGTCATTACGGGCGGCCGCCGCACTCACCCCCAGGAAGGACGGAAGCAGCAGCAGTAGCAGTTTTGTGCCAAGGGATTCCAACAGGGTACGGCCGCCTCACAAAATGGCGCCTCCGTCGACGGCCGTCTCCTACCCACAGTACCTCGCGCCTATCCCCTCCCCCCGCTACACGCTTCCTATGGAGGTGTCCAATCCGCGAAGGTGTCTGGCTGCGCGAGGGCTGCTGGGGAGTGTGGTCGCTAGGGCAACCTGTCACTTAACTACGCCCTGTGTCAATTTCCTGCGTATTTCCCTTTCTTCAAAACCCAGGCCTAATCTCCAATCTGCCTTTTGCAGATACGGATTAGAGCTTTTACCTTTATTAGGCATAGTAATTATTTGCTTTGCTACAAGGGCCTTAGAAAGTACAGTTTTCTTTCACCGACGCGGTGTAAACCATCACGTTTAATCTGGCTTTAAGAGAAGGAATGTAGGTCGATCACCTATTGCATTATTGAATGCTAGATTAGATTGGGCTACATGCTTTACAAATTTCTATTTTCATTTCATAACCTATGAGGTGGTTATTAAATCCATTTTTCAAGTAAGGAAATTGAGGTTTATGGAAATTAAGAGGATTTTAAAAAAATATTTGGTTGCATTGGTTCTTAGTTGTGGCAGGCAGGCTCCATAGTTGTGGCACACAGGCCCCTTAGTTGCGGCTCCAGGACTCCTTAGTTGCGGCATGTGGGCTCCTTAGTTGTGGCATGCGAACTCTTAGTTGCGGCACGCATGTGAGATCTAGTTCCCTGACCAGGGATTGAACCCGGGCCCCCTGCATTGGGACTGTGGAGTGGAGTCTTAACGCCACCAGGAAGTCCTTCCAGGGTTAATTTAACAGTTACTACTTGGTCGTCTAATAGAATCTCAAAATTAACACAGCCAAAAACCAACCTTGTCTCCTTCACAGCCTTCCCCACCCCATAGTTAGCAACCCCCTGCTTCCAGTTACTCAGGACAAAAACCTTGGAGTCATCCATGACTCCTTTTTCCTCGCACTCAATCTATCAGCAAATCCTGTTGACTCTACCTTTAAACTATATCTTGGATCTGACCACTTCTAGCTGGCTCAACTGCCGTTCACTTAGTTAAAGCTATTATCACTGTCCTTGTTTTAGAGAGTAGGTCACACTAACATGTCGCACTATAGATTCCAAACTATAGTGGTGGAACTGGGATTTAAACTAGTTAAGTTTAATTTGAGTCCACGCCCTCATTCACTAGAATGTAAACTCCAGAAGGAGAGAGACTTTTGTCTGTTTAGTTCACTACTATATCCCCAGTGCCTCTACTGCTGCCAGGCACATGGGATGCACTCAGTTGTTGAATGAACAAATGAATCCACTACCAAAGCTAAAAGTGCAACATTTGTGGCAGAAAGAACCAGGGATCCTTCAGCAATTCAGAGAGATATTTTGGACGCTCACTCATCAGTCATATGGTGGTATTTCTATGTATCCAGTTAGCATAACTTGCCCACTGGCATTATTTATAGATATAGATTTAGTGGAACTGATTTTTCAGGTCACATATACAGATTGAATAATTAGACCATGACAAGGCAGAGGAAGATATTAGATGTAGAAAACCACACTTAATACTCTTTTCTTTCTGGATAAAAAGAAATCTTTCAAGAATAAGTAGAAGGGGGACTTCCCTAGTGGTCCAGTGGTAAAGAATCCACCTTCCTGTGCAGGGAATGTGGGTTCGTTCCCTGGTCAGGGAACTAAGATCCCACATGCCACAGGGTAACTAAGCCCGCACGCTGCAACTATTGAGCTCGCGCGCCTCCACTAGAGCCCGCGTGCCGCGAACTACAGAGCCCACGTGCCCTGGAGCCCGCACGCCAGAACTAGAGAGAGAAAACCCACGCGCCGCAACAAAAGATCCCACGTGCCGAAACTAAGACCCAATGGCAGCCAAAAATTAAATTAATAAAATAAAAATAAAGAAAAAAAAAGAATAAGTAGAAGGACGTCAAAGAGATTTCAAACCAGAAGCTCCAGATATACTGGAAAATCTTTTCCTTGGAAAAGCATCTTTAAACATGTTCTAACTATGGCTTATCCTTCTACGTCGAGGGCATTAAGTGACTGACACTGGAAACTCTCTGGATAATTAAAAACATGACAATAGATGGAAAGGTAGGAATTTCTGGATTTTAGAATAATGGGTAACTTTTCTCTCTCTCCTCATCTCTATTTCTATCTTCCTATCTATCCACCTACCTACCTACGTCTGTTCGGGCTGCTATAACAAAATACCACAGACTGGGTAGCTTGTAAACAACAGAAAATTTTTTCTTACAGCCCCGGAGGCTGCAAAGTCCAAGATCAAGGTGCCAGCATGGTTGGGTGAGAGCCCTCTTCCGGGCTGCAAACTTCTTATTGTATATTCACATGGTGAAAGGGTCTAGGGAGTTCTGTGGGATCTCTTTTATAAAAGCACTAATCCCAGTTATGACAGCTCTGTCTTCATGACCTTATCACTTCCCAAAGACTTCACCTACTAATACCATCACCTGTGGGGATTAGGTGTTGGTGGTGGTTGTGGGGGAAGACAAGCATTCAGACCATAGACTACCTACACACACATATTTTTCTACATTTTCATATGTATGTATGTATCTGTATATAATATCCAACTTATGGGGGAGTGTATATATATGTATATATATATATACACACATATATATGTAAAACTTTTATCATCAGAATAAGGTAAGTGTATGTGACCCTCGGAACTCCAATATTAGTTTAATTATATTTAAAACTTAAATATAGATGGGTCATTGCAAACCCTGCAATGGATAATGCAGATGCCGAGAACCCATAACTTGCTAGACTTAATGGTCACTAGAAGTCTGCTCATTTCCAAAGCAGTTAAACAAGCACTTCTGAGCATCCCTGAGGTGCCTGCTGGGCTGGGCTTGTCACCAGCCATAAAAGCTATATAGCCGTTCATAAATGGTACAAAATCATTCTTAAATACTTGAAGGAGGTGTCTAGAAAAAAAGATGGATTCCACCAGAGCAAAATGCCATCCTCAAAATTCTCTGGTACCTGACCTTCTTTGTGGACACTGCCCTGTTGAGTTCCAGAGCTGTGCCCCCAAAGGCCTGTCTGGCAGCTGATGTGAGTCTGGAAAAGTTTAACAAGTTCCTGGCCAATTAAGGAAAACAAAGACAACAGAATGAGTTGGTTTTTTGTTTTAAAGAAAGCCACAGATGTTCAACATAGAATAGAAGACAGTCCTTTAAGTTTGCCTTTACTACTTTTTTTTTTTTTGCGGTACGCGGGCCTCTCACTATTGTGGCCTGTCCCGTTGCGGAGCACAGGCTCCGGACGCGCAGGCTCAGCAGCCATGGCTCACGGGCCCAGCCGCTCCGCGGCATGTGGGATCTTCCTGGACCAGGGCACGAACCCATGTGACCTGCATCGGCAGGCGGACTCTCAACCACTGCACCACCAGGGAAGCCCTGCCTTTACTACTTTTTTGATGGAAAAAAAAAAAAGTTCTCTTAATGAAACGATCTTAGGTCTTTTTCTTAATTTCTCACCACTTGACAAAAGAAAAAAAACTAGTTCACATGTTTTGGTCCCAGGCTGGGAACTACTGCTTTAGAATTAGTAAAAAGGCTCATGTGGGGAAGAAAAAAAAAAAAAAGACAACGTGAGAACTCTTGCCTATACCAAGAAACCAAAATATTTAATTTTGTCAGAAATGGGCTTAAACTGAGAGAGATATACAATCAAAATTTAATTCAACAAGTATTTACCATAGACCTATGAGTTCAGCATTATTCACTCATTTATTGGGTGCCAACTGTGTTAGGCCCTGGGCCAGGCCCTAGGGATATAGTAGTGAAGAAAATTACCCAAGATCTCTGCCCTTATGTAGCTGGCATTCTGATCAGAGGCCTCAGGGAACCTCCTAGGAACATCTTAGGGTGACATACTTTTCACACCCATTCTGAGTTTCATACAATACCCAAAGTACTGCTTTAAAAATGTATGAAATACTTTAGACCTTATTTCCAACCATAACATCTCCACTAAAGTGGCAAAATAAAACCAGAAGACAAACCAAAACAAAACTAGGCAGTGGCCTAAACTAGTCCGGAGGTCTGAGTTTAAACACATCAGAGAATATGCTGCTGCCATCAAATGAGAATTAAGTCCGTGTCATACCATCCCAGTAGCTTGCTATACTTCTCCCTTGCATCTCTCATCACATCAGAAATTGTGCAACGTCCATCTTCCCCAGAGGACTGAGTCCCATGGTCACAGAGACCCACACTGATCTTGCTATAAGCCCAGTAACAAGTAAAGTAGGCTTTCAAAACATTCAATGACCACTTAATAACGTGATGATGCTACTGCTGGGCAGCCAATAACCTGGGTCAACCAAGTAGCCTCTACAGGATCTTCAATACTGAAGCATTGGATGTGTTTCACAGCTCTGGTTAGGCCAAACAGGGTGACACAAAGTTAGGAGGAAAACCTAGTCTGACCAGTTCAGGACAAATTTGGAAACTTCCAAAAAATGTTTTGACCTATTCAGTGAAGGTCAGACAGAGAGTAATTGGACACACCATAGATGCACCTGCAGACCAACAGTTAGACCAGAAGGGCTCTTGGAGTACATCTGTCTGGGGCTGAAAGATCCAAATAGCCCATCTTCTAAAATGCTGCACTAGTGGTAGCAAGGCCCAGAACTAGGGGCTTTTGATCCCTAAGCCAATGTACTCCTGTTTGTTTTCCTTTTTCGGAGGGGTAAAAAGATATATTAAAGATTAAGAGAAAGGGATATATGGACACAGCATGGCAAACAATTTAAATTCACATTTACCATTCCTGTTGCTAGAAATGTTTTCTCCTTGGAATACTCCCACCTCTCCTTACCTCTCCCACCCCTCACTGCTCATCCTCTCCAAAATGCCAATACTCCCACTCAATTTTTACAAAACCCTCCTTGGTCCTGCCTTATGCATCCAGACTATGTCGTTAGACCAAGGGTTGGGAAAAGCCACAACCCCTGGGCCAATTCTGGCCTGTGACCTGTTTTTGTAAATAAAGTTTTATTGGACCACAGCCAGAATCACTTGTTTGTGTATTGCCTGTGGCTGCTTTCTTACTACAAAAGAGCAGAGTAGTTGCAACAGAGATCATATGACCTATAATTTGAAGTCTAAAATATTGACTCTCTGGCTCTTTACAGAAAAGTTCACAAACCCCTACCTTATACAATCAAGATGTTCTTCAAAACATGCGGTTCTAAGAAACATTCTTCCCCTGAGATACCTGAAAAGTGCAATTCTTAGTACCATATGTTCCCTTGAGAAATTATTTTTTAAAGTTTTAATAGGTGCCTAGGATATAGCAGTCTTTTTAATTATAAAGAATTAAAAACACACAAAAAACTCACTTTTGAAGCAAATTCTGTGAAATGGTATGAGTGATATGGTGGGCAATAAAGATTTGAAAGAGGGCAGACATCTCTTTGGAGAGTTCTAGCCATGGAGGAAAGGAAAAGCTGGGGCAGTGGCTGGAGAGAAGTGGTAATTCTTATTATGCCAACTTGCTGTGGTGACCACAATGTGTGAAGCAGTGAACATCCAGCAGACACTCAGAAAAAGAGCTGTCACAACACTGCCTCCCCCCGTCCCCCAACAAAGTCAGAAGAGGACTTCTGAAGGTCTAATGACTAGTAAACCAACATATGGAAATATGTTCAGCCTTAGCAGTTACAATAATGTGTGATGCTATTTTCACTAATTAGATTAGGAAAATAATTTAAAAAAATCTGACAGTATGCGTACAAGCCAGAGTTCAACGGTCACTGCAACCAGTCCACTCACACTGATAGCAGGCACTGTTCCAGGGCTCACTACAGCCCTTGTTGCCATTTCAGCGTCACCTCAAATGGGCCCACACCAAGGGACTCTCTTCCTCCTACCATTAGCCCCACCCCCCCACCCATGGGAGAAAAATTTAACCACCAAAAGAAGTCACATTGAAAAAAAGTTTATTTAAAAAAGTTCTAGCAGCAAGAACAGTAACAAAACAAAAGGAGAGACGGACAAACAAAACAAGAAGGAGGCTGTGTCCTGTGGGGCTTGTCTCCACTCTTTAATCGAGTTCTTTATACCGAGCAAACATGACTCTTCGCACAGCGTCTCGGTAAGTCTCATTGGACTGTCTCTTGCTGGTTCTTCCTGGAGCTCCCACATTGGGACCCCTCATCCGGCTTTCAGTCTGTAAAACAAAGACAAACAATGAAGTGGGCTCTATGAATTAATTAGCCTCAGGGCTGGTCTTTGACTATAAGCATTTCTGGACTAGTAAGGAGCAGGATATAGGAGAATTTTTAAAGAATGCTTAATAAACAAACACTCAAGATGAATAAGGAGGGTGGCGATGCCATGATTTCAGGATACAGGATTCAACACCAGAAATGTGAGAAGCCCATCTCATATATGTGGCATTTTCAGACAAGGACTAAGACAACACAAAACGGAGAGGGTTCCCTCTTATCACCTTTTCTATCTTCTCTTCTTTTCCTTAAACATGAGGGGTGAGGCCCTTCATGGGACCCAGGACTAGTCTGTCATACAGAGTGAAGTAAGTCAGAAAGAGAAAGACAAATACCGTATGCTAACACATATATATGGAATTTAAGAAAAAAAAAATGTCATGAAGAACCTAGGGGTAAGACAGGAATAAAGACACAGACCTACTGGAGAATGGACTTGAGGATATGGGGAGGGGGAAGGGTGAGCTGTGACAGGGCGAGAGAGAGTCATGGACATATACACACTAACAAACGTAAGGTAGATAGCTAGTGGGAAGCAGCCACATGGCACAGGGATATCGGCTCGGTGCTTTGTGACCGCCTGGAGGGGTGGGATAGGGAGGGTGGGAGGGAGGGAGACGCAAGAGGGAAGAGGTATGGGAACATATGTATATGTATAACTGATTCACTTTGTTATAAAGCAGAAACTAACACACCATTGTAAAGCAATTATACCCCAATAAAGATGTTAAAAAAAAAAAAAAGAGAAAGACAAATACCATATGCTAACACATATATATGGAATTTAAGAAAAAAAAAATGTCATGAAGAACCTAGGAGTAAGACAGGAATAAAGACACAGACCTACTAGAGAATGGACTTGAGGATATGGGGAGGGGGAAGGGTAAGCTGGGACAAAGTGAGAGAGTGGCATGGACATATATACACTACCAAACGTAAAATATATAGCTAGTGGGAAGCAGCCGCATAGCATAGGGAGATCAGCTCAGTGCTTTGTGACCCCCTGGAGGGGTGGGATAGGGAGAGTGGGAGGGAGGGAGATGCAAGAGGGAAGAGATATGGGAACATATGTATATGTATAACTGATTCACTTTGTTATAAAGCAGAAACTAACACACCATTGTAAAGCAATTATATTCCAATAAAGATGTAAAAAAAAGAAAAAAAAGACTGACAGCCTTCGGGGCTTTCCTGGTGGCGCAGTGGTTGAGAATCTGCCTGCTAATGCAGGGGACATGGGTTCGAGCCCTGGTCTGGGAGGATCCCACATGCCGCGGAGCAACTAGGCCCGTGAGCCACAATACTGAGCCTGCATGTCTGGAGCCTATGCTCTGCAACAAGAGAGGCCCGTGCACTGCGATGAATGGCCCCACTTACCACAACTAGCGAAAGCCCTTGCACAGAAACGAAGACCCAACACAGCAAAAATAAATAAAATAAATTAAGAAACTCCTACCCCAACATCTTCTTTAAAAAAAAAAAAAAAAGACTGACAGGCTTCTCAGCTCTCACGTTCTTTGCCAGCAGTGGTGAAAGCCCAGCTAATAGGCAAGGACATAGCTCTGGGCCACAGAATGAGAGGAAACTAAGTATATGCCAGGTTCATGCCACCCCTAACAAGATGGAAACCATTTCACCTCCTCTGCTGAAGCCAATCCAGGATGGCCATATCCGAGGCCTGCCCCCTTCCTCCAGCCAGTGGCCTGTTGGACACAGCCTCCTTTGCTGCTATTGTCGATGCCTTCTTTACCAACAGGCTTACGATCACTGCAAAAGAAACATACATACTTAGACACCAGCACTTTCAAAGTGACATGCTTGTGAGCCCAATAAAAACCTCTGTCCTCTTGATTCAGATTTGCCTCCTCTTAAGAATATTAAACAGTATCTTTGAGTGCCTGCTATCTATGAAACTGGCTTTGTCCTGGGGATACAGAGATGACCAAGACCTGACTCTGTTCATGGGGAAGGATGTGAGAAGGATAATATGTCAACAGATGCTTACAGCACACTGAAGAGCTCAGCCATGGATGTAGCAACAGTATATACCTACTATGGAAATACAAACAGGGAACACAAACCTGAAGGGGCATCACCAAAAATGAGGAATTCTAACAGGAGGGTATACCTGAACTGGGTCTTAACAAATGAGGAGCTTGTGAGCTAGAAAAAGCATGGGAGGAAAGGAGGACACAAGCAAGGAGAAGTGAAAGAATACAATTTGTCCAGAGGAAGAGTGGCAGGAATTGATAAAAGGCTGCTTGAGCCAGATTGTGAAAAGCCTTGAACATCATGCTAAATCATGACTCTGTACTTCATACTTCAGGCAAAGAATCTCTAGAACCCAGGCCTCCCTTTAGGCAAGGTATATGTTCACAAAAAGGCTAGTTTTAGGAGATTTCTGTTTATAAAAGTCATTTTGGCGGTAGGGTAGAAAGACTGAAGAGCAAAGATGGGGAGTAACCAGTCCAGTTTGGAGGTAAGCTAGGAATTGGGGCAAGGCTTAATTATGGATGTGGCCACTAACGATACAGAGGATAAAGGAGGAAGATTGGGACAGACCAGGTAGACCATGATGCGATGATGTTACTACTCTGAAATAGGAATACAGCAGGTTTAGCAGGACTGGACTAGAAAATAATGTGGAATATAATATTGAGTAATTGTTTAGTGTGAGGAGGCTGAGGAGTGGCCAAGAGGATATGCCCAGAAGGTAAACAGAAATAATGATTTTTGAGCTCAGAAAACAGAAATGACTTGAGATGGAGCCATAGGACTTGTTAGCCTGTGAGTGGTGGCTAAAGCCTTGGGTACCGTAGGCAGTCCAAGTCAAGAGGATGGAGGAGCAAGAATAAAGGAAAACTGAGGGCAGAGTCCTGGAGAATATCTGGAATAACCCAGAAAAGGAAGAGGAGCAGGAGAGAAGACTTAGAAGGAGGAGAGCCAGTAGAATGTGATGTGATGGGTGCTGAGAATAGAGAGGCATCTCTTTCTACACCCAGCTACACCCAACTGACTCAGGGCTAAGGTGCTCTTCCTCCTCCTGGCTGACTCCTTCAGTTTTGTCATCGTTCGGTGTACTTCAAATTGCAGAGAATGACCCAATGGGATGCTACATTGATTAAGTGGTCCCAACTTAGCACTTCTTACAAATGCGAATAGAATAGACTAAAATAAAAATGTCAGTGTTTATTGCACAGTAAGGAAGTATTTTTCATGAAGATTTCTTTTTCAGTTATTTACATGCATACATATATTCTGGGCCATGATTCAAAATAATCTCTTACTGAGGGCTGTGAACAAATAAGTTGGAATGCCAGAGCCCCAGACCCCATCTAGACTTCTTAGGGGTCTTTCTCCATCAATCATCTCCCCTTTCCCCACAGGCATACTCTACCCTGGCTACTAGTTCTTTTGCTTACCAATGTAGAGACTTGTTCAAGTTTCACTAGATCAATACCCTGCTTAAAACCATTTCATAACCTCCCACTGCCCTAAGACAAAGTCTTAGCAAGGTGTTAAAGGAGCATGAACTTCAAGAACTGGACTGTGTCTGTTGAGCCAGCCTCATCTCCTTGTCACTCAACCACTTATCTTCAGTGTTCAGCCCATCAAGCTACTTACAACTTCTCAAATGCATCATGACCTCTCTCTCTTTCATCCATGAAGCATGCAGTTCCCTCCAATTGAAATGCCCTCCCCTTCTCCACCGGATTTCTGTGTCTGCCCTACAAGACAAAGTATCACCTAAGCCTTCCTATTCTCTGTTCAGACAGTCAAGGATAATACGTGTCTTGTCCACATGAATATTCCTTGCCCTTGGTGCAGTATCTGTACACAGTGGGCTATCAGCAAATTCTGTATAACTCTGGACTCACAACTTGGGAGCTCTCTGACTAGAAACAAGCACAGGAAGCTAGAGATCATATATTTCTATCAGCAGCCAACCATTTATTCAGCACCTAATGTGTGAGAATGGAGTTTCCCTAGAGAAAAAAGTCCAAGAGTGTGACATTCTTATCAGGCTAATACGGAGGTACAGTGTTACTGATGAGGAGAGAAAGGGTTCCCAACTATAGCCACTCCAGCCCTGGTTTTGAGCAGCTAAGCAGCCAGTGATTCTTACATGCAAACATACATATTCCCTGTGTTAAGACAGGTGGTAAAAAGGCTGGGGTGAACTTCATGCTCAAGAGTTCAGACAGAACCTGCTCCTGATAACCTCACTCCCCGAGAGAGAAAAAGGCAGCATGTTAGAGAAAGTGATGGTTTCATCATTAGGCTTGAGACCTAGGCTGAGTGAAGAGTTTCTAGCTTACCTGTCAGTTTCCCTGGAGTATTTAATTCGTTTCCTTTCTGGAGAATCAAAAGATTGGAGCTTTTCCCTGCGATCATTTCCTCTTTCTTTAAACCTTCCCTGTTGGTAAGCAGAAGAACAGATCTGAGACTCCCATCTGAGGGGGTGGGAGAGTGCGAACGCTTCACTTTATTCCCGATATTTCTTCTAATGTGAAGGGATTCAACTGGTAACTCCTGGAATCTCTCATTCCTTCAAACATTCTTCTTGAGAAAGTAGTGGCTTCTCTAACTGGTGAATTTGGGAAGAAGAGGCTATCTTTTCCTCTTCTGAGGAGGAGGTGCTCTCCAATACGCCTCCACAGGTGGATTCTTGACCGTCACATAAGACCTGTCATGGGCCAGTGAAGCCTGTAGCTGGGTAAGTGAGTCTGCCTAATTGGTCTAGATAGCAAGTCCATTTGGCTCTCACTCTAAGCTACTTCCTCCAACTTGGCCTTTAACAGTAAAAGATGCTATTTCAGCAGCCCTATCCAACGCTCCTTCATTGATTTTAAAAGCTGGGCAGGAAGGAGGAATGTTATTTCACCTACCCAAAAACCCTAACATCACCTTTAAAAAAAGCAACTTTATTAAGGTATAATTTATAAACTATAAAATGTACCCACTTTAATGTAGTTTGATGAGTTTTGAGAAATATATACACCATCTTTTGGGGCTTCTTCGTTCTTTATCTTCAGCACAGCCTACAAATGCTACACCAGAAAGTAAAAAGAGTTGGGGATCAAGGGAGTAACAAGTCACCAAATCTTACCTCCCGTTCTCTCCTCTCCAGATAGGCTAGCTCCTGCTCAGACTGTTTTATCTTCCGATGGATTTCCAGGTTTTGCTGAGAAGAGAGGGAGTTCTATGAGTGTAGGTCTAAAAAAAGTGGTCCTAGAAATGCTCTAGGCCTTTCCTGATAGCTGCTCTAGGACTGTAGCTCCTTTCACTGACCAACTCTCCCAAGTGATCACGGCACCATGCAAGCAACAATCCCTAACTGGTCTTGCGTTAGGCTCACCAATGGGAACCCAGGTTCTAACACTGGCTTGTCACATAGATTAGTTACATGCTGTGGCACAAGACAGAATTTTATCCTACTTCTCTCCAAAGTGTAGAAGACACAAATCTGGTTTATATCTCTTTACCTAAGGTAAAAATGGGAGAGGGGAATCTGACTACACCAGTGAAGAAAACCAAATGCCCACATGCTCTGCCTACCACCACTACCACCTGCCATCCTCAGACGCTATTCTCTGTGGGCACTATTCAAGCCCACAGAGAAACAGGAAAAGGAACTCCAAGGTCACAAATGAACAGATTTCTCTGAGAGTCCTGTACTCCTTGAGGGTCCTACACTCCTGAAGTGTGGCTCCTTCTGGCATATATAAGAAACTTAAGGTGTCCAGAGCAGCTCTTGTACAGAAAGGGGATTCTTTGCATTGGATTACTGCAAGGAAAGGAAAAGTGCTATAGTCCACGTTCCACTGTCCCAGGGCTAGTTCAGTTTGTGGATTCATCAGACCTCTGGCTCCTCTTTCCTGACAACAACTTTTTAATCTCTTCAGCAATTTATTAGCACTTTCATAAGAGAGCTGAATTTTAAATGTTTTGTCTGATGACTCAGAATTCCAGAAGGTCAAAGGAACTTGGAGGTAGTCTGTTGCAGGGGTTGTCAGAAGGAGCCTCTCAGAATCCTAGAAACTTTGCAGAGCCTCAACAGAGGCAGCTGGAAGAAGAGGTGTGCCTATCATCAAAGCAGAGCTTTTCAGCTTTTAGCTACATAAGACTTGGGGTTTTATATTGAGAGAAAGTCTAAATCTAATCCCCTCACGTGCTCTAGCAACATCTGCTAGAAAAGGAGTGTGAAAGAAATTACTTTATACTGAGAACACGAGTCCATCTAAGGGCTTTACTTGTCCAGAATTTGGCTCCTTGGCCAGTACATATAAATGAGAAGACTGCAAGGGAGGACCAATGTATGTCAGTTTAACACCCCAAGAATAGTTGTTGTGCCATGGCTTATAGCAATAACTCACTACATGAAGAGATGGCAGAATGTGACTCACGCTTGGGGAAAACCACACACTGTCAGAGCTAGATGGAACCAGGTGAAGCCACCAAGTATCAAAGAAGAAAAGGACCTTATCTGAAGTCCAACTGTTAGGTTAATGGTAGAGCTAAGATGAGAAACCCAGCAGGTGAGTTTCCTTTTCCACGACCCCTTCTCCTCCTGTCTTCAGCACAGCTTCCATGTTTGGTGCCCCAGCCACAGCCATGATGCTTGCCTTGGGTCTACACCCTGAAGTTTTTTGAAGGTGGGCACCATCTTAATGCAGAGCAACTCATGAACAAAAGGTGGAGGAACAACTCATTTTTGTCTTTTTTTTTTTTTTTGGCCGCGCTTTATGGCATGTGGGATCTTAGTTGCCCAACCAGGGATCGAACCTGCGGCCCCTGCAGTGGAAGGCGAAGTCTTAACCACTGGACCACAGGGAAGTCCCAGCAACTCATTTTTGAATTAAACTGATTTAATTAGAGGAGTTGGGGAAGATACAGGCTGAGGAGGACAGCATAAGCTTCTTTAGTCACTGTAATGCTCAACAGTGATAAAGAGTCAAAAGTTCGAAAGGTCAGGGCCCTTCCCTTAATACCTTGTGCAGGTCTGAAAGCTGCTGGTGTTTGCTCAGAACTTCTTTATTGGGAAACTGCCTTCTGCAGAGCAGACAAGCCAGTTTATTCCAGTCAGTGAGTTTGTCTTCTTCATTCTCCTTCTTGGTCAGCTCCTCCCGCTGCTGGGGCTGTGCTGTGCGGGGCTGTGGAGGAGGGGTCTGCTCCTCCTCCTCTTCCTCCTCATAGTCACTGTCTCCTCCATATTCACCCAAAAGGCCGATCAGTGGGTTTACCACTTTAGGCTGGTAGGAGAAGGCCAGGGATTAACGCAAACTCAACCTATATTTGGGGCCTGTTTTCTGGATATTCTGATATGGGCATCTCATTTCTTTTAGCCTGAATAATGAACTGGGTTCAAAATAGGCCCACTGACCATGTTGCTCATTTCCCAGATGGAAGCAACATGGCTCGAGCTTGACTTGTCTCCTTGTCCACTGAGATAAGCCAGAAAGTTTCCCTTAGGAGTGACTCTAGCAACAGAACAGTGATGAGAAGGAAGAGAAAGGGAAACTGACAGAGACCACAGGGAGAGTTTAAAAGTTATAAGTTACTTTTGAAGAGGCAGAGATAGCAACCACCTCCAAGTCACTGTAACCCATGGAGAAAAGGAAAGATAACTTTCATCAAGGCTACAGTAACTCCTAGAGCAAAAGAGATTTAGGAGATGGACTAAAAGCAACTGAAGGATAAACACTCAGGTAGACAGATTCAGCTCCTGAGTAAGGTAAAGACAAAGGCATGGTTAGGACAGATGTTATAGTGAACTGAATCAATAATGTAGAGCAGGCAAAAAGTATTTATCGGTAGCTTATAGGAAATGTTAAATAATGATGCATGATCACTGGCATATGATCAATCAAAATAAAAACAAACAGAGGGTCTCTATTGTTATATATTTATATTTAGTCGAAATAACTTGTGATTAGATTGACACTATCACTTAAAGGCATCTAAAAAATGGGTACGAGTGTTAGCATTGTTCACTCTGGCAGGCAAACTATAAAAATGACCATGCATGCACTCGACATCTAAGAGATTCTCATGCAGCACCAAAAGGTAGGAAACATCAGGGCCAGGAAAATGGGTTTCCTTGGTCATTTAGAAGAGAATAATTAACAAGACCGAGATTCTAACTTAAAAAGGGCCAGTCTGGTGGGAATGTCACAAGGCAGAGGGAAAGAGGACAGATAACTGCCTCTGATTCTCCATCAATACCCCTATTAGCAGACAGGAAAATTTACCTCATGCTTATACTCAAGAAGAGTCTTGTCTGTGAGACACAGAGAGCTAAAGGACCAACACCAAAGTGAGGCATCAACCTTTGAACTTCCTTTCCCATTCGGAACCAGCCCCAGCCCTAGCCCAGTGCATCAGCTTAGCCTTACTGGTGGAGGACTCTCTTCCTTCTTCACAGTGGGAGGCAGAGGCTTCTTAAAGACATCTTCTGGGGGAGCTGTCCCCTCACTGGCATTTTCCTGAAACTGATCAAAATCCCAGATAATTTTTATATGATACTTATAAAAGCTGGGTTTAGAGTTAACCCTGTTGAAATGAGTCTGATTTTCCAAGCCTCTTAATTTGTGAAATATCTGTAATGTTACTATAATGATTCCAAAATTAAAAAAAAAAACTTTAAAAACATCACATTTAGTATATATATTGAGTGATTACTATATGTCAGGCACCAGATGATGCATTTATATACATTTTCTCCTTCAGCCTTTACTATAATCCTTCTAAATAGGCATTAATATGCTCATTTTACAAATGATTGAGAATATGGTTAGAAAGAATAAGGGGCAAAAGCAGAATCCAAGTATTAAGCCAGGGGCTTCCCTGGTGGCGCAGTGGTCAAGAATCCGCCTGCCAATGCAGGGGACATGGGTTTGATCCCTGGTCTGGGAAGATCCCACATGCCGCAGAGCAACTAAGTCCGTGCGCCACAACTACTGAGCCCATGCGCCATAACTATTGAGCCCATGTGCCACAACTACTGAAGCCTGCGTGCCCATGCTCCACAATGAGAGAAGCCACCGCAATAAGAAGCCTGCGCGCTGCAATGAAGAGTAGCCCCCACTCGCCGCAACTAGAGAAAGCCCGCACGCAGCAATGAAGACCCAACACAGATGAAAATAAATAAATTTATAAAGAAAACAAAAAACCCCCCACATATTAAGCCAGTATAACTTTAAAGTCTAAGTTTTCAGTGGTGATCATTTTGTAATGTATAGAAATTTTGAATCACTATGTTGTGAACCAAAACTAACATAGTGTTGTAGGGAAACAAAAGAAAAACATAACAAAACACCCAAACAAACAAACAAACTCAAAGAAAAAGAGATCAGATTTGTAGTTACCAGAGGCAGGGTGGGAGTAGGGGTGGGGAAATTGGATGAAGGTGGTCAAAAGGTAAGAACTTCCAATTATAATATACATAAATACTAGACATGAACAGTGCTGTATGTTATATATGAAAGCTGTTAAGAGGATAAATCTGAAGAGTTCTCATCACAAGGAAAAAAACATTTTTTTCCTTTTATTTTGTTTCTTTATGAGACAATGGATGTTCACTAAACTTACTGTGGTAATCATTTCATCATGTATATAAGTCAAATCATTATGCTGTATACCTTAAACTTATACAGTGCTGTATGTTAATTATATCACAATAAAATTAGAAGAAAAAAGTTCTCAGACAGATTCTTTCTCTATATATATGTATCTGCATAAACACTAGTAGTATTAGAAGGGGGGGGAAAAAAAGACAAGTTATGAATTAAGCCACAGGCTAATTCATCCATTTGCATTAATGCATAGCTGGTGTCAGGGTGAATCAATATAATTCTTTGGAAAATAATTTGATTTTATGTCAGGAAATGTAAAAATGTTCATCATCTTTGTTCTTGAAAATTTATCCTAAGGAAGTAATTTAAAAAAGAAAAAATAAAATGCTAAATGCTGTATATTATAACAGAATAAGATTAGAAAGAGGAGACAAACAATGTAGGAATGATGAAGAAAACAAGGTCACAGTTTTACTACAAATTTTTACCATACAGGCATGGAAGTAATAAAGAGTATTATACAAACATGAAAAAATACTTATGATCAAATATAAAGTGAATAAAGAATAGAAAATGGTATCCCCTGCTACAATTACACCTATAGAAATGTGTATACGGAGTCAAGAACTGAAAAGGGATGTAGGAAAGTGAAACTGTGTGGAGCTGAGGTATTGGGGTTTGAGCTGAGCCACTTTGTTCCACCATCCACAGTTTCTGTATTTAGAAAAGAGAGTGACGACAGGCTGTAAGAGGCTAGTGGACTGCCTGCTTTTTTAGTAACTCTACACCTCAAACCCAGACCTCGTCTGTCTATGACTCTTTTCTTTTAATCTGTAATTATGTGGTGAAAAGGGAGCAGATTCACAAGTCCTCTTACCCTTGTCACTCCTCGGTCTTTTTTCTCCTTGCTATCTCTTTTAGACGTTTCCTTCCTGCTGCTTGACTTTCCTTGACTGGTGGGTTTCTTTTCCTTGATGTCTTCTTCCTCAGGTGACCCAGGGTCCTGGGGCACATAGACTTCTTGCTGCAATACAGTTGGAAACAGTTAAGTCTACAGAACGTTTCACTTTGCCAGTAATTCCAGATCTAAGGAGCACAGTTCCCTTCTGAGGGAAAGAACAGCTCTCTCCCTCAAGCCTAAGAAGAGACCATATCAAACAATCGAAAACTCCACTTCAGGGGCCAGGATGTAGCCAGACCACTCACTGCCCATTTTTCCAAGAACAGCACTGTTCTTGCCTGTAATGCCACAACGCATTGATTTTCTATATGTACAACAGTTAACATGAAGATTATCATCTTTAAAATCCACCTAAATAAATATAACTCAACATAAAACCTGGACTTTTTAAAACAAGAAGTAGACATGAGGTACACATAGTACAACAGTGGAGCAGCTGCCTTGAATGGAGAAATATTCAGCTTATATAAACTTTTATACTTTTCATGTAATGAGCAACCAGAGAATACAGGGAATAAAACCTTCAAAGTAACAAATCACAGGTACTTCTCTCAAAAGAATCACTGACAAAATAACAAAGCCAAAAACTCACCTGGGTATTGGGGTCATAATAAGTTCCTGCCAAGGGGTCATAATAGTAGCCAGTAGCAGAATCATATATGTAGCAGTCAGATGAAGCTAGAGGGAATAAAACCAGAGCCAGTGTTAGTCCCTGTCCAATGAAGCCCTTGCTGGGGACTCATCAAGAACAATCTAAGAACGAGGCTGGCCAACCAAAAACAGTACAGAACCTGTAGATGATGCTCTCTGAGACATAACCCCTAGTCAACTGCATCTCTTGCCAACTTTGTGACCATAAGGATTTCAATGAATGAGTAGTCAAGCCAAAAAGAACAATAGAAATAAGACAAAGGTCACTCACACTGTTGTCCTTGTCGATTTGTATCTGAAGACCAGTCTGAATTTCTGCCACCTCCCCGCCTATCTCGGAAATATTTTTTACCCTATCACAGAAAGACAAGTTAAAATTATGGAACTTCTGATAGCCATTTACCTTAACAATTACCCACTAGAGAAAATTTAAGATCACTCTTTCAGTCACTTGAGGATTTTAATAGAGCACCCACCAACTGCTGAAGCCTACCTGATAGTAGTGCATGTGGTCAGAATGGTCCCCAGAATCATTTCTGCAACAAACAATACAACATGTCTTGAGCCTGCTACCAAAAGCCACTTGAGGAGTGCCCAACCCTATAGATTTGCTGAGAAACTCTTTTCCCTCTTTTGTATGGAAAGGAACCAACCCAGACAGTAAGCAAGTCTGGTGATGCAGAGACTCCCGAGGGGAGGGGCAGTGGGACTCCTACAAAGCTATCGGCTGAAGCAAAACAGCAACTGAGTTGAGGATGCCAGAGCAAGATCTGCCCCATCCCTGTAAGCTTGCCTCTCTGATGCAGCCATTTCCCAGTTACCACTCCTGGGTCAAGATGAATGAAGGAGTAAAGAAGAATAAGATTTCCCAGCACTATGGGGGTATGAACAAAGTCAAGACAGCATTTTCTTAGGATTCCAAGGGGCAAGGATATATTGCGATTTTTCCCCCGCACATCCAAGACTGTACCATCACCTGGGACCCAAAGATACCAGAGAATCAAGAGGGAAAAAACAGAAGTACCTAGTACTGCTATTTAAAGGGAAAAACAAAAACCTAGAGTCAGAACAAGGCAAGCTTCAGAAAAAGAAAACATACACACGTACCTGAAGCAACTCGTACTGGGAAAGCACCACGTTTTACTATCTGTCTCTCCAGCCAGGAATAAGAGTTTCCTCCCAAAAACCTGAGTGGGGGTAGCACCCCTCTGCTTTACCTTCGTTTTCCAGTGGCCAGGTTTACAGCTACCATCTTCCCATCAATGCTAAATGGTGGATCAAGGTTCTGCAAGATCTTCACTACGCGAAGAGCTTCCTGGGGAAGCAAAGACTCATTTGAACCCAAAGAGAGAAAAGGACATGTCCCTTGAAAGAAAACTGAACATGGATTTTCCTTCTCAAAAGAAAAATTTCTAGGGCTTCCCTGGTGGCGCAGTGGTTGAGAGTCCGCCTGCCGATGCAGGGGACACGGGTTTGTGCCCCGGTCCGGGAAGATCCCTCATGCCGCGGAGCAGCTGGGCCCGTGAGCCATGGCCACTGAGCCTGTGCTCCGCAACGGGAGAGGCCACAACAATGAGAGGCCCGCGTACCACAAAAAAAAAAGAAAAATTTCTAAACATTATGTTCTGGTCATAACTGTAATACTAAGAGCACACTGGCAAAAACAGGCAACTCTTAATGAAGGGTTGATCAGAATAATGGTCAGAGTAGACATCAGTTCTTGGTATAAATTTCAGAAATTCAAATCCTCTTCTAGTCTGCAACTGTCACTGCATCAGATTCAGTTTACAAAGTCTCTTGTGATTTCTGAGCATGAAATCTAAGAAATATCAATGACTTTCATTGCTATCCTGTGAAATCTAAGAAATATCAATGATTTTCATTGCTATCCTCACATTACTTCCATAGAAAAGGGCCCCACAACTAAAACTTCAAGCCACAAGAAATCTATTAAAGCAACACTTTGAGGAAAAAGAGGAAATGCTCTGTTTCCATCAAACATAAAACTGTGTGTGGCCAGGCAAAATGATTTTAAGAAATCAGAAAATTCACTAAAATCTTGAAAAGGTTTAGTCCTCAGATTTTCCACAAGTGACTAAGCTGTCACTTTATTTTAACTGGAAACTGTACATGCCACAAGACAAAAATGGATCTGGAAAACCACTCAGAGTTCCAACTTTCAAGGGCAGTCATTTCATCTGAATGAACCCCAAGAAAAGAGTAAGAGGGGTTATGGTACCAAGTAGCAAATGAGAATTCCAAGATTAAAGTCCTTCAAACCTTCTGGAGGTTTCTATAGCCAGCCATCCCTAGGCTGTTCTGAGGTAGTAGGAGGTGAGGGATCCAGGGGGTGGGGGTGGTGGTGACGGATAACTACGACTCACCGCATGGGAGTCAAGGTCAATAAAGCCATAGGTGTGGCCCATGGGGCCTGTTCTGTTCTTGATGATACGGACGTTAGCAGTAGTAAGGCGGACGTAGGGCTCCAGCACTTCCACTATCACCTCAGGTGGAGTGGAACGATAGATGCGTTTTAGCATGATTGCTGAACAAACCAAGCACAAATGGGAGAGGAGAAAGGAAAGAGAGAGAAAGGTTTACATTTTTGAAGTCCTCAGAGCCTGAGTGTGTGTGTGTGTGTGTGTGTGTGTGTGTATTTTTTTTTTTTACTGCAGATGACTGCAGATGTTACCCTGCTCTACCAAGGCTGGTTCTATAACAAAATGCTAGTCAAATACTTCATATTTTTCTTCCCCAATACTTAGATATCTAAAGTTATGCTTTGCTGCATCTGAATAGCAACTTGCTATTTGGAGGATACAGCTTACTTCAGTGAGGCCGGGAAAAGCATGAGCCTCTTCAATCAGGCCGAGCAGTTGTACTAGGGTGTAGGAAGCTGCTGGCCCAGAGCCACAACACAAGCAATCTATGTTCCAACCACAGTGGTCACGGTCTGGTACATGCCCCAACAAACCACTTACTTTTGCTTTCCCCATCCTGGCGTGTCTCCCCAGACCATGGCTCCTTCTCTCGGTCTCTTCGGAAGGTGAGCCCTTCCCTCCGCGAAGGAGGGAGATACCTTTCTGCTTCTCTCTTTTGATGTCCCAAGTGTGGTTCTTGTCCTTCTTCCCGCTTCTTGGGTTCAGATTCCTTATCAGCTGACCTTGGTTGGCTGGGTTGTTTTTCTGATGGTACTGGTATGGATGTTTTCTGAGGCTGAGGGTAGGTTATTAATTCTTGCTTGGCCTCTGTCGCTAGAGGAGCAGAACAGAAAGAGAATCTCCAACAGGTTTTATCCCCCCAAACACTGTGATTCCTCCTTACCTGCCACCAAATACTCATACTGGAATGCTTTTATTTTGTTTTGTTTGGCTGCACCACGTGGCATGAGAGATCTTAGTTCCCCGACGAGGGACTGAACCTGGGCCACAGCAGTGAAAGCACCAAGTCCTAACCACTGGACCACCAGGGAATTCCCTGGAATAGTTTTAAAAGTCAAAGAAATGCCTACAAAAAAGTCCTCTGACAGACTTTAAGCATGGCTAATAAGACAGCATATAAAATAGTTAACAGAAGAAACTACCCAGTATTTAAAAAATTTAATCTTACGAGTTTTCTATCACTTCCCCAACATTTAAATCTTTCATGAGACCCTGATCTTTATTATTATAACCAATGACAGAACAGATCTGGGGACAAAATTACCAAAGATATGGCCCTTGCTAGAAGCTTGCTAGAAACACTTATCTCAAACGTGTATGGCTAGGGGCCTTGCTTCTTCCAGTGTTACGGTACTAAGATAGCTGCTCAAATTCTGTAAGACCAGACACCCTATTCTCCGGCGAAGCTAAGAAGAGACCTACCTGCACACAGCTCATTTATATGCAAATAATTACAGTGGGCAAATGTCCTTCAAAATATAAATGACTCATTTCAAATCTCTTTCTAAAGCAGGATAATTTGTCCAGTTAATTGGAGGTATTTCTGCAATTAATTCATTCTTAGAGGAAGTCATGAGGCTCAAAAAGACATTCTATGGGAGCAGTGTAGAGATTACTTAACAGCAGTGACAGGCAACCAATGAATACTTGCTATGTATGTTTCCATGTTAAAGTTGTTTCAGCCATCTTAGTGGTATGGTGCTCAAGGGTTTTTATAAACCATCTGTTCATTTGTTAGAGTAGACTGAGAAAGAAGTCTTTCTTGAGGGAAAAAGTACAATTTTGCCTAATTGAAGTAATCCAACAAGCTAAAAATCTCCAACCTGTCCATGGGGAAGTTATTTACTCACCTTCCCATATGCTGGTTTGGTCTCTAGAGCATGTAGAGCCTTCCCCAAAGATTTTCAGAACACCTGCTTCACAGCCCTCACTAGAGAGTAGAATCTCCACTATAGGCCAAAAGCCCAGCTAAGGAATTCTTTGTAGGCGTGCTAAGTTCTAACCTTGGAACAAACAGATCTTTCAGAAGACTAACAGGATCCCAGCACTGAACTGTATTTTATGGTCATGCACTAGCTTTCCTTACAGAATAATATCAGAAAGAGGCACATAACAGTCATTGTTATAGGACTATTGTTACAGATGCCTTTGACAAACTCTTCAAGGTTGTTTACCTACAGGTTCTCAGGAGAAATTAACTTTAAAACCAAGTTACTGAGAAGCTGTTAGGTTTATTACTCTATAAAAATAACACAAACCCTCAATCCTGATTATTGTCTCTTGTTTATATTTTTACTGTTACTTTAACAAATGTTTTTGTGTTGAAGATCCTCAAATGTTTAGAACGTAAATGAGAAAATAATAACAATAGCAAATTATTCCCAATAACTTCAAAGAAGCTGGGGTAGGGTGGGTGGGGTGTCCACATGGACTAATGCTATGTAGACTCTTTCTCAATCTAATATCCTTAAAATGTATTCTGAGTAACAATACTACTGACATCTGGTCAGCTGTGTTATGGATAAGGAGCCCATAACCCATCTCATTCCCCTGGCAGAACTCTGAGATCCAAAACGATTTACTAACAGGTCACACGAAGTTAGCTATCACACTGCACTTTTAAGAGCTTTACAGATCATCTTGTATTTAGGGATGATCACTCTTTGAAGCCAAGGAAAGCATGAAATTTGTTTTGCTCAGTGCACAAAATAAAAACTACCACCTCCATCTCTACCACCACTCACCTTCCCTTGGGCACTTGCAGAATGAACATGAAGATCGGTGTCCACCAGTGCTGGCCTTACACTACAAGGGAAAGGAAAAGAATTCAAATTGACCAAAAAAAAATTTTTTTTTAAATCTTACTTATATCCAACACAGCAACAACTGCCAAAAAATGAAAGAAATAAGCCATATCCCAGATCACGGTAAAACCTAATCAGTCTGATGTCTTCCACTCATCAGAGCTGACGTGGACTCTGATGAGCTGCTGTTTGAGAGCTGCCTCTAACAGGGTATATGGACCTTGGAGCAGCCCCAAATGCTTTTGCTCTGGACAAGGATTTCTACAGGAAGTAAACTTGACTAAGAAAACTGGACTATTAAGTGGTTTATAGGATATACTGCCCTAAAGCTGTTACCACTCAGTCTGCATCCAAAATTTGATCCTGAACTGGTTATGACAACCCTATTCAGGCTTGGCTGGAACTGAGAAGAATCCAGTGATCAATTCCTTTCTCAAACACTGATTTTAAAAAGGGCACAGAAGGAGGAGGAAGATCCATAAGTAGTGTCTCTGGCAGCTATTCTGAGGATGTTAAAAGGAAAAGTTAATTCACTACCCTAGAACAAGGGAAGAGACACTTTGCATTGTGAATGTAGTTCTTCTTATCTGAACCTATGAACAAAAAGGCAAGTCTATCATTGCCCAACCCCAAACACAGCCCCAAACCTGAACTTTTGCCACTGAGCTCAGAGTGTTAGAAGGGCAGAGTTGACTGGTAAGAAACCAAAAGAGCAGGAACCATGAAAAGGATTCTATGAGTAGGGCCTTGTAGGTTGAGTAAAAGAATACCAAATGGAGAAGGAGAGAATAATAATAAAAGCAGCAGCAGCTAATGATTAAACAGCACACAGCATGTACTGGGCTTACTTTACTTTACATGTGGTCACTTGCTGATCCAAACAACTATTATCTCCCCAATTTGTAGATAATGAAACTGAGGCCTGGAGAGGTTAAACCACTTGAGCAAGGTCATTAAAGTCAATTACTTTATTGTTCCCTTCTCTGTAAGCAGATCATACACACAGCCCTGCCCACTGTCAAGTGACTGTGGTGCCTCCCTGTAGAGTGAGTGACTTCACTGTCAGCCTTGCCACATGTCTTGCTTTGGTCAATGGAGCATGAGTGAACGTGATCTACACAGGTCTGGCAGAAGCTTTAAGAGCCAATGCTTGTGTAGATGAGCGTCCTGTTCTTTCCCTTGGCCAGGAGTCCCGATGCGGGACTAACTCCTTCCACCTGGGTCCCAGACTGAGCCGCCAAGACGAACTGCAGCAACTGCCCACAGCCCCTGGACATGTAATGTGAGCAAAGAATATGTTTGTCAATGTAAATCACTAGGATTTGAGGGCTATTTGTTATTACAGTTGGCCCTCCATATCCACAGGTTCCACATCTGCAGATTAACCAACTACAGATCAAATATATTTCGGGGAAAAAAATTCCAGAAAGTCCCAAAAAGCGAAACTTGAATTTGCCACATGCCGGCAGCTATTCACATAGCATTTACATTGTATTATCTACTATAAGTAATCTAGAGATGATTTAAAGTACACGAGAGGACGTGCCTAGGTTATGTGCAAATACTACATCATTTTATATAAGAGACTTGAGCATCTGTGGATTTTGATATCAGCAGGGGGTCTTGGACTCAATCCCCCACAGATACCATTGGATGACTGTACAGCAGAGCTGTAAGTGGGGGAATCAGGATCCTAACCTGAGTAGGTATAATTTAAATACCACAAAATCCATCAGTTTTAAGTGTCCAATTCAATGATTTTTAGCATATCTATAATACAATCATCACCATAATCTAACTTTAGAACATTTTCTTCATCCGCAAAAGAAACCTGGTGGAGTCATCTCCCATTCTCACCCCCAGTCCTAGAGAATTAATCTTTTGCGTCTGGCATAGTCTTTTCCCAGTTCATTCATGTCGTAGCACCTATCAGTACTTCATTCCTCTTTACTGCTAAATAGCATTCCACTGTATGGCTATACCACATTTTGTTTATCCATTCATCAGTTGATGGGCATTTGGGTTGTTTCTACTCTTTGGTTATTATGAGTAATACTGCTATGAATTTTTTTAAAAGTCAGTGCATTTCACATCAGGCCAAAGATCACATATGCAGGGTTGGCACCTCAACTCTTCAAGAAAAGCACAAAAATTACAAAGTACCTCTGAAACAGCTGAACAAGCGGCCTGCCATTTTAGGGAACAATTTAACCAAGCTATTCTGTTCTTTCAAGCAACAGCCTTGGCAACAGCTATATAATTCTGATGTCAGATATTAACATTTTTGTCTGCTGGTTAACAGAAAATAGAGTTCAAAACTTTCCCTTTAATGCTAGCTCCCTCCATCTCTGATTATAAAATAAACAATACGTGTGCATTATAGCTAATAATGGAAAGTTTAAGAGACAGGGGAAAATCACTCATAATTCTAAGACGTAGAGGCAATCACTATTAAAATGCAAAATGTTCTCAAAATTCTAATGGCCTTTTTTGCAGAAATGGAAAAGCAGATCCTCAAATGTATATGAAATTGCAAGGGACCCTGAGTAGCCAAAACAATTTTGAAAAAGAAGAACAAAATCGAAGGACTCACACTTCCCGACTGCAAAACTTACTAAAGAGTTACAGTAATCAAAACAGCGTGGTGGGCTTCCCTGGTGGCACAGTGGTTAAGAATATGCCTGCCAATGCGGGGGACGCGGGTTCGAGCCCTGGTCTGGGAAGATCCCACATGCCGTGGAGCAGCTGGGCCCGTGCGCCACAACTACTGAGCTCTCACGAGCCACAACTACTGAGCCCTCATGAGCCACAACTACTGAGCCCACATGCTGCAACTGCTGAGGCCCGCGTGCCTAGAGCCTATGTGCCACAACAGGCGAAGCCACCGCACCACAGCAAAGAGTGTCCCTGCTCGCTGCAACTGGGGAGGGCCCATGCGCAGCAACGACGACCCAACGCAGCCAAAAAAACAAAAACAAAAAACAGTGTGGTACTGGCATAAGGATAAAAATATAGATCAACAGAATAAAACTGAGAGTCTACAGAAATAAACCTATACATCTATGGTCAAATGATTTCCAACAATAGTATCAAAACCATTCAACGGGGAAATAATAGTTAATTCAACAAATGGTGCTGGGAAAACTGAATATCCACATTCCAAAGAATGAAACTGGACCCTTACCTCATACCTGGAACAAAAATTAACTCAAAATAGACCAAAGATCTAAATATAAAAGCCCAAACTATAAATTTCTTAGAAGAAAACATATGGATAAGTCTTCAAGACCTTGGCTTTGGCAATGGTTTCATGACACCAAAGGACAAGCAATAAAAGAAAAAAAAATAGGGGCTCCCCTGGTGGAGCAGTGGTGAAGAATCCGCCTGCCAATGCAGGAGACACAGGTTTGAGCCCTGGTCCAGGAAGATCCCACATGCCGTGGAGCACCTAAGCCCGTGCACCACAACTACTGAGCCTGCGCTCTAGAGCCTGTGAGACACAACTACTGAAGCCCGCGCTCTGTAACAAGAGAAGCCACCACAATGAGAAGTCCGTGCATCCCAATGAAGAGCAGCCCCCGTTCACTGCAACTAGAGAAAGCCCGTGCACAGCAACAAAGACCCAACACAGCCCAAAATAAATATATATATAAATAAATTTTTTTAAAAAAAGAAAAAAAATAGATGAATTGGACTTTATCAAAATTAAAACCTTGTGTGTCAAAGGACACTATCAAGCAAGTGAAAGACAACACACAGAATGGGAGAAGATATTTGCAAATCACATATCTGATAAGGGATAAACATCCAGAAAATATAAAGAACTCTTACAACTTTTTTTTTTTTTTTTTTTTGGCCACACTGCACAGCTTGTGGGATCTTAGTTCCCCGACTAAGGATTGCCACTGCAGTCAAAGCACCAAGTCCTAACCACTGGACCACCAGGGAATTCCCAAGAACTCTTACAACTTAACAGGAAGACAGAGGGGAGGGATATATTGGAAGATTGGGATTGACATACACACACTACTATATATAAAATAGATTAACTAATAAGGACCTACACTGTATAGCACAGGGAACTCTACTCAATACTCTGTAATGGCCTACATGGGAAAAGAATCTAAAAAAGAGTGGATATAAATATATGCATAACTGATTCACTTTCCTGTACACCTGAAACTAACACAACATTGTAAATCAACTATACTCCAAAAAAAAAAAGACAACCTAATCAAAAATGGACTTGAATAAACGTTTTTCCAAAGAAGATATACTAGTGGCTACAAACATAAGAAAAGATGCTCAACATCATTAGTCATTAGGGGAATGCAAATCATCATCATAATCATGATGATGAGATACTATTTCACACCCGCTGGTGGTTGTGAAATAGTTTGATGGCTACTATCAAAAAAAAAAAGGAATATAACAAATGTTGGCAAGGATGTGGAGAAATTGGAACCCTCAGACACTGCTGGAGGGAATGCAAAATGGTACAGCTGCTGTCTGTGGAAAACAGTTTATTGGTTCCTCAAAGAGTTAAAAAATGAAAAGTACCATATGACCCAACAATTCTACTCCTGGGCACTTCCAGAAGAACTTAAAGCAGGTTTTCAAACAAAAATTTACACATGAATATTCATAGCAGTCTTATTCTCAATAGCCAAGAAGTAGAAACAACTCAAATGTCCATCAACTGATGAACAGATAAACAAGATGTGGTATATCCATATAATATTATTCAGCCATAAAAATAAATGAAGTACTGATACACACTATAACATGGATGAACCCTGAAAACATGCTAAGTGAAAGAAGGCAGACAAAAAAGGTCACATAATATATGGTTCTACTTACATGAAATGTTCAGAATAGGTACATTCATAGAGATAAAAAACAGAATAGTAACAGTGGTTTCCAGAAACTGAGGGAAAGGGGAATGGGGAGAGACTGTTTAATAGATATGGGGTTTCCTTTTAGGATGATGAAAAAGTTCTAGAATTAGACAGTGTTGATGATTGCACTTCATTGTGAATGTACTTAAGGCTACTGAATTATATGCTTTAAAATGGTTAAAATGGTAAATTTAATGTTATGTGTATTTCATCACCTTTTAAAAAATAGTTAAATGTTTTCCTAAATTGACAGCTTAAGGTACTACATCCATGAACTATGAACACTTTGGTCAATGACAATCACAGCTATCCAAATTGTATTCCAAAATGTAAAACTAAAACTTTTACTTAATTTTATCAAGTTCTACAACACTTTTCATGAATCTTGGTTCAGAAACTTTATATGGATTTTTCAAACTTATTTTTGAAACTAAACAGTAGCAATGAAAAAATATTATTTTCATGCTCATTTGCAATCAAACTGGACTTCTAAAAAGAGTATAGCCTAAAATCTTTATATATGCCATTCAAGAACAATATGAAGTTGAAGAGAGGAAAAATACCATGGTACTTAAAGTTCTATATCCTTGGAAACCCCTGAATATCCAAAAAAAATGTGTATCTCTCACAGAACCAGCCTCTTTATATACATCATTCCAAACACTAATAAATCCTCTTTACCCCAGGAAGGGTAACTGGGGAGAGGTTGTAAGTCAAGGGACTGTTTTTCTTTCAGTTCGTAATCAACAGAAAGCATGGCATATGTCCTTGGGAAAAGGTCTCCAACTACAGGCCCAGAACCCTCTATGGCCACAGGCAGTAGCTGGGAAGCAGAAATTATAGATGATCTTGCCCTGACCTCCAGTTCATCTGAAGTGAACCAAGGAAGAAGAGCTTTGCCCTTGGCAATGCATACTACACCAGGCAGCATTCCTGTAGACATGGAGGAGCTGTGATGCTGGATCCTTACTTCTAAGGAGAGGAATTCTTGGCACTTACCCGTTTGCAGTACCAAAAATCCAGGCTTGGTACATACTCAAGGGTGACCTCTTTGTCATGGATCATTAGAGTTCCCTGTAAAGACAAAGACAGAAGCCATTAAGATTAATCTTTGGAGAAACAAAGAGACAGGAAAGCACAGAGAGCCTTTCCAGTCCCTAAGTTGAAACATTTTACAAAGAGTGGGCTTATTCACCAGCAAAAGGAAATGGCTGTTATAAGCCACAGACTTGAGACAGTGTGGCAGAGCAAGCTTAAGCTTAGGGAAAGGGAATGGGAGAAGGTGAAATCAGTCTTCAGCCTTGGCTCCTGTGGGTTGGGGCGCTGTCTTTGGGCAGGTTAGGCCCAGTCTACTCCTCCAGAGGTCATGTAGTCCCAGCACGTCCCCCACCTGGCTAGGGAGCTGACACACTGTCAAGAAGCAAACTCTTTCCTTCTGAAGCACAGAGGCACAGGAGCCCTCTCAATTATCTTCTTTTCCATAGCTAACTCAAATCCCCTTGGTGAGGTAGTAAGGGCTCTTAACTTTGGTGCCTGAAAACTTTTTTTGCAATACTGCTGCATGGCAAAAGCACCAAAAGAAAGAGGTACAACACCGAAGACAGGAAGAAAAGAGGAATGTGAAAGCTTCATGGCAGGTCACATCCTTAGAGCAGGAAACTGAATGGCTGGTGGTGGCAGCAGTGGTGGTAGTGGCGGTGGTGGCAGCAGCATCACTGTGGTTTGGAGCCTTCAGAGTGAGCTGGCCATGAGAACTGAGGAGCAACCATTGGCAAATAAGCACTTTGGGAAAGCCTGGCACCAGAACAGGTGGGAAAAGGGGTTCAACAAGCCTGCAGTTACAGAGCTCCTTTGCCTCTGCATTTTGGACAAGACACGAATTCTTTCACACCAAGAAAAAAATAAATTTTGTTTAATAAACACTAGACAGCAGATATGTGTTAGAGCAGAGGAAAAAAAAATCTCTGCCTACTGACAAGGGACCCTCACCCACACTTGCAAGTGAACTAACCGAGGATGCGACTCTGGAACTAGCCCCTGCGCTGTGTTCATTCTCCGCCCTCTAGGGTCCTCTGTGTCTCCTCAGACAGGGCTCTGAGTTATACAAGGCATTTCTTTGCAATTGGACCTCAGTTTCTTGCTTGAATCCATACATCTGTCAAATAATGCTTTACCTCTCTGCTTTTCACACCAAAAGAGTCAAGAGAAATACATAGAATAAAATTATTGTCTTGTGAAAACAAAACAAAACAAAAAAAAAAACCTGCCCACCTACCTAAGTCCTAGAATCTGGTCTCTGAGAATCAACTGTTTCATGGTTTGTTCTCAAGGCTAGAGGACAATGATAATAAAAATTTGCTAACATTTTTTAAGTGCTTACTCAGAGCCAGAAACTGTTAAGTATGTTATCTCATTTAACCCCTAAATGATCCCATGATCATTATCTCCATTTTACAGATGACGAAACATGCTCAGAGAGGCAAGGTTACCCAGCTGGTGAAAGGGAGAGGCAGATTCACTTCTGGGGCTGTAGATAAGGGACTGCCTGCTGCATTTGGCAACTCCTGCTCACTCTTAGGGATAGGTAATCTGCTCTAGGAGCCAATCCAGGAAAGAGAAAAAGCTCTGCAGACAGGGAGGGTCGGAGGATTATCACTCTGCCAAGCTCTACCTATACAGGAGGTTGGTCAAGATGATACCCTTCCACCCAGAGGCAGTATATCATGTCATTTAAGAATATGGACTCTGGGTCAGGTTCCCTAAACTGGCATCCTGACTCCACTGCATGACCTTCATCAGCAAGGTCCTTAACTTCTCTGTGCTTCAGTTTCCTCATTTGTAAAGTAGGAATAACAGTACCTACTTCATAAGGTGGTTATGAAGATTAAGTAAATTAATACATGTCAAGTGCTTAGCATGGGATATAGTTAGGGCTCAATACCTGTATTTCGAGCCCTAAGTGCTAGAAAAGGACTAGTCACTCATTCATCAGATTAGCTACTCACTTCATCTTACTTGCTTGTCAGGTGATAATACTTCACACCCCATTTCAATCTACTGAAAGACTAAGCTTTCATAAGGGAATGGTCACTGCATGTCAGAACCTGTATCTTTATGACAGCGCTTAGTGTTAGTTTTCAAATGCTGGGCCAAATCTGATCAACCAGGCTAAATCTTGCTGGTCTTTTATTATCAGTACCAAGCTCAGTACTTGGTACAGAAAAGGAGCTTAATAAGCAGTTATGGAACGAAAAAAAGACTGAATGGATCCAACTATCCCTGGAAGACTGGAGTGCTTTAGCACACAGTGGCTCTAGAGGAAGGTACTGCTGTCGTGTACACCTGTACACCCAGTCCATAAAACATGTGGGTTGCCATTTGAACAGTGAACAGTGCCATCAGAACAAGGCACTACTGTGAATTGCAGTCAATTGCAAATTCTGATTGTACCACTTGGAGGCATCAGTAGACTCAGGAATTCCTAAGGCAAGGAGCATGTTATACTTATCAGATAACAAATATGATGTTCCAGAAGCTGTTGATGACTTTCTGTCAAGGCTAGGGAACTCGCCCTGCTAGGAGTACTCACAGCATATCAATTTGAGAAGATTACCTTCAATTCATGTGTTACAAAGGCATGCATGATTTCTTTTTTTTTTTTGGCAGCACCACGAGGCTTTCAGGATCCTAGTTCTCGGACCAGGGATTGAACCCGTACCCCCTGCAACGGAAGTGCAGAGTCCTAACCACTGATTTCTTATTCCTCAGAGCCCCCTACAACTAAGGCGGCCCTTTCTTTTCAGTCTGCACATGGTTAGACATGAGGCTACCAGGCACCACTGCTAAAGAATCCAAAATGGCTGTTAAACCCATCACTATTGAAGAACAGAGCCAATTGATTTTTTATAAATTTATTTATGGCTGCATGGGGTCTTCTCATTGCGGTGGCCTCTCTTGTTGTGGAGCACGGGCTCTAGGCATGCGGGCTTCAGTAGCTGTGGCTCGAAGGCTCTACAGCGCAGGCTCAGTAGTTGTGGCGCACGGGCTTATTTGCTCCGCGGCATGTGGGATCCTCCCAGACAAGGGCTCGAACCCATGTGTCCTGCATTGGCAGGCAGATTCTTAACCACTGTGCCACCAGGGAAGCCCAGGAGCCAACTGTTTTAATAAGAATAAACAGACACGGGATTTCCCGGGTGGTCCAATGGTTAAGAATCTGCCTTCCAATTCAGGGGACAAAGGTTTGATCCCTGGTGGGGGAACTAAAATCCCACTGCCTCGGGGCAACTAAGCCCACGCCCCACAACTACTGAGCCCATGCACCACAACTAGAAAGAAGCCCATGCCCCGCAATGAGGAGCCTGTGTGCTGCAGTGGAGAATCCCACGTACTGCAACTAAGACCCGATGCAGCCCAAAACAAATCAATAAATAAATATGTTTTTTAAAAAATTCTAAGAAAAAAAGAATAAACAGACACAAAAAACTCGAATGAGAACAATCAGGCTGATTTATGATTTGATTCCCCAGGTGTTATACAGCAGCTGCCCAGATGTACCAAGCACAGGGGTGACTTATACTGTACTCCTCCCCATTCCTGTCAGGTCTTTTGTTCAGATTTCATAAAGATATGCCAGTGTCTCCTAAGGAAACAACCTGTGGGGAGTTGGATTAATAAGTGAGTAGGATGATTTTGTAACTTTTTGGTTGACCACTTTTTTTTTTTTTTTTTTTGCGGTACGCAGGCCTCTCACTGTTGTGGCCTCTCCCGTTGCGGAGCACAGGCTCTGGACGCGCAGGCTCAGCGGCTCACAGGCCTAGCCGCTCTGTGGCATGTGGGACCTTCCCAGACTGGGGCACGAACCCGTGTCCCCTGCATCAGCAGGCGGACTCTTAACCACTGCGCCACCAGGGAAGCCCGGTTGACCACTTTTAATTGTCTATTACCTACCACCTTCACACACTAGAATTTTTATTCATCATTTGAATTATTGGGTTATTTATTAAGCCACTTGAAGCAAAGGTACCATGAAGACAAGTCTGATTAACCACATCTGGCTTCTAAAGATGTACCACCACATATTTGAAAGTAAAAACAAAGACACCCCCTTTCTCAGTCGTGTTAGATTAGGCGTAAATTAGATTAAAACCTGCTAGAATCCTCCCAAGCCCAAAGCTCTCACTTGACAAAGTCACATATATGTGTCCCTAAGTATATTTCAAAGGGTCTTAATGTGAAAAAGCTGCAAGCAGCGAGAGATAATCACACTCCTGAAGAGCAAAGCAAGTCCTTACTCTCCACCTCAGGGACACTAGAGAGTAGCATATTCTGGGTCTGAGGGCTGCTAAATTCAACATTCACATTTCCATTTCCCTTTTCACCTGCTGCTCTTGGAGACTTCATAACTCCATTTTGTGACTGCTAACCTGTGAAAAGGACTTGGGTCAGAGAATTGAGACTCTATCGTAACTTCTAGCTGGTTTATAACCAAGCCCAAGGATTCTTAAGGTACTGGGGAGGTACAAGAGAAAATGGAAAGGAAAGAACGTTTCTGGCCAGCAGCTTTGCATCTTTTCTGAAGATCTCCCACAAGCAGAGTCACAGTTATACTCTGTATTGAGAATATGATTGCTGTGTGACATAAAAGATCACCCCATTCAAATATGGAGAGAGAGGGAGACAGACAGGATCAAAGGCGGGGGGAAAGTATGTGAGCCTTGTGAATACAACTCACGCTGAAGAATGAGCAAGCCCTCTTTGTAGATTTGTGCTTCTTCCAAACACAGGATGGGAGAATCAAGTTACTGGTGGCTGAGAACTGGTACTGTCTATCAGAGATAGTAATCTTTATTCACAAAGCAATTACAGTTTATAAAGGCATTCTTCACAAATGTCATCTTGATAAATCCTCACAATAGGACATATATAATACCTACTTCCACATGGGAAAGTATGGCTGAGATACATGGAGCACCCTGCCCAAGATTATAGAGCTAGTTAGCAACTTATATGGGACTGAATGTCAGGTTTTCTTTTCACCATATTGCTTTTCTTTGTTTTTAAACTTCCAAGGTGTCAGTCAACTCATAATACTTGCCACACCAAAGAGGTGGCTTCTCTACGGAAGCCCGCGTGCCACAACTAGTGAGTCCACGTGCTGCAACTACTGAAGCACGTGCGCCTAGAGTCCATGCTACACAAGAGAAGCCACCGCAATGAGAAGCCTGTGCACCACAATGAAGAGTAGGCCCTGCTCGCCACAAGTAGAGAAAGTCTGCGTGCAGCAACAAAGGCCCAACGCAGCCAAAAAAAAAACCAAAAAGAGGTGGTTTCTGATGAAAAGGTGCACAAGGCAAGTCTAAAGAAATTTACAGGCAATGGCCCCACAGGGAGTTTTTAGAGAGACTGCCATAAAGACTCTGTTTCTTGATAGCATTGCCAATCCTCCAACTGGCCTGCTCAAGGTGCTCTTTATGTTCTTAAAGTACCTACAATTACTTTAGGTGCTGTGTCTAAGACAAGGAGGGCTGCTAGTAAGTACATTACCAGGAATTTCAACACCAACAACAATCAAATGGACCTGCTGAAAGAGTAAAGCAAGAGGAACAAAATAACAGGTTTAAAACAGATGTATCTCTTGGTAACTGTGGGAGATTGGTTCCAGGACCCCCACGGATACCAAAATCCAAGGATGCTGAAGTCTCATCTAAAAGCCTCTAGTAGGGCTTCCCTGGTGGCGCAGTGGTTAAGAATCCGCCTGCCAATGCAGGAGACAGGGGTTCGAGACCTGGTCCGGGAAGATCCCACATGCCGCAGAGCAACTAAGTCCGTGAGCCACAACTACTGAGCTTGCGCTCTAGAGCCCGCGAACCACAACTACTAAAGCCCGTGTGCCTAGAGCCCATTCTCCACAACAAGAGAAGCCACAGCAATAAGCCCGTGCACCACAAGGAAGAGTAGCCCCCGCTCGCTGCAACTAGAGAAAAGCCCGTGTGCAGCAACGAAGACCCAATGCAGCCAAAAATAAATAAATTTATACAAAAAATAAAATAAAACAAAATAAAATGGTGTAGTATAGCTGGCCTTCTGTATCTGCAGATGCAGAACCTGTGCATATGGAGGGCTGGCCATATGTCATTCCCCTCAGTATAAAAGGGTAGTTTTTATAGAACTCTTTTGCATAGCAGCTAGGCTCATTCCTTCTGGTACAAGGATATGTTACAGTTCAAACATCTTGTAAAACTCAGTATCCCCAAAGGCCAAAACCAGAATGAGACAGAAAGAGAAAAGGAAAGGAAGGAAGGAGGGAAGTAGAGGCCAAAAATCCTGAAGGAAGTACACAGAATGCTCTGTGACACCTCTAGCTTGGCCCACTGACAACAACTCTAGCTTGGTCCACTGACTGCCATGTACCCTCTGCTTAGAATGGCCTTTCACCCAACAGAAGCTGAGTTGCCCTCTGAGCCACCAGGAGGGCAGCCACCTGATGGAAACTCCACCAGAAACAAAATAGCACTTGAGGGTCCAATTAATACTGAGGAGCAAAAATAGAACTACCATACGACCCAGCAATCCCACTACTGGGCATATACCCTGAGAAAACCACAATTCAAAAAGAGTCACGTACCACAATGTTCACTGCAGCTCTATTTACAATAGCCAGGACATGGAAGCAACCTAAGTGTCCACTGACAGATGAATGGATAAAGAAGATGTGACACATATATACAATGGAATATTAGTCAGCCATAAAAAGAAATGAAATTGAGTTATTTGTAGGGAGATGGATGGACCTAGAGTCTGTCATACAGAGTTAAGTAAGTCAGAAAGAGAAAAACAAATACTGTATGCTAACACGTATATATGGAACCAAAAAGAAAAAAATTGGTTATGAAGAACCTAGGGGCGGGACAGGAATAAAGATGCAGATGTAGAGAATGGACTTGAGGACATGGGGAGGGGGAAGGGTAAGCTGGGACGAAGTGAGAGAGTGGCACGGACATATATACACTACCAGATGTAAAATAGCTAGTGGGAAGCTGCCGCATAGCACAGGGAGATCAGCTCGCTGCTCTGTGACCACCTAGAGGGGTGGGATAGGGAGGGTGGGAGGGAGACGCAAGAGGGAGGAGATATGAGGATATATGTGTATGTATAGCTGATTCACTTGTAAAGCAATTATACTCCAATAAAGATGTTAAAAAAAAAAGAAAAGATTGAGCAAGGAGACACTGCCCTCTGGGCGGCTACTTATCTGGATATCTTTTCTTCTCCAGACAAAAGCACAACAAACATGTTTTCTAAAATGCTCCTTAATAACACTGTTTACTGCCTGACCAGTTTATCTGTCATTTCCTAAGAGGACACAACCTACCTCTTGCTAAAACTAAAACCTTATTTGTGCTCTTTGAAGCAGTATGGCTGACCTGTGTTTCACTGGGCCCTACTCACCAGGCTCAGAGTTGGTGGAAGTAAGGTCTCTGTTCCAGAAACACAACACAGGCGCTGACGACACAGGCATCTGGTGCTGAGAATATATTCCACCCACTCCACCACCATTCCCTGCCATTCTTTTGTGTATTTTAAAGTAAGATCCCATAAAATGCCTCTATCATTGTGAAAGAAAATCAGTGATCTGCAGTGTTGGAGATGATTTCATTAACTTAGGTCCTGGAAGACTTAGGATGGATAGACTCATCTACCAGGGGATCTATGAGAGACTTCTATTCTAAGAGTCATTTGAGTCAAAAACAAAGAGGCAAAACATAAACAAACAAACAAATAAATAATCAAAACAGCCAAAAGTCTTTTCGTTCCTTGTGAGAAGATGAGGTCCTATTACAAAGACTGAGACTGCCAGGCAGATGGGGCACTCAGCAAAGTCCCTCACCACAAATATCTTACCATAAAGAAACAATTTACAAGCTCCAGTTAACAGTGCTTAGAATAATCAAACAACTGTGAACCACTAAAATGCAAATATTTTTGAAACTTTCAGTTTGTTATAATTTTGTATGTTTTAGAACAATGTTTCAGCCAATGTTTATAGAGACCTCAGTTTAGTTAAGATTTCCCTGATTATTCAATTACTTATTTCCAAATAAAGATACCATCTAGTTCTTAGTGGAAGTAGAAAATTAGGTTTGAACATATCTTACTGATATCCTCAGAATTCCTTTCAGAATTCCGGTTTCTATAACCTCCATTTTATTCTTTCATATTCTAAGATGACTATTGTTCTAGATCCCCTGGCTCTTTTCTTCGGGGAAAAGTGGACCCTAAATTCAACATATACTCATGCTTCATTGTCTAGGTCTCTAAACTGAGTCACTGTAGGGGAAGAAAAAGCAAGTTGCTAAAATCAATGCGGAAAATATACAGCTTCTTATTTTGCTTTGTTTGCTGAATAATGTTCAAACCATTTCTCTCTCATTTCTTTTTCTTACAGAGCTGACGACTGGAGGTAGCAGGAACAGCCAAGAGAGCAGATGAGGCCCACAAGTCCTAAGACACTGCACAGGCCACACTGCTGAGCCTACCACAAAGGCTGCACAATATTCCCCAGGCATCCCCCAAAGAACCAGCAGCTATTCTTCTGGCCTCACGATTGAAAAGAGATTATTTCTCCTGGCTCTTTACCTACTACCTCCCACCCAAGAATCTTAGCTCTCTTGAAGGTGGTCTCTATTAGCCTCTCTGACTTCAGTGTCCTGGGCTCAGACACTTCAGAGAATCCTGCTAACATACTTTCTGCAGAAACAGGGCCTTGAAAAGATGAATAAAATACAAAGCTGCCAGACTTCTGAACACTCACTGTTCAACTGCCATTTTAGCAGAAGTAACCACCCACCATTCTTTATTTCTTAGTCAAAAAGCTATAGACCCACTGCCACTCTGACAGAAGCTACAAGACTAACAATGGAAGTTTCAAGTCAGAAAAGGTCCACTAGAACAAGTTGGATCCCTAACTCTTTTTTTTTTTTTTTTTCCTAACTCTTTTAATTAATTAATTAATTAATTTTTGGCTGTGTTGGGTCTTCATTGCTGCGCCCGGGCTTTCTCTACTTGCGGTGAGCAGGGGCTACTCTTCGTTGCGGTGCGTGGGCTTCTCACTGCGGTGGCTTCTCCTGTTGCGGAGCACGGGCTCTAGGCGCACGGGCTTCAGTAGTTGTGGCACATGGGCTTAGTTGCTCCGCGGCATGTGGGATATTCCCGGACCAGGGTTTGAACTCGTGTCCCCTGCATTGGCAGGTGGATTCTTAACCACTGCGCCACCAGGGAAGTCCTCCTAACTCTTAGATCTACTCACTCTCACATGCAAATAACAGAATTATCAAACTTCAGCCCCTAATAAAAACAAGGGATGGCTTTTCACATAGAAGATGTGCCCACATTAAATTAGTCCATACTGAGGAAGCAACATCTGCTGAGCTGTAATATCATGGCTGCCATTGCAACAGATACGTATAGAGAATGAGGGAATGATCTCTGCACAGGGCAGAAGTCTCTGGTAATCCAGTAGTTTGGGAGAACAAAGCCAGCAGGTCTCCAACACTATCCCAGCTAGAGGTACTATCAAGTGCTACAAAGGCACAGCCTCTGGCCATGAAGAAACCCTCCTGGTCAGATCTGTATGCCCTGGAAATATAACAGAGACTTAACCCTTGGATGCCTTGAAGCACTCTCAAGACCTAAGATACACCATCCAATGTATTAAAAGGCATCCCTTATATTTGTTTGAAGACCACCAAAATAACCAAGATAAGTGATCATATAATTGAAAATTTCTCCTCTTTATAAGAAAAACTGGGGAAAAAAACACATTAAAAAGGGGAGACCCTTGAGCAGTGTCAGGAAGCATCTTGAGGTTTCTAGCACACAGAATAGCAGGCATGTCTAGATTTTTTAGGAAAGTTCCAACTTCATGTTTTGTCCTATCAAAAGGCTATGTGGGGCTTCCCTGGTGGCGCAGTGGTTGAGAGTCCACCTGCCGATGCAGGGGACACGGGTTCGTGCCCCAGTCCAGGAAGATCCACATGTCACGGAGCGGCTGGGCCCGTGAGCCATGGCCGCTAAGCCTGCGCGTCCGGAGCCTGTGCTCCACAACGGGAGAGGCCACAACAGTGAGAGGCCTGCGTACCACAAAAAAAAAAAAAAAGGCTATGTGTCAGGCAACGCAAACCAATTTGACGTTTGAAGATGGTTAACATTACAACACAGCTGGCTCCTCTCCAAAAGATTTCAGTTCAATACACTAAGATTATTTCTTCTTGTGGAAAGACTTCTAGAGTTTTACAGATTAAAAAATGCCTTTACCCTTTCCCTACCGACTCCTCATCCCCCAAAATCAGTAGCCAGAACAGGCTATGTATTCATTATTCAAGAACAACTATTTTCTCACAGCAGACTAGGCATGGGGGGGTTCAGTGGTGAACAAAACCTAGCAAGGCTCTCATGAAGATTATTTTTTAAAGCACTAGGACAACAAACAAGTACAGTTTTAAACAAATAAACAGCACATATCTCTATCTGAAATTCTTATCAGGAGAAATACAGAATGGAAAGTGTTCTTTAATATTGCCAGAAGCGAAGAGGGACAAAAAGAGAGTGAGAAAGTTTATGCTAAGAGGTCAACTGTGTGACACAGTTCACCAGGTATAAAGTGCACTGTGAGCAGCACATACAATGGACAAAGCTGGATGTGACCCAGAGAGGAGAAAATGATAAACCACACTTAAGAAAAGTGAGAGAGGCTGGCTTCCCTGGCGGCGCAGCGGTCAAGAGTCCGCCTGCCAATGCAGGGGAAACGGGTTCAAGCCCTGGTCCGGGAAGATCCCACATGCCGCAGAGCAACTAAGCCTGTGTGCCACAACTACTGAGCCTGAACTCTAGAATCTGTGAGCCACAACTACTGAGCCCTCGTGCTGCAACTACTGAAGCCCGCGTGCCTAGAGCCCGTGCTCCGCAACAAGAGAAGCCACCACAATGAGAAGTCCGTGCACTGCAACGAAGAGTAGCCCCCACTCGCTGCAACTACAGAAAGCCCGCAAGCAGCAATGAAGACCCAACACAGCCAAAAATAAAATTTAAATTAAAAAAAAAAAAAGTGAGAGAGGGACTTCCCTGGTGGTCCAGTGGTAAAGAATCCACCTTCCAACACAGGGGACGCGGGTTAGATCCTTGGTCAGGAAACTAAGATCCCACATGCCGCGGGGCAACTAGGCCCGCACGCCACAACTACTGAGCTCGTGCGCGTCAACAAGAGAGCCTGCGTGCCGCAAACTACAGAGCCCACATTGCTCTGGAGCCCATGCACCCTGGAGCCTCCGCGCCACAACTAGAGAAGAGAAAACCCGCATGCCACAGCTAGAAAGAGGCCTGCGCGCTGCAACAAAAGATCCCACATGCCTCAACTAAGACCCGACACAGCCAAAAATAAATAATAAAATAAATAAATAATACATAAATCTTAAAAAAGAAAGAAAGAAGAGTAAGAGAGCCAGAAATAAATAAGATCAAGATATATTCTTTTTCTTGCTAAGATGGGCCTGGCAGAAATGCTAGTGCCTTCAGGAATGGGGCATTCTACTTCTGCCCTCTATAAATCTTACAGTTTACATATAAGTCGTAGAATAACTCATACAGAAAAACTACATCCAAAGCTGTCTAGGTAAAATATGGTCTTTATCATACTATAACTTCTCTAGCTTCTGAATATATTGATCTTATATTCAAATTTTAGACACTGACATCAACACTGGTCTATTCCACATCATAAGCTTTAGCTACTAGTCGTAAGTCTATGTGACATTTTAAAAAATACAAAAACAGAAGCATACATTTTAATTATATTTTATTTATATAGTTTATTATTGTTTAGTATATTTATTATTATTATCAGGATAACTAAAGTTTGAAGAAATAAGTTCCATAACCTAAAAGAATTTGGAATCTGGTTCTTAGCCTGGAAAATTAAGAGACTACAAGTAGTTTCCCAATGCCTATTTGCTTTCTTTTTCTTGGAAGCAAACCCTTGATTTTTAACTGGGTACATGGCTGCCTGAAATAAAGAAGTTTTCCAGCCCTCCCTGCAGTTAAGTGAAGCCATAAATTCTAATACACTGGACATAAGCAGAAATAATACTTGCAAAGTTCAGGAACTATTCTTAAAGGGAGAACCATGTCCATTTTCATCCCTTCTTCTTTTCCACTGGCCAGCAAGTCAAAGTGATGGCTGACACTCAAGCAGGTAGAAATCACAGGTTGAGGATGATAGGGTTACACAACTAAAAGAGCTTGGGTCCCTGATGATCATACCACCATAAGAAAACCTGGATGGCTTAGACTTCATTTACGGTAAAGAGAAATAAATCACCTCATTTTAAGCCACCGTTATTTCTAGTGTTTTGTCACTCACCAAATCTAATCCTAACTGATATAGATGCTTTTGGAAATTATTGGTGATAGGCAGAGGTACGTATTTTGCCGTAAAGACTATGAAATAAAAAGAAAGCTGTAAATTAGTTAAATAGTGAAACGAAAGATACAAAAAATGACAGTGAAAAAACTGCATGTTTATTCTGCCAGACATCAATCTTGCATCTCTATCAGTTACCTAAAGGTCCTGCTGTCACTTCACACTCAACAACCATCTTCGTCCCTCCCTTCCAAACGCCTTCCTTTTCCAGATGTTTTATTTCTGTTCAAGGTACTACTGTTCTTCTAACCTCTGAGTGGCCCCTGAGTCTACCCTCCCTCTTGCCCCTCTGTCCAATATCCAGTGTTACCAAACCTCAGAGAGTCTTCTTTCAAACCTGACTTCTTCATTACATACCTGCTCCCAGCCCCTAGTGGAAGCCATTGGCTCCTCACATCTCAATTTCTGCTCCAGATTCTAAAACACCTTTTCCTCTTCAGTTTCACCCCTCTAGTCAAGTCTATATACTACCACAAGAAGAGTTTCCCTATAGTGTCATTTTGACTTTGTTACATTCTTGTGGTTCCCTCATGTTTTTAAATTAAAGACTAAATGTAAGGCCCTTGACAACCTACCTTGCACTTTCCAAGCTATTCCTTTCACTACTTCCTGGAGTATGAGGACAAGAATCAAACAGAAACTTGGAAATTAGAACAAACAAGATGTGGCAACCTCTGTTAGAATAGAAACAGTATATTACTATCTGCTATCAAAGATAACAAGGTAGAAGCCTAATAGAAGTGCCAGAATCTGGCAAGTCAAGAGGCTACTCAGGTTGGGAGAACAAGAGACTTCTACATTATGCAGAAACTAAAAAGATCACTAAAGGCTTATGAAGAAGGAATACAGAGTCAGAAACTACTTTTAAGTTGTATTAATATCCAGAAACAAATATTTATTTAGCACATCATGTGTTGCCAGTTATAGGTCTAAACCATTTAGGCAGTGAAGGAAATAAAAGTGAAAAAAAAGAAACAGTCCCTGCCCTCTTGGATCTTTAAATCCAGAGACGTCTATTTCTGGTAACACCTGCTTTACTGTACATAGATCTTTGTTAGTCATGACCTGGGCACTTTGTCTGGTTTAGCTATTTACTCCTTTATTCCGTATTTCTCAGGGTTCCAGTGCTATCTTGAAACTACCTAAGCAAACGCCTGACAACACAGAGTCCCGTTCCTCCCAAGCACTCAAATGAGCCACAAGAAGCATTTTCCTAGGCAAGGCGCCCAAACTAATGTTCTCTGACCTTAAAGAGGTCCAGCTGAGCTTAGAAACCAGATAGGAACAAACACAAACATTTCTCTGAGCTGGCACTCCTCCAGTTTATAGGGAACCGAACATATCCTGCATTGCTCTGGATTCACAGTGCACAAGAATCACATCGAAGAAGAAAGAAAAAGACTTTTATATCTTTAAAATACCTCAGGAAGGGCTTCCCTGGTGGCACAGTGGTTGGGAATCCGTTTGCCAATGCAGGGGACAAGGGTTCGGGCCCTGGTCCGGGAAGATCCCACATGCCACGGAGCAACTAAGCCCGTGCGCCACAACTACTGAGCCTGCGCTCTGGAGCCCGTGAGCCACAACTACTGAGCCCATGTGCCACAACTACTGAAGCTCGTGTGCCTAGAGCGTATGCTCTGCAATAAGAGAAGCCACTGCAATGAGAAGACCGTGCACTGCAACGAAGAGTAGTCCAGACCATGCAGCTACGAAGACCCAGCACAGCCAAAAATAAATAAATAAAATAGATTTATTAAAAAAAAAAAACCTCAGGAATTAGACAACCTGAGCATTATCAGATGCACAGGCAGAAATAATAAATGTGCCATTTAACAGTTGACTATGAGAAGGAGAACCTATAAGGAATGGAAAGAAGAAAACTAGCTGTTCAACCATCAACTGCAAATCCTGGATATGCTCAAAACCCAAATAACAAAGGCTGATCTATGTCCAGGGCAACAAGCGCCCTGAGGCATCTGGCTGAAAATAACAAAACAAAACAACACAAAACAAGACAAAAAACCCAACAACAACAAAAAAACAATCCATAGTCCAAGGGAGAATTCAAAATGGCAGCATGAATGCCCAAAGGCATCCAAAACAGAACTGAAACCTGGCCATTGGAACTGTGAGTATTCCATGTTTTCAATAACACACCACTCCAATATAGGGCCTAATCCATTTGGAGAAAGCTCTTGAAAAAAATACCTGAAAACTTAAGCATTTCCACTCCTAGACATACATCCAAGAGAACTGAAAATGTATGCTTACACAAAAATTTGTACATGAATATTCATAGTAGCATTATTCATAATAGCCAAAAGTAGAAACAACCCAAATGTCTATCAACTAACTAACGGATAAAGAAAATGTGTTACAACCATACAATGGAATATTCAACTATAAAAAGAAATGAAGTACTAATTCATACTACAACATGAATGAACTTTGAAAGCTTTATGCTAGGTGAAAGAAGTCAGTCACAAAAAAGTGTATGATCCCATTTATATGAAACATCTCAAACAGGCAAATCTATAGAGACAGAAAGTAGATTAGGGGACTTCCCTGGCAGTCCAGTGTTTAAGACTCCATGCTTCCACTTCACGGGGCATGGGTACGATCCCTGGTCTGGGAGCTAAGATCCCGCATGCCATGCACAGCACGGCCGAAAAAAGAAAAAAAGAAAGTAGATTAGTGGACGGTAAAAGCGTGAAACAGGGAAAGGTGAAGGGAAATGGGAGCAACTGCTAATGGGTGCAGGTTTCCTTTGGGGTGATGAAAATGTTCACGAGTTAGATAGTGGTGATGGCTGCATAATTCTGTGAATATATTATACTAAATGCCACTTAAACTGTACACTTTGAAACGGTGAATTTTAAGATATGTGGACTATATCTTAATTAAAACAAACAAAACAAAACAAAAAAAGCTTTCAGGGCTGCAAGACTATTGCCAGAACAAAGACATTCAGTTATTTCATTCCTCTCTCTTTGCCATATCCTGGCCCACTTAACCTGTCCCCACCCCACAGCCTCTCACTGAGTACTCTGCCCCCAGCCTTTTCTCCTCTAACTGTGCATACCACTGCCACACTCATCCTCCTTAGCACACCTCAATTCTTGCCCAAAGCTCTGGTTCCCAATGACCATATATAACTGAAAATTAGAGAACTCTAACTAGAAGGGAACATCCATTTTCCCAACAAAAAGATGGCCAAAAGGCAATCTGACCAACCTTTTTTTTTAAAAAATTTATTTATTTTTGGCTGCACTGGGTTTATTTTTGGCTGCAAAAGGCAATTTGACCAACCTTTTTTTTTTTTTAAATAAATTTATTTTTGGCTGCATTGGGTCTTCATTGCTGCACGTGGGCTTTCTCTAGTTGCGGCAAGCGGGGGCTACTCTTGGTTGCGGTGTGCGGGCTTTTTGTCATGGTGGCTTCTCTTGTTGTGGAGCACAGGCCCCAGGTGCACGGGCTTCAGTAGTTGTGGCACGTGGGCTCAGTAGTTGTGGCTCGCGGGTTCTAGAGTGCAGGCTCAGTAGTTGTGGTGCATGGGCTTAGTTGCTCCGTGGCATGTGGGATCTTCCCGGACCAGGGCTTGAACCCGTGTCCCCTGTGTTGCCAGGCAGGTTCCCAACCACTGCGCCACCAGGGAAGCCCAATTTGACCAACCTTGAATGAGTAAACTTTAGGGATATGAAATAGCCAAATGTTTACTTAATTTATTAATTAGTTTTATATGTTTAAATTATAAAACAACATGGTCTGAATTACAACTGTACCCCCAATACCTATACACTGGCAGGCATATAAACACAGCAAGGAGCTCAGCAGCTACTGAATGACTGTATCTAGGCAGCAATCAATGAAGTTTAAACTACTAGATGACAGACTGAGGATACACTCAAAATCCAAGTCCACCGATGGGTATATGTTAACAGGAATGAGTGTACCTATTCACCAAGAGAAGTAACAACTATGAAATAGCCCCAAATGGAAAAAAAAACAAACAAAACCCAACCCTCCGTGTTCTTTGACAGTGGAACCAATGAATAAATTGTGGTATGTTCTTTTTCTTTCTTTAAATATTTGTTTGTTTATTTATTTATTTAATTTTTGGCTACACTGGGTCTTAGTCGCGGCAGGCAGGATCTTTGTTGTGGCATGCAGGATTCTCCGCTGTGGCACGCGGGCTCAGTAGGTGCAGTTTAAGGGCCCTCTAGTTGCGACACGCAGGCTCCAGAGCACGTGAGCTCTGTAGTTGTGGCACACAAGCTCTCTAGTTGTGGCCCGTGCTCAGTAGTTGTGGCACACAAGCTTAGTTGCCCTGTGGCATGTGGGATCTTAGTTCCCCGACCAGAGGTTGAAACCGTGTCCCCTGCATTCGAAGGGGGATTCTTAACCACTGGACTGCCAGGGAAATTCCTGTGGTATGTTCTCATACTGAAAGACCATACAACAATGAAAATGAACACATCCCACTTAAACACAAAATGAATTTTAAAAACAATACTCAGTATAAAAGTCAGGTAGAAGAACACATCATGTGTAATTCCATATACATGAGGATCAAAAGCGAGTCAAAGGACTCTACAGAATGACAACTTAGGACAGTGACTACCTCTGGGAAGGGGAGAAAGATTAATGGCCAGGAGAGGCTTCTTCACATGGAGCAGCATCCTGTTTATTAACCTGGGCTGCAGTTACATAGGTCCTTGGACAGAACGTTTATGTCCACCCCGCTACCCCAATTCATATGTTGAAGCCCTAATCCCCAATGTGATGGTATTTGGAGGTAGGATGTAATTAGGTCATGAGGGTACAGCCTTCATGAATGAGATTAGTACTCTAAGAGACAAACGAGAGAATCTTTCTCTCTACCATGTGAGGATACACAACAAGGCAGCAATCTGCAAACCAGGAAGAGGGCCCCCACAGGGAAACATACTGGCTGGCACCATGATCTTGGACTTTCCAGCCTCCAAAACTGTGACAAATTTCTACTATTTAAGTACTGTAACCAGTCTATGATATTTTGTTATAGCACCCAAACTAAGACAATATGTGTATTCAACTTGTGACAATTCACTGAATAGTACGCTTATGATCTCTGCTCTTTACTGTAAGTACGTGATACTTCAAAAAGCAAAGAAGAGAGAGAAGAAATAATGATTTAGAGACAGTACCCCTTCCATTTGTACACTTCTATTTTATTCAAGCTTTTTACATGCTGCATTTTTAATCACCAACAGAGCCATTTTAGGTCATCTAGCAGTTCTCTAGAGCACATCATTCATTCATTTATTTACAGCTGCGTTGGGTCTTCGTTGTTGCACGCTGGCATTCTCTAGTCGTGGCAAGTGGGGGCTACTCTTCGATGCGGTGCATGGGCTTCTCATCGCGGTGGCTTCTTTTTGTTGTGGAGCAGGGCTCTAGGCACATGGGCTTCAGTAGTTGTGGCACACAGGCTCAGTAGTTGTGGCTCGCGGGCTCTAGAGTGCAGGCTCAGTAGTTGTGGTGCACAGGCTTAGCGGCTCCGCGGCATGTGGGATCTTCCCAGACCAGGGCTTGAACCCATGTCCCCTGCATTGGCAGGCGGATTCTTAACCACTGCGCCACCAGGGAAGTCCAAACACATCATTTTTTAAAAATTTATTTTATTGAAGTTTAGTTGATTTACAATGCTGTGTTAATTTCTGCTGTACAGCAAAGTGATTCCATTATACATATATATACATTCTTTTTCATATTCTTTGACATTATGATTTATCAAGGATATTCAATACTGAGTTCCCTGTGCTATACAGCAGGACCTTGTTGTTTATCCATTCTATACATAATAGTTTGCATTTGCTAATCCCAAACTCTCAGTCCATCCCTCCCTCTCCCACTCCCCCCCTCTCCCACTCCCCTTCCCCCTTGGAAACCACAAGTCTGTCCTCTATGTCTGTGAGTCGGTTTCTGTTCCAAAAATAAGTTCATTTGGGCTTCCCTGGTGGCGCAGTGATTGAGAGTCTGCCTGCCGATGCAGGGGACACGGGTTCATGCCCCGGTCTGGGAAGATCCCACATGCCGCGGAGCGGCTAGGCCCGTGAGCCATGGCCATTGAGCCTGCGCGTCAGGAGCCTGTGCTCCGCAACGGGAGAGGCCACAACAGTGAGAGGCCCGCGTATCACACACACACACACACACAAAAAGTTCATTTGTGTCATATTTTAGATTCTGACTTAGTATGATAATCTCTAGGTCCATCCATGTAGCTGCAAATGGTATTATTTCATTCTTTTTTTATGGATGAGTAGTATTTCATTATATATATGTACCACATCTTCTTTATCCATTCTTCTGTCAATGGACACTTATTTAGGTTGCTTCCATGTCTTGACTATTGTGAACAGTGCTGCTATGAACAGAGTGGTGCTTGTATCTTTTTGAATTATAGTTTTATCCAGATATATGCCCGGGTGTAGGATTACTGGATCATATAGCAACTCTAGGTTTTGAGGAACCTGTATACTGTTTTCCACAGTGGCTACACCAATTTATGTTCCCACCAACTGTGTAGGAGGGTTCCCTTTTCTCCACACCCTCTCCAGCATTTGTTATTTGTAGATTTTTTTAATGATGGCCATTCTGACCAGTGTGAGGTAGTACCTCATTGTAGTTCTGATTTTCATTTCTCTAATAATTAGTGATGTTGAGCATCTTTTCATGTGCCTGTTAGCCATCTGTATGTCTTTTTTGGAGAAATGTCTATTTAGGTCTTCTGCCCACAAAATGTGGTATATCTTAAGCAAATTTGATGGCAATTAAAATGATGTGCTCCAAAAAGGGAACCATTTGTACAACCTAAGCCCAAGACATACACATCATGCTGTTTGGAGTTGCTGATAATGCTAATAAATGCTTTATGTAGCAAGTCTTCACTTCAATCAAAACATGTTGGGAGACTTCCCTGGTGGTCCAGTGGGTAAGACTCTGCGCTCCCAACGCAGGGGGCCCACGTTCGATCCCTGGTTGGGGAACTAGATCCTGCATGCGTGCTGCAACTAATAGTTCGCATGCCACAACTAAGGAGCCCGCCTGCTGTAACTAAGACCCAGCACAACCAAATTAAAAAAAAAGGGAGAGAGAGAAACAGAAACCGACTCACAGACATAGAGAACAGACTTGTGGTTGACAAGGGGGCTAGAGGGGTGGGGGAGGGACGGATTGGGAGTTTGGGATTAGCAGATGCAAACTATTATATATAGAATGGATAAATGACAAGGTCCTACTGTATAGCACAGGGAACTCTATTCAATATCCTGTGATAAACCATAATGGAAAAGAATATGAAAAAGAATGTATATATATATGTATAATGGAATCACTTTGCTGTACAGCAGAAATTAACACAACATTGTAAATCAACTAAACTTCAATAAAATAAATTTTAAGAAGATATACCACATTTTGAATCTGTGAATAATGTTATTGTGGGGAAGTTTATCGTAAGCCAGGAGTATTTTTTGGCATGAAACTACAATAGTCAATTCTTTCAATGGTCCTGTAAGTGAATTTGAATACTTGTTTTATTAAACATGTTATCCAACTTTTTATTTTTGAGATTATAACCCTGGAATAATCACCAAAACTGTGTTAAATTTCTTTGCCTGCTTAAAAAAAAAAAAGGATTCTCTTTTCTGAGGGATAAAGTTTTGAGAAACCCCATGTCATATTCAGGTAATATACCTATTTTCAACATTTCAAAAAGTCTAATAGATATCCCTTAAGACTAGACAGGGTAACTAAGATGTCCTATTTTTTTCACTTTTAGCTGAATATTCATCAGGAACCAACAATTTACAAAAGAAATACAAATAACTAGTAATCAAATGTAAAAACATTCTATTTCACTAATAACCTAAGACAGAAGATTAAATCACTCCCTTCTTTGCTACATGGGCAACATTTTTTTTTTAAATTATGAAATATTTCAAACACACAGAAAGTTAGAGAACACAATAACACACATCCATGTACCACCACTCAATAAAAATATTTTGTTATTAACACTTGGCACCCGTTGGGATGCAGGGAAGACAGGTACTCTCAAACACTGTTGGTAAAAAATAAATCAGGAAATTTCTGGATGGCAATTTGACTATGTTTATTAAGTCATAAAATATGCTTACCTCTTAATCTGGCAAGTCTACCTGGAGGAATTAACTTAAAGAAGTAATTAAGGATGTATGACTATTTAGCTACAAGGAGACTCATCATAGCATTCTTTAATAAAATAAAGAAATAATCTCAAAATATCAAATGAAGAACTCGTTAAATCATGGTAATCTATACTATGGAGCATTACAGAGCCATTAAAAGTGATATGATAAAAATGTATTTAATGACAAGGAAATATGCCCACAATACTTGAAAAGAAAAGGTTATAAAATCATGTGTACAAGATTATCCTACTTTGTAAATACAAAGGTTATGGATGATATGTACATAGGAAAATTTGGAAGGGTACACATCAAAATAACAGCAATAATCTATTCAATGTTTATAGACTATTTCATCCAAAAATAGAAGAATACACATTCTTCTCAAGCTCAGATGGAACATTCACTAACACAGACAACATTCTGGGCCAAAAAACACACCTTATCACATTTAAAATAGAAATTATAAATGTATGTTCTCAGACCACAACATAATAAAACTAGAAATCAATAACAGAAAGACAGCTGTAAAATCTCCAAATACCTGGAGATTAAACAACACATTTCTAAATAACACATGGATCAAAGAAGAAATCTCTCAAGAGAACTTTTATTTTAAAATTTGAAACGAAATGAAGCTGAAAACACAACTTGTTGAAATTTGTGGGATGCAGGGAAAGCAGTGCTCAGAAGGAAATTTATAGCACTGAATGCACATAATAGAAAAAATGAAGATCTAAACTCAATAATCTAAACCTCCACCTTAGAAAACTATAAAAAGAAGAGTAAGTTAAATCCAAAAAGAGCAAAATAAATGATAAAAATAAGGAAAGAAATCAATGATACTGAAAACAGAGAATTCATAGAGAAATAACAATGAAACTAGAAGTTAGGTTTTTAAAAATATCAATAAAATGGATAAACATCTAACCAGGCTAACTAAAAAAAAGAAAGATACAAATTACTAATAGCAAAAATGAAATAGGGGCCATCAGTACTGATTTCACGGACAATAAAAGGATAACAAAGGAATATTATGAACAACTCCATGCCCACAAATTTGATAACCCTGGTGAATAGGAGCAATTCTTAGAAAAACACAACCTGTTAAAACTCACACAAGAAGAAAAAGACAATCTGTATAGGTCTATATCTACTAATGAAATTGGATCAATAATAATCTTCCAAAACTGAAAGCACCAGGCCCCGATGAGTTCACTGATGAAGCCTACCAAACATTTAAGGAATCTATACTAATTTTCTACAGTCTCTTCCAGAAGACAGAAGTAGAGGACACATTTTCTAACTCATTCTATGAGGCAGACATCACCCTAATACTAAAACCAGACAAAGATATTACAAGAAAAAAACCAATATCTCCCATGAGGGTAGATTTAAAAATCCTCAACAAAGTATTAGCAAAGCAAATCCAACAATGTATGCAAAGAATTATATGCCATAAACAACTGGAATTTATTCCAGGTATGCTATGCAAGGTTGGTTCAACTTTGAAAAATCAATTAATATAATCCATCACATCAACAGGCTAAAACAAATAAAAAAGAATTACAAGGTCATATCAATAGAAGCAGAAAAAGCATTTACAAAATCCAACAGCCATTCATGATAAAAACTCTCAGCAAACTAGAATAGATGGGAACCTCTTCTACTTGCTAAAGAACAATGCGGGTGGAGAGGGGTGGGGCAGAACCCTAGAGCTGGCAAATAAGCTTATGAAAAGATGCTCACATTCTATGTCATCAGGGAAGTACAAATTAAAATGAGACACCATTACATAGCTATTAGAATGTCCTGAATACTGACATCAAATGCTGGTGAGGATGTGGAGCAATAGGAATTCTCATTCACTGCTGGTGGGAATGCAAAATGCTACAGCCACTCTGGAAGACAGTTTGGCAGTTTCTTACAAAACTAAACATACTCTTACCGTGAAATCCAGGAACTGCACTCCTTAGTATTACCCAAATAAATGGAAAACTTATGCCCATACAAAACCCTACATATGGATGTATCCTATAGCAGCTTTATTCATAACTGCCAAAACTCAGAAGCAACTAAGTTGCCCTTTAGGTGAATGAATAAACAAACTGTGGTACATTCAGACAATAAAGTATTATTCAGAGCTTCAAAAAAAAAAAGAGCTATCAAAACACAAAAAGACATGGAGGAAACTTAAATCCATATTACTAAGTGAAAGAAGACAATTACTAGCAAGTGCATATTACTATGTGAAAGAAACCAATCTGCAAAAAGCTACATACTGTATGATTCCAACTACATGAGATTCTGGAACAAACTATGGAGACAGTAAAAAGAAAACGGTCGCTAGGGGTTTGCAACCCAGCAACCATTGAGGAAAGGATGAACAGGTAAAGCACAGAGGATTTTTAGGGCAATGAAACAACTCTGCATGTACTATAATGGTTGATATATGTCATTATCAATTTGTCCAAACTCACAAATCTACAACACCAAGAGTGAACCCTCATGTAAACTATGGACTTTGAGTTGATAATGATGTATCAATGTTGTTTCACTGATTGTTAATAAGTGTACCACAGTGGATGGTGAAGAAGGCTGTGGGTGTCGTGTTGGAGGTGGGATGCTCAATTTTTTTTGCGAGCCTAAAACTGCTCTAAAAAAACAAAGTCCATTAATTTATTTTTTTAAAAAAAGCAATATAGGGCTCCCCTAGTGGCACAGTGGTTAAGAATCTGCCTGCCAATGCAGGGGACACAGGTTCGAGCCCTGGTCCAGGAAGATCCCACATGCCGCAGAGCAACTAAGCCCATGCGCCACAACTACTGAGCCTGCGTGCCTAGAGCCCGTGCTCCCCAACAAGAGAAGCCACCACAATAAGAAGCCTGCACACCGCAACGAAAAGTGGCCCCTACTTGCCGCAACTAAAGAAAGCCTGCGTGCAGCAACGAAGACCCAATGCAGCCAAAAATAAATAAATAAAAAGCAATATAGAGATCACTGGAGATACTAACCCTTTTCTCTTAACCTGTGTTTTCTACTTTTTCTACAGTAAAATGAGTAACAACCACACAGAAGAGTGGGTGAGGTGGTGAAGAACCACCCTAACTAACTTTGGGAAACAGTATTTTGACTATATACTCTCAGGCTAAAGACAAAAAGAACTGTACCCAAATACTGGATTCTAGTTTTTCACAGGGGGATGAATTAACAATCTGAAACTACTTTATGTATACTCTGGGATTGAGCAAATAAGTAAACATATTGTGGATAATGAAAGCCAGGATTTTTACTATTAGCAAAAAGAATTACAAATAAGGAATGAGGTAAAGCTAGAACGAACTCTGTGATATTGGATTAGAATTGGAATTTATAACATCATGAAATCATAGTTTTTAATATATATACACAGATAGATATAAAAATGCATATGTGTGTATACACCGTATTTTTTAGTTCTATTCACTACATAAAATAAGGGAGATGGGATGGTTCAACCTTATAGTCGAATTCTAACAAATGTGTAAGAAATGATGGAAATAGAAAATTGCCCTTAGATAAAAACCCACAGTAGTAACTTTATGTGCAAAAGCTATCAATGGATGCTAAAATTATTAAGTGAAAAAGGCATGCTGAGAAATAGGATATTTATAATCTCAAAGTATGCCCCCACAAAATACTTATTAATTATAATTTATAATTAATTAATTATAACTTATAATAGTAAGTTAATTATACCGAAAATAGTAACTTTACAGTGGTGAAATCTGACAAACACCACCTTAACCAAGGGGTCTAACTTAATATCACTAGTAATAGGACAAAACCATGTGCTACCTGATGATATATAAGGAAAGACACACATCACTCCTGGGGTATTCTTGCCAAAAAATGCATAACCTGAATTTAATCACAAGGAAACAGACAAATCCAAACAGAGAAATGTCCTACAAAATAACTGCCAGTACTTTTCTAAAGTGTCGAGGCCATGAAAGACAAAGAAAGACTGAGGAGTGTCACAGAGAATAAAAGGAGATATCACAACTCAATACAACATACGATCCTGGCTTGCATACTAAACCAGAGAAACGACATTAGCGGACAACTGGCAAAATCGGAAAAGTTATGTATATTAGATAATGTTATATCTATGTTAACTTAATGATTATGAAATGTTGAAGAGTACTGGTATTCCTTCCACTACTTTGTACCCCCCTGAAAGACTGAGATTATTTCAAAATGAAAAGTTCTAAAAATTAAAAAATTTTAAACAGTGTCACCCCACTAGACCATAAGGAGACATGTCCATTTTTTCATTAAAAAATGTATACTACTTAGTCCAAGGTCTTACACATAGAAGAGCTCAGTATTCACCATGTTAACAAAAGTTAAAATGAGTTGTTTCTGATATATCCAACATGATTCCAGACAGACCAACCAGTTTTGCACAGGAGGGTATGTCCCATTTACAGTAAAATGCTATTATATTAAGATAAAATATATGCATCTTTTACTTTGAGTTGAGTCTCTATAACTAGTTCAACATGCTGGCTCCAGTTATAAGGCTCTGTGAAACCTTCTTCCAAAATAAAGCCAAATGAAAAGATATTCATTTGGCTTCCAATATTTGATACACTATAACCAAGGGCTATGAAAATCAGCACCCATATTTTAAATACTCCCTGGAAAACTGACAAGTGAAATACAATCTGTTTAGGCAATTCTCAACTTGTTTTTCTAGCAACTGCTATCAAATGTGCGTGATCTGCTGACCCTCAAGCCCCATATCTAGCTGGTATGTCTGCTGGATAACAGAATATCTTAGTCACTTCTCAGACTGATTCTAAAAATCACCTTTGGGGGGGAGTTCTCTGGTGGCCTAGTGGTTAGGAGTTGGAGCTTTCACTGCCAATCCCAGGTTCAATCCCTGGTAGGGGAACTAAGACCCTGCAAGGTGCGCGGCATGGCCAAAACAAAAAACCAAAAAAAAAAAAAAACCCCAAAAAACCCTTTGGTTCTTTAAAGAACTTATTCTGGGCAATACATCAAGTAGGTCTCATTCTGAAGCTCCTACCCCAAGGGCACAGGCTAGGCTTGTGACTGGCAGTCTGGAGGGTGGGCAGGAGCCATGTCTGCACTCTATCACTACACTCTTAACCCCACCCACCACTCCCCATTCTGTTAGGACCAGGAGGAAGGTAAAGAGAAAGGTGATTCATTAAAAGTCAACCCATGGGGCTTCCCTGGTGGCGCAATGGTTGAGAGTCTGCCTGACGATGCGGGGGACACGGGTTCGTGCCCCGGTCTGGGAGGATCCTGCGTGCCGCGGAGTGGCTGGGCCCGTGAGCCATGGCCGCTGGACCTGTGCGTCCGGAGCCTGTGCTCCGCAGCGGGAGAGGCCACGGCAGTGAGAGGCCCGCGTACCGCAAAAAAAAAAAAAAAAAGTCAACCCACGGCAAGTTGGGTCATCCTCTCTATGGCTAACCATAACTCCCGTCCCCTTATACCAGGGTTTCTCAAACTTGGCACTGTTAAAATTTTGGGCCAGATAATTCACTACGGGGGCTGTCCTGTGTGTTGTAGGATGTTTAGCAGCATCCCTGGCCTCTACTCACTAGTGCCAGTAGTGACAACCGAAAATGTCTCTGGATATTGCCAAATGTCCAGTGGCTGGAGAGGCGAGAAAAGGATATCCAAACTGCCTTACCCCCGCCCTCTCCCCACTGTTAAGAACCACTGTATTACAAAAAAACATCAGGCCAATGGATGTAAGCTTGCTTTGCCTTTCCCCTGGCTGCTGTTGCTTCTTGGTCTAACGCTAGCTAGCACACAAGTCCTTCTTTGTGTATCAGGCATCCAAATGCCAGCTCTCTCACAGGGGAAAACATTTGTTGGGTTTTTTTTAAGCCCCACAAAAACCTTACAGTGTGCAGCAGTGGGAGATTTGAATCTGGTCCTATTTCCCATCCTCCAACCCCAACCCCCAACCTCAGCTCTGCCCAGCAGGGGACCGACCCTCTTGGGAGTGCTGACAAGATAGCTTAAGCCCTCATCACTTTCCAAAGCATCCACTCAACCCACCAGAAATTTACTTACTTTCCCCAACCAAAGAGTACCTCAAACCACCAACGGAGGGGGTGTGATGGGAAGACAAGTTAAATGATGCCTCTTCAAGAGAAGGGATCATTCAAAAATCTCTGCATTTGTTAAGACTCCCCCTCCCAGGTTTCTCTCCTGGTCCTTGCATCCCTCCACAAAGTGATTTAGCATCCTGAGCGAGGAACTGAGGCCTGAATCGCTTGGCATTCTCCAGCTTCCGTAGGGCCATGGCTGCATGTGCTGCCACTGTGTTTCTGGTTTTTTTTAACTGGGTTTGGGGTTTGATTTTTATTTCTCTGGGGGCTTTATTTTTCTTGGCAAATACTAAAAATCTCGTCAATGTAATTTCTGTGGTTTCTATTCAGCTTGGGTTTCATGTTTTAAAATAAACAAATTAAAAAAAAAAAAACAAAAAAACCCAAATGTGGTAAAATGTTAACATTTGGGGACTGTGTGTACAAATCACATAGAAAGTCTTTGTACTGTTTTTACAACTTTTCTTTAAGTCTGAAATCACTTTATGGTTGCACGACTTGGTAAATTTACTAAAAATCACTGAATTATATACTTAAAATGGGTGAATTTTATGATACTTAAATTATCGTAATAATTTTTTTCTTTAAAAAAAAAAGAACCTCTGTGACCCTCTGGTACTAGAGGTCAAAGGTGACAGCTACAGTGTCAATACTGCTGAAAAGGGACTTCCCTGGTGTCACAGTGGTTGAGAATCTGCCTGTCAATGCAGGGGACATGGGTTCAATCCCTGGTCTGGGAAGGTCCCACATACTGTGGAGCAACTAATAAGCCCATGTGCCAGAACTGCTGAGCCTGCGCTCTAGAGCCCACATGCCACAACTACTGAAGCCCTCACTCTTAAGAGTCTGTGCTCTGTAACAAGAGAAGCCACCGCAATGAGAAGCCAGGGCACCGCAACAAAGAGTAGCCCCACTCGCGCAGCAACGAAGACCCAACGCAGCCTCCCCCCAAAAAAAGAATTAGAAAAAAAAAAAAAACTGCCGAAAAGAAGCCTATGAGAAAGATACAGGGAGGGAACCTCCCTCAGCAGTGGTTTGTTCTTCTCTACCCACATTCCAGTTTTGAGCTTTGGTTAACAATCCCAGGAAACCAGGAAAGATCCATGTTGGTACCTACAAAGCATTCGGTTACAGGAATGTTGTCTCTGTAAAAAAAAAAAAAAAAAAAAGCCCAAGGATTTCCCAGCGGCACTTTCATTTCAAATCTATCAATACTTCAAAATAGTCCTTTCCTTTCTTTCTTTTTTTCCTTCTTTTTTTGGGCTGTGCCGTGAGGCTTGTGGGATCTTAGTTCCCCAACCAGGGATCGAACCCAGGTCCTCAGCAGTGAAATCGCTGAGTCCTAACCACTAGACGGCCAGGGAATTCCCCTTTCATTTCTAACTGTGTGGATACTAAAACAGAAAGCCCACTCTGTACTGAGCAACTACTGTGCACTACTGAGCAACTACTGTGCAACTACTGTGTTGAGCAACTACTGTGCACAAGCTACGTGGCCACTTCAAATGTGGCTTGTTACCAATTCCATCCATCACCTTTCAGACATTTAGTTTAAATGTTCTTCTGTGGCATGTAGATACCATTAACAAAGAAATTCTTCAGACATTTTACGATCAAAGCTTTAAATCTCTAGCTGCCAGACAAACTGACATACCACCTTTTTTTCTGTAAGTGAATCTGTATTTTATTTTAGACCCGGATTCATTCCCGTCAGGCTGGGAGCCTGAACTAAATTCCACGCTAAGTTTAAAGACTTTAAAACTTAAGATATAGTTCGCATACCATAAAATTCACTCTTCTTTGGTACTTTGTACAATTCAGTGGGTTTTAGTATATTCACAAGGTTGGTCAACCATCACCACCAACTAATACTAGAACATTTTTACCACCTCAGAAAGAGCCCCTATTACCCATTAGCAGTCACTCACTATTCCTTCTTGCTTTCCCCCTCTCTATAAGAACCTGGTAACCAATTATCTACTTTCTGTGATAGACCTCTTTTTCTCTTTATATTTTCCTTTGGAAACGGTGTTCATACAGATTAAATACAAATTTCACTTGGTCATAGATTTTGGTAAAATATGTATCATTAGTATACAACATCAGCATTACTAAATCTCACCATGAGAGATTAAAGATAATTATTTTTTAATACATTTATTTATTTTTGGCTGCATCGGGTGTTCATTGCCGTGCATGGGCTTTCTCTAGCTGTGGCGAGCAGGGGCTATTCTTCGTTGTGGTGCCGGCTTCTCATTGCGGTTGCTTCTCTTGCTGCGGAGCACAGACTCTAGGTGCATGGGCTTCAGTAGCTGTGGCACGTGGGCTTGGTAGTTGTGGCTCGCGGGCTCTAGAGTGCAGGCTCAGTAGCTGTGGCGCACGAGCTTAGTTGCTCCACGGCATGTGGGATCTTCCCGGATCAGGGCTTGAACCCGTTTTCCCCTGCATTGGCAGGCGGATTCTTAACTACTGCGCCACCAGGGAAGTCCCAAAGATAATTATTAATCTAGATAAGCTTATCCATGATTATCAAAGTCATACCATCAATACTCTTAACAAGAAATATGTACATATTATATATAATACACATTACATAGACACGTATTTATGTATCTAGCTCACATACAAATGAGCCAGAGGGCAGAATGACAACATCTGAACAATTAGCCCTGTGGAGAACGGAGACACAAAGACACATGATAACCTCCAAGTTCAACTTGAATGGAGAAGACACCCAATAAACATTCAATGCCACCTGTGGCCTAAGTGAATTCTGTGACAGAACTACCAGCAATGCTAGATTCAGAAACAAGGCTCTCCACCATATGAGTGCTGGAATGGCCATGATCGTCTGCCCTCACATGCCTGGATGCCTGTGCACTCATCCCTCAGACACTGTCAAGACAGGTGCTACCCAGCCTCTTTAACTTTCAGTCCAGACACCCCAAGTTTCATGGGAGAGACACTGTGCAGCACCACGGAACTGGCTGTCAAAGATCTAGCTGCCACCCAAAGCACTGCCTCCACTTTTCAGGCATCTCTGCGTCCCAAGAGGTAGATAAGCAGCCAAGAAAAAGGAAGGCAACCAAGTAGAGTCCAGTGTTATAGAATCACCCTGTACTACTGAGTATATACCATATGCTAGCTGCCATACCAAGCACTTCACATACATTACATACTTTAATCTCACAATTGCTCTGAGGTAGGTACTGTGATTATCCCTCCATTTTATAGATGAGGAAACTGAGCTTCAGAAGTTACAAGAGCTAGGAACTGATGAAGCTGGAATCTTAAACCGGTCTGTGCTCTTAACACTATACTGTCTGGAGGTATACAAAGTCATAAACCAAAGCTATAACCAAGACCACAAAGGGAACTGTGCCTTTGTATAACCCCTGTACTAGTTAGTTAGAATTATACAAATTCTGCTTGTTTTTTTTCAATAACTGTCTGTAATCAAGTTCCAAAATTAGCACTTTGCACAATCCCATTTTTATAAAAAGTCAAACATTAACTAAAAATACAAGCTGGGGGCCTCCCTGGTGGCGCACTCGTTAAGAATCCACCTGCCAATGCAGGGGACACGGGTTCGAGCCCTGGTCTGGGAAGATCGCACATGTCGCAGAGCAACTAAATCCGTGCACCACAACTACTGAGCCTGCGCTCTAGAGCTCGCAAGGCACAACTACTGAGCCCGAGTGCTGCAACTACTGAAGCATGCATGCCTAGAGCCCGTGCTCCGCAACAAGAGAAGCCACCGCAATGAGAAGCCCACGCACCGCAATGAAGAGTAGCCCCGGCTCGCTGCAACTAAAGAAAGCCCACGTGCAGCAACGAAGACCCAATGCAGCCAAAAATAAATAAATAAATTAATTAATTAAAAAAGAAATACAAGCTGAAAGAAATATGGCAACAACAAAGCACAAGGTTAAAATATACAGGCACATGCCCAATTTAGAACAAATTAGGAACTAAATTTCTTCCAACCACAGAAATGAACCATGTGTAACAAAAATAATCATAAACCTCATTATAGGAGACACATTGGAAATTTCCCTTAAAACTGCCAAATGATAAATATTTACTTTTCAAATTCAAGAAAACTAAACTGACTCCAGTTTAGAGTACCTTTTACAATTATTGGAAAAAATCTGAGATAGGCAACGCCAGTGGCTAGTTACCAGAGTTTAGGGTTTTAAGGTCACAGGCTAGATTCCCAGTGTGGTCTAACCATACTCCATGCCCCACATGTGGTATGTCTCTTGCACTTCCTCTTGAGAAAATTTAAGATTTGATCACTGAGGCAGGAGAAACACCTAGAAAGACCTGATAATCAGTCCCAATCAGCAGGCTAAATAAGAAGTACTGTTGATGTAAAAATAATCCCCTGGACACTGCCACCAAATCCTCTTTTTAACCATATACTCCATGAAGCCAAAACTGGAGCTGCTATAATTTAGGACTTTCTTGTCCAGTCAGATGAGAAGTTGTGTGCTAATAACAAACACTCAATGTTCACTGCACGCCAGGCCCAGTTCGAATCACCTTACATGCATTAACTCATTTAATCCCTAGAAGTATGAGAAGACATTGAGACACAGAGATGTTATGTTATGCCACTTGCCCAAGTTACACAGTAGAAGGTGACAGAGCTGAGAAGCAACCCTGAGCAGTCTGCCTCCAGAGTCCATGTATTTACCTACTGAGCTAGTTGGATGGAGATCAGAGTCCATATATTTAACTACTATGATATATTGCCTGGTGCCCAGCCAAGACTCAATCACTGGACAGGTAACCAAACTGCATAATCAGAGCATCAATCCTTAAAATCATTTTTAAAAAATATTTTATTTATTTATTTATTTGGTTGGTTGTGCCAGGTCTTAGTTGCAGCAGGCGGGCTCCTTAGTTGTGGCATGCAAACTCTTAGTTGCAGCATGCATGTGGGATCTAGTTCCCTGACCCAGTATTGAACCTGGGCCCCCGGCATTGGGAGCTCAGTCTCAACCACTGCGACACAAGTGAAGCCCCCTTAAAATCATTTTTAATTCTCCAGAATTCCCCAACTCTCCGGTGAGTGAGAATCTTCAATTGTTGATTTACACACATTTTAGAATTCATTTTCCTTTCTGTTTCCCACCAATACCTCTACTGAGGGCACTCAAGAGAGGGTACTGAAATTGAGATTTCCAGAAAGAATGGCATGACTCAAGCCACAAGTTATACAGCTGAGCTCTGGCCAGGATGCCACATTCTCTTCAGTGAAGTAGTTTTAGGGTGAGGGTTTAGGCAATGCCACAGCCTTGCAGGTATTTATAAAGATTATTTTTTTTTGTTACCTGGAAAGCACACAATTCAAGTACTGAAATGTTTCATACAATATTGCTAACAACTTAAATAAGATTCCAACAAACTGAGTCTCAGCTCATTTTTTCCATCATGGCCTCAACAAAGTCTTTCCCATCCCCCAAAACATAAGCGTTCCCTATCCATCTCATTTTAATCACAAGGACGGATCCCATTTAAGATTTGGCTTCCTTCACATACCTTCAGAAATACCCTGGCCGTCCTGGTATCTTCAAAAACTCAAACTCTCTTAAGTTTGTTGACACAAAAAAACACTATTTCATAAAACTTCATGTATTCTACAGTCTTCATCCCACATACTAGAAAAAGCCAGTGTTTGAAGGAATTTTCATGTTAGGTGATAACAGCATCCTTTTCCCTTGCACTATATAAAGTCAGGCTGATTCTGTCATGTAGCCAAGTCATCTTTAGTTAAAGAAGGTCACTGATGCTAATAAGGTTGAGTAAAAACTGCAGAGAAATGAATTATTCTCCCAGAGCCCTTTTATAAGGGCACTTTAGTGACTATTTGGTCAAACAGAAATAGGCAACAAACATCATACCTGCAAATTTGAGAAAATAAAATGCTGCAGACCAAATGACAATGGTTTGAGAGAACTAGCACAACTGGGCAACCACTGAGAGATATTCTAACACAATGCTTCTTACTCCCCTCCCCAAGTCCCAGTGCAATGGCACACAAAGAGAAAGGAGATAATAGTCGCTCTCAATCCTCAGGGACTTGGACAATAAAGAAAGCCAAGGGTATATGACACTGCTAGAAATACCTTTCCCAGGAAGGGACAGAATAAAAGGTTCTGCATCTCAGTGTTTGCTGGCTTTATACTTCTCCTAGACAGAGATGGTGAAGGTATGAGCTGACAGACCTCTGTAGGAAATTACTTTCCCAGACAGACAGCTGCTGGCTAAGTGATGCCCTGATGAGTCCCCTTGGCCACCATGCTCAGTACTGCTGCAGAGCATCCTATTAGTTTGATGTCTCCATTAAGGCACTGGGAAAGGGCTAGAGGGGCCTTAGTTATCATCCTGAACAACCTCATTATGCACACATACCCCACAATATCTGACAAACCAAGCTGACAGAAGGCTCCTTTATCCCCTTTCCCAGACTTATAAGTATCAGTCAATGATAAATAAAAGACATTTCACATCAAGAGTCAGGATAGTGAAGAGTTATAAAAATCTCAACCCAAAGCATTTCATAGAACCCTCCTCAGAAGCATATACACAGACTACTCAAAGGTGCCCTGTAGATGGTGACTCAGAATTCATACTAATTTTGTCTATAAGTAAAACTTGGACGGAAGGAGAATGGATGAATAGACATCTTCCACAAACACTTGCACCTTACTCCAAGGAGTAAGGACTTCATCCCTCACATTCTTATATCTCTCATAAGATTTTAAACTGCTGTGTTATTGGGAGCTTGATCCACATCCATTTCCTTAAGGAAAATCCAGATATAAAAATTTTTTTCCCGGAATTATGATTGGAAATTACTTGACATGAAGAAGAAGAAGAGGAGGAGGAGGAGGAGACGACTGTCTAATTTCAAATGCTTACTAGGTATCAGATGCTATGCTAAGTGTTCTGTATACATTATGCACCAAGAGTCACTACTCAAATTCTATGTTATTCCTCAAGAAGTTTCCCTAACCACCTCGTCTAAAACTGCCCTCATACGCATTCTCTCAATACCCTGCTTCATTATCTTTATAGCACTTAGCATTATCATATATTATTTTAAATTTGTCTACTTGCTTATGCTCTGACTTCTATCACTAAAACAGAAGTTATATAATCTGTCTCATTTACTGCAGCATCTCCAGCATCCAGAAAGGTGCCTAGTACACAGCAGGCACTCGTGAACGCATGATCTCATTTAATCCACTCCAGGGTCCCATGAGGTACTGGTAACAGAGGGAACTGAGGCCAAGGGAGGTTAAGAAATTTGCCAGAGGCAACCCAGCTAGGAAGTAACATCTGACTATAGAAGCTACACTCCTCTTTTCTATGCTATACTACCTAATTACAAAAATCCCCCTGAATATTCCATTCTCAAAATTTTTCTCATCAGAATGATTTGTACACATCTGAGCTGTGGTAAAGGTTATTAGAAGAATACTGACTGGGTCATGAAGTCTATGCAGTTCAGCGAGAGGATTCTATTGCATGGCAGTGTTAGCAGTGTGACCTCTGTCCCATGGCTAGGGGAAGAATAAAAATCTAGGAAATCGGGTTGACTGAAAAAGGATATGGTGATATCTTATTAAGAAATAACTCCAGGGCTTCCCTGGTGGCGCAGTGGTTGAGAGTCCGCCTGCCGATGCAGGGGACACGGGTTCGTGACCCGGTTCGGGAAGATCCCACATGCCGCGGAGCGGCTGGGCCCGTGAGCCATGGCCGCTGAGCCTGCGCATCCGGAGCCTGTGCTCCGCAACGGGAGAGGCCACAGCAGTGAGAGGCCTGCGTCCCGCAAAAAAACCAAAAAAAAACAAAAAAGAAATAACTCCAGTGAATACTGAAAATGTTATCGGACAGAATTTGGAGTTTATCTGAGAGAACACTCTATGGAACCCATGAGTACCACATAATCTCTGTCACCTTTCTTAGTATGAGATTATAAGGTCCTAGAAGACAGAGGCTGTCTCTTATTTGCTCTCCTGCACAGAGTGACATATGCAAGAGCATGGTTACCCGTCAAGACATTCTATTTCACATCTAGAAAAATTCTGGCCTTGCTCCTGCTTTATTCTGGTGTCCTATTCACTGGGCAAAGGTCATTCATGAGGGATCTGGGAGAGTGTTCAAAGAATGGGTGGGAAGTGTGGGGGGAGATATGTCTATAGGCCACACCCCCTTGACACTGCTTGTGTAAATGAACATTTTTCTAGATGTACCTCTAACAGAAATCCAGCATTATGATAATCCTTATTTTTAAAGAAGGCTGCCCTAGTTCTATTTGACATTACTCTTTAGGAGGCTGGATACTTTAGATAGGATTTTTTGGGGGATAGAAGGAAGAGGCAGTTAAGACACAATATGGTTATTTTTAAGATTATATAGCTCTGATAAAAAGCAACATCCCTCTAGGAGAAACACACAGTTCGGAGAATGATACTAAAGAAATGGCATCTGCCATGGCTCCCCATTTATGTTTCTACCACTCACAATATTCTTTAGTACAGTGGCAAAGGATTTAAAGATTACTCACTGATAAAGACAAGATGCTTATGAATTAAATGAATGTTCTCAAATTAGGACAGATTGCTAGAATGGAATCAACCATAAGCATACAGACTAGGACTTTATTCCTCTCTCCAAATATTGGCAGATAGCATTTTCTGACACATAATTAGTATCTGTTAAATGACTGACTCAATGATGGACACTGAACAAATCAGGCAACGAGAACTCTGTGAAGGGGATATAGTCCTACTGCAGTCGTTTTCTGAGGATCTAACAGTATTTATACTACTAACAACAGGAATGGATACATCAAGTTTCCTCTAATTACTTCTTGATCCCAGAGGATTTAGAGCATGTCATCTCCATTGCCATAAAGGGGGAACATGGTCAAAGAAGGGAAAAAGTTAAGTGTGATGAGCCATGCTGAATGGAACAAAGCTGATGAAAGGGCATTCGGCTATGAAAGAGAAACAGTTCTCATGCAATACTACTCTTCTCTGGCAGAGCCTTCTTTTAAGATTCTGGGTGCATCGCAATCACAATGTTAAGCACAGGCAGTGGGTACATAAAAATCAAACTGTATCACTAAGCTTCTTTCTCCCACTTTACAGATGGAGGAACTAACACACCACAGAGAAAACAACTTTCCCCAAGGAAACACGATGACAAGGATTCTATCCATTTCATAATTCCTCCCAAAACTACCAGGCAGCGTTCAATTAAAGACCCAGATGACAGTTCTAGGTGGCAAGCTAAATACATCTAGGTGTTTCAAACATAAGGTAAGTACAGATTCAGATTCACCAGCTCTGACTATATGCAGCTAAGAACTTGAGTACGAAACCCCAATTTGCAAAGAACAATGATGAATGCAAAAGACCCCAACAATCAACAACTAACTCTCTTCTCCCCCTTGGCCCTCTTCCAAAAGTAGCACTTGCAGGCAGGACCTGAGTGCCACAGGAGTTGCCATCAGTGGTCTTCACCCTAGGTCTGGGTGTTAAGTACTGACCTAGAATTCCTGTGCCAGGAAGTTCCTTCAGATCACAGACAGGCAAGGATCATTCTTTGCATCTGGATCCCAAGCTCAGTCACATCCCAAAGGGAAGCACTCCAGACCTGTCATCTTTTTCCATCTACTGTCCTTGGAATATGGTGCAACTACAACTGAATGCTATTTTTAAAAATATACTCTGTGCCCATTAACTCTTCTAAAGAAACCTTCCCAGCTTCTTTTAAAGTTTCTCCTGGTTGGAATGTGGTATGCTCCAAATACAGATTTCTGGTACCTTTCCAAAGTTTAATCATTTGAAGCTCTCCCTCCCCATACATAAAAAATATATCCTTCCAGCATCATTTGACCGAAGTATAAAGCAACCTGGTTGGCCTCCATGCATCCGATGGCATCTTCCAAGAGTGAAAACTCCACGCAGACATAGCCATAGTCGTAACCTGGGGACAGCATTTAAATACAGACGGGAGTGGTGTTAGTGCCTTGAAAACACAAAAGACACACTTAAATCCCCTGTTTCTGAACCCCTTAAACACAAGCCCTCCCCATGCCCCCCCCCTCCCCTGTACTAGGCAAAGCTGCTACCCCAAACAGAAAAAAGTACTGAAGGAAAGTCTGGATGTTTCTGGACTTAGAAAGTCATTCCAAAATGGCCTTTTCTATTAACCAAGAAGATTCTTTGCCCTCTTTAGTACTGTTGATCTGGTGAGGGTGCCCCAGAATTGGGTAATCGCACAGAAAGTTCAAAGGGGGACCCGAAACATTTTAACCACAGGCTGAGTCTTCTGGAAAAACAAGGTCAACAAGAACAGGAAAGTATCTGGAAAAAAAAATGTATACCGAGAGAGGAAGGAGAAGCAATTATCTCAAAGCTATACTAATAGTCACCACTTATCAAGCAGAAACCACCTTCAAAGACAGAAGTGCTGACAGACTGAGGCAACTATATACCACAGGAAGCTTCTGGTTGGCAGGGGACAGACCATATCAGGTCTCCTCTTTTTTTCCTTGTTTCAACTCAAGTCATAAGCCAGCTAAAATCTTTATGAAAGGAAGAAGGTGTAAAAGCATAAGTAAGTACAAATGGCTGGGTCCAAAACTGTGCTTATGCACAAAGTTGGGGTAGGCTGGGGGAGAGACAGGAATTGTTAGCAATCAGTACATGTTCAAGAATTGTATGTACCATCAGAGCACAAAACACCCTTCACCATTTTCCTGAGCAAGTGTCATTTGTGACTCTCGTGACCCATGAGATGGGAAGTCATGGGATTTACAAGCTGACAAACTCTAACACTAACCCCATCCTATAATTTCCTTGATACTGCCACCATATGACTACAAAAATATACTTATTAAAGCAATGCTCCACAAGTGGCTTCCATGTTTCCTCCACTCTACTGCCTCACAGGATAAAGAAGTTCATCTTTAGGAGTGACACTGTGCAGATGGAACACCAAGAAAAAGATGTGATTTGCTCAAATAAGAAATAAAACTCAGGGGCTTCCCTGGTGGTGCAGTGGTTAAGAATCCGCCTGCCAATGCAGGGGACACGGGTTCGATCCCTGGCCCGGGAAGATCCCACATGCCGCGGAGCAGCTAAGCCCATGTACCAGAACTACTGAGCCTGAGCTCTAGAGCCCGTGCTCTGCAACAAGAGAAGCCACGACAATGAGGAGCCTGCGCACCGCAATGAAGAGTAGCCCCCGCTCGCCACAACTAGAGAAAGCCCCGCGTGCAGCAATAAAGACCCAACACAGCCAAAAATTTTTTAAAAGACACAAATAAATTTATTTTTTTTAAAAAAAGAAATAAAACTCAGGGAAAGAGAAACCACACAAAACCTAGGTCAATTTTGAGCACAAAGTATATATAATAATAGAAAACTGGTATCATTGAATCAAGGTAATAAAGGCCAAAAAAAGAAAAAAAAAAAAAAAAAGGAAAAGGAAAACAACAACAAAAAAGCTAGGGCAAGAGAAAATATAACTTAAAAACAGACCAAACTTGGTGAAATGGGTTGGATCCCTTGTCACATGGAATGAATGGCCTGAAATGTTTTATTATGATATAGGTAAGGCTTTAGATCTGTTACATACTCCAAGTTCATTATGAAATGTTACAATGGTATAATTTGATTCTTCCTTTGAATTATAGGAAATGACCAGGAAGAAAAGAAAGCTACTAGAAATCTCAGCACCCCCTTAGGTGGACAGACTTTCTACCTGATTTCACAGCTTTGACCAACACAGATTAGAACTAACCCCTGGAATCTCTATTTAAACTTACCACAACAAAATCAGTCTTCTCTAATTAGTAACTATTTAGAGAAATGAAACTGCTTTAGAGAAACAGTATATGCATTTGTATATACCCTATTAACAGGAGAAATTGTTCTGTTACATATTTCCTTTCAAGTGGATTTCTTGATTCAACTCAGTGAACATCTCATACATAAAACATTTTGCATTTTGTAAAGGGCTCTGAGTGTTCTTGGGAAACACTGCAGAAGAGCAGAAGCAACTAAAGTGCCTTTTATCACCAAGTATCTACTGTAAACATTCAAATGTATGTCCACAATCAGAAAGGGGCAGCCACAGAACAAGCAGATATACTCTCAAGTGTGTTGATTACCTCTACAGAACATTGTCAAAGGAGCATCCAGATGTGTGGAAAGCAAACCCTCTCCATAGCTGCCAAAATGAAAAACACAGAACACCAACACCAAATTGGCAAAGCCCTGAGTTTCCTTTCTGTTCTTAAAGTAACTATTGTGGCCCAGAGGAGCACACGGAATCTATGTGCAGAAAAAGAAAGGATTCATAGCAACATTCATACTTTGCTAAAGAACAAACAGACTTTGATACTAATGTCACTGCAAAGGAAAAGATACTAGAGGAGACATAATGAGCATCTAGAGGAGACATAATGAGCATCTAATAGCATCTCTATACATTCCTGAGATATTATATGTTGACAATGTACTTCAGATATAATATTTAAATTTATAAGCCCAACATTCAACTTCTTCTGCCTGAAACTTTATCAAACAAAAACAGAAATTTAAAGTTTAGGGAATTCCCTGGCGGTCCAGTGGTTATGACTTGGTGCTCTCACTGCTGGCGTCCACGTTTGATCCCTGGTCAGGGAACTAATGTGCTGCAAACCATGCAGTGTGGCCAGAAAAAGCAAAAAAGTTTAACTATAATACCTAAAACTTTAAAAATAAATAAATAAAAATTAAAAAGGACCAAATCTTGATCCAAAGCATTTTGTGTGTCCAAGACTCAGAGTTGTACTATAAGGATTTTCATAAATTGCCAAAACAGGTGATGATACCAAGTAATATTTACAAAGCACTTGTAGGTGCAAGACTGTATTCTAAATATTTTACATATAGTTAACCCTCACATGACTATCCTATAAGGTAAATATTATTAACCTCATTTTACCCATCATGGGGAAGCAGTCAAAGAAGGAACAAGCAATTTGTTCAAAATCACCTCAATGGTAAGGAGCAATACCTGGCTTCAAACCCAGTCAGTCCAGATTCAAATTGATGCTATTAACCACTACACTGTATAAATTAATCTGATTTCCAACCTCCACGGAGCCCAATCACAGAAAGGATCCCACATGCCTGAGCACAGATAAGACTATGTCTATAGTTAAGAAATATTGAAATTTGAGCACAACAGTTATTTTTATTCTAAAATATCTATGGCAGAACCATTGTGAGTGGGCCTGACTGTGCAAGTTAGAAAGCATTCACTTTCATGGACTGAATATACTGGCTATCAAAATTCTTCTGAAAAGACAAAAACCCAAAAGTCTTGTTGTAAATGATGGCTATAAAAATTACAATATGATAAGATACTTGATATAGTATATTGAATATAGTATATTTTTAAAACTTTAAAATTGAGAACAATTATATAAAATGTGTATAGGAAAAAGAACTAGAATTAAATACAATGAAGTTGCATCTAATTCAGAGGTCAGAGACAAAAGTCAGCATATGAGATGAAAACCATGCATTTTCAATATCATACTTGAACACCCCAAGGTGAAGAACAACATACCATCTCTCAATATAGGTTAAGTCCAACACTGCCAGTTTTTCCTCCAGCGTCGCAACAGATCACTTTTCTTTTGGCTGACACCAGATGAAGAGGTTGGCTTGCATTTAAGGGCCATAATGTATGAAAAATATATCACTTTAAATGACAGAATCACAGCCAGCATAGTGAACACTCATACTCAGAGAAAACTGGAGAGACCACCTGAAGTCATAGCCGAGTCACACCCCCACCTCTCATGCTCACTCCATGAGAGGGAAAATGGGGTGTGGGGTAGGGGAGAGGAGTTGAGCAAGCACAGGTGAATATACAGAAATCTGAAAATGATGTAATGTGACACAACTGTAAACAAAAATGATTACAGTGGTTGTATTGAGATAATTGTGATTTTTTTCCTTTAGTTCTCAAATGTAATTTTATAATTCACAGAAAAAGTTCTAGTAGACACAGAAGATGTTCCACTCAGAGACCTAAATGTTCTGAAGACTACCAACCAACCTTGCATTCAGAATTGCTAGGAACCATCTGGAATCATCAAGATGGTAAACTCAGTGTTAACAGTCCCACAGACAAATTCTCACCTAAAAAGAGTAATAAAAAAATCTCTTTTATTACCTTTTTCTTCCATCATCACATGCTGGGAAGAAACCTGGTGGGCTGATGGGTCTTTGTGGCTTATTTGTATGACTATTAAAAAGCATATCTTTCTCCATTTTCTAACCTAAATGTATAGATTTCTCATAGAAATGTGAATGCTCCTTATACTTTTTTTTGCAGTTGAGAAGGATGAGAACAAGGCAAAGGAAGGAAATCTATAAAGGTAATATTAAATTTTCAATTCTTCTCCATCTTCATTAACCATGTGGTTGCCTGTTCCCCAAAAAAGTATCTGTGATAATAGCTAACCAGGTGCTTAGGGGAAAACAAGGTACAGAAAACAAAGCCCTGATAAATAATATCCAATCCCAGAACTAATTCTTTAGTCTCTGTCCCTAGAAAAGCTGACTCAGTGATGCTGACAAACATGGCCCTTGATCATTCAAGCCAACTGTTAGTCTATACCAAGCCCTGTTTTCATAACAGTTATACACCAAGATTTTTATTTAGGCAAATGAGATGAGCAGCCCTATATTCAAACTGACCAAGAAAAACCCAACTAAACATAAACAAGTCCAGTTGAATTTCCCATTAGGAGAGTACTGGTTGACTTTGAAAAAGGCCAGAATATACACACCAACTATGAAATGTAAAAAAGAATCAGGATTTTAAAGGACACAGGCAGAGGGAAAAATTAATTTTTTAAATGTTATTGGGTATCTTTGAGGAAAAAGAAAACACAGGGATTTTCCCCTTTAAACAAGGAGTAATATTTCTGTGGAAACAAAGCATTATGAATATAAAAAGCACCATGAAAAATATTAATAGAGATTCAAGAGGGCTTAGTTCTATCGGTCTTGTTTTCCTAATTCCATTTCACTGGGAATATAGGTGTTTAGAAGAAAAGTAAAATATTATCAGGTTAGAGATTTTAACAAAAGTCAAACAGAACTGATCCAGGTATCTGAATTCCCATCAATGGAAATAACATGACAAAGGAGGCCTGTGTGAAAGATTTCCAACAGGTACTTTGCTATGTTAAAACCTCAAATGAGTATGTACCTGCAGCTCTCATTAGGAAAATTAGGAAAATATCTGACTTACATGTCAAAATACCATCTGGAAAGAATGAAATTGGCCTATATGAAATCATCACTTTGACATCTTATAAGCACTTTCAATTCTCTCTCCTTCAATTATGCATATAAGGATTGCTGGTTTATAATAAGACAGATGAAACTACGAAGATATGCACTGATGATTACTTGCTAAATTTTTGAAAACTGCATATGGTTCTATTATATCTAGCTTTCCATCTGCACCAGATGGTTATTTTTTTTTAAATATTTTTTATTGGTTTGTATTTTCAAGTAGTTTTCAAAATCCAAAATTAATCTTAGGGTCACTTCATCCTGATGATGGTTCTCGGGCCCAGATTAACATTTGTTAGGAAATTCTCACCCTTATTCAACTCATTTCAATTCCACTGACATTTACAACGCTATGTGAGCACAAAGGAGGGGAGGGTCCTAGCCCTCAGAGAGCTTAGCCTAATGGAAGAGTTATGACAAGTAGATAAGCATAGACCATCTCAAAATGCTATGTAAGTCAGAAAAGGGAACTTTTTTTTTTCTGAACTATAATTGACAAATAATACTGTATTACTTTTAGGATACAACATGATGATTTGATATATGTATATACAGCAAAATGATTACCACAATAAGTTTAGTTAACATCCATCACCATACACAGTTACGATTTGTTTTCCTTGTGATGGGAACTTTAAAGATCAACTCTTACTGCAACCTTCAAATATCCAATACAGTACTGTTAACTATAGTCACAACCCTGTATATTAAATCCCCAGGACTTTTTAAAAATCTGGGAACAACTACTCTTTCTAGAGCCAATGATCTAGTTCAATTTTTGTTCACTTGAAAACAAACAAAAAAACCTACAGAGCAACCATCAGGAATAAGATCTGAGTTTCTCCCCCCAGCTAAGAACACTCCAACCTGACAGGAAAGATGGTACAGGAGTGGCAAAAGGATCACCCAAGAGAGGAGTAGCATCAATGCTGAAGCAAACTGCCCATGCAGAGAGATGATGCCAGAACAATAGAGGTCCCAGACTAAGTGGGGGAGGGGGGTATTTTCATTTCTGTACACCCAACACTAGCATAATACCCGGCACGTGGTGGCGCTCAGTCAATGCCACATCACTTGTAATGAGTATCTTCACTGGAGCAACACACAAAGTAACTTCTACAGTTATGTACATAGGCAAGAAGCTACAGCTAATTCATCATGTGCCCTCAGGCAAGCCACTTCTCTCTGGGCTTGGGTTATCTCATATGCCAAGTAGCAATGATGGTACTCCTTTGAAGGGTGGTTTCAGGGGTGCATGAGATAATACATTTCAGTACCCCTGTGCTTCTATTACAAAGCACTCTCAGGGACTAAAGATGAGACAGCTGCCCCTGTATTGCTGCTAACTTACTGACAGCACTTGTCCTCCATGCAGCCATTTTAAAATACAGGACTGGGCTTCCCTGGTGGCTCAGTGATTGAGAGTCCGCCCGCCAATGTAGGGGACACGGGTTCATGCCCCGGTCCGGGAAGATCCCACATGCTGTGGAGCGGCTAGGCCTGTGAGCCATGGCCGCTGAGCCTGCAGGTCCGGAGCCTGTGCTCCGCAACGGGAGAGGCCACAACAGTGAGAGGTCCGCGTACCGCAAAAAAATAATAATAATAATTTAAAAAATAAATAAATAAAATACAGGACTATTCTTGATTAAGATTTACCAAAACCTTTCATCAGATATGCTTGTACACTGTCAAACGTACTCATTGTCTGATAAACAAGGTGAGCCCTTTCTAGGACTTGATATTAATCTGAAAGCTAAAATGAAAAATTTTCTAAAAAATATAGAATTTTAAATTACTTACAATTATACAAACAGAACACTCTACTCCCTCAACATAACACCATTGCATAGTTTTAGAAATTAAAATTAAGTATGTCAGAATTTTTGACAAAAATTTCTTGAGAGGATCTACTCATCCAATATTTTATTTCCAAAGTTAGCACATACATGTTAACTAATGTTAACTAATACTTTCAGGTTGAAGAAACATATTCCAGTACTTACACAAATATTATTTAACCACCAATTCACACATAACCTCACACATTGCTACCAGGAATTTTTGTAGCTTGGCTAATATTTTCTTCTTTGATTTGAAGACAAGCAAAGGCAGGAAATCATTTAATCTGTGACACAAATTCAATTGCTCGGTTATTAGGAAAAAACTAATGAAGCTTAAGCTTCATTTATTAAGCAATGATTTTCCTACCCTGTCAGGGTACATTCGATTCATTTTTTAAAATGATGTTATCTAACCAACAAGGTCCTACTGTATAGCACAGGGGACTATATTCAATACTTTTGATAAACCATCATGGAAAAGAATATTAAAAAAGAATGTCTATATGTATATAACTGAGTCACTGTGCTGTACAGCAGACACTGGCACAACATTGTAAATCAACTATACTTCAGTTAAAAAATAAATAAATAAAATTAAAATCATCTTATCTAGTCACTTTCCCTCACCAGAGAGCTATGAAGTACTATTCAGCAGCTCCCACCCCAACTCCTGTACCATGGGATTTTCTAACATGTATCTGACGACTGTGACAACCAACATTCATTTCTGATAAATGCAAAAGCACTGGTGGGCATTCAAATAAACATGAAAGGAATTTTTTGTTTTGTTTTACTTTGTTTTTCCTGTTCCCCCTGTCCCTAAAACAACTGAATGAGCCATGAAAGATATAAACCAAGCCAGTAAATAACTTTTTTTTCTCTTTCCAGTCCAAATCTAGTTTTTAAAATCATGGTCAAAACAAAAACAAGGGCTTCCCTGGTGGCACAGTGGTTGAGAGTCCACCTGCCAATGCAGGGGACACGGGTTCGAGCCCTGGCCCAGGAAGATCCCACATGCCGCAGTGTAACTAAACCTGTGCGCCACAACTACTGAGCCCACATGCCTAGCACCCGTGCTCCCAACGGGAGAAGTCACTGCAATGGGAAGCCCTTGCACCGCAACGAAGAGTGGCCCCCGCTCGCCGTAACCAGAGAAATCCCGTGGACAGCAACGAAGACCCAACACAACCAAAAATAATAAAAAATAATAAAAAATAAAAATAAAATAAAGTGAATCTTTCATAGACAGCATATAGTTGGATCATGTTTATTTAAAAAAAAATGCATTGGAACAGAGGTACAATGAGCCTTCCAGAAAGCACACAAAAAAGGTCCATCTGTATGCATTTTTCTCTACTTCTTGTCTGATCATTTCCTATAATACCCATGAAAAGTCTTGATTTATTTTACTTCTCTGAAACTCAGGGGACATCACTTTATTTGCTGATCTCTTTGACCAGTGATTACCTTCAAGCATTCAATTAGGTGTTATTCTCTTTTAATCCTGTTGCCTCTAAAAGTTGTCAACCAGTTTTCAAGAAGGCTTATTTTTTAAAACTGAGATGTAATTCACATACCATAAAATGCAGTGGTATATTCACAAAGTAGTGTAATTCAGTAGTGTACAATTCAGTAGTATATTCACAAAGTAGTGTAACCATTACCACCAAATAGTTCCTAAGAGGCTTGTATTTAAATTAGATAGAAGACCTAAGTGATAACCTAAGTAAGAAACATGGAAGTAGGGAAAAATTGCTTTAATTTACATTCTGAGGGTAGAGAATGTAAGCTAGAAAGGGCGAATACAGATCAGATGTTCTGCAAGGGGAAAGTTAAAGGAAGAAGCCAATGTACTTTAAATCCCATAAATAGTTTTTATGGATGACCTCTATCTACTTCCCATTGAAGGTAACTGTATAAATGACTTTTCCTCCCTGGACTGAAGCTGGGACTCAAGCAGGCTCCTGCACTATGCAGGCTGATTAATGACTCTTTTCTTCTTGCTACCCCATCAGAGGGAACTCTTCAGTGAATTCTTCTAACTACCAAAAGGCACAGGAAACCCCATACAGCCTTATACAAACAAAGATTCGGCCAAAGCCACCTAAGCATTTGACCAAAAAGACAAGTGAGGACTATAGCAATTCTACCTAAAGAAGAGTGAGGAGCTCAGAAAGGCAGTGAACTGACACAGGGCTATAAACAGAGTTCAAACACCTTCTGCATTTCAGAGAGGCAAATTCCATCTCAGCCAAATAGTTCTAGGGAAGAGAATATAACCTGCCAATTAAGGCATCTGCTCATCACTGTCATGCTATACTGTCTGTTCTACCTACAGATGTCCTGTGTGGTTTAGATAGAGACCTCCAATGCTACATAGTCTACCAACCAAAAACTGCCAAGCTGGTGGTCCCTGCTTATGAATAAAGTGATGCCTTGGGTTGCGAAAGATGTCCCATTCTCAGATCCAGATTAAGACTCTACACCCAGGACTTCCCTCGTGGCGCAGTGGTTAAGAATCTGCTTGCCAACGCAGGAGACACAGGTTTGAGTCCTGGTACAGGAAGATTCCACATGCTGCAGAACAACTAAGCCCGTGCACCACAACTACTGAGCCTGCACTCTAGAGCCTGTGAGCCACAACTACTGACCTGTGTGCCTAGAGCCCGTGCTCCGCAACAAGAGAAGCCACTGCAGTGAGAAGCTCTAGAGCCCATGAGCCACAACTACTGACCTGCGTGCCTAGAGCCCATGCTCCGCAACAAGAGAAGCCACTGCAATGAGAAGCCCGCGCACCACAACAAAGAGTAGCCCCTGCTCGCCGCAACTACAGAAAGCCCGCGCGCAGCAACGAAGACCCAACACAGCCATAAATAAATAAATTAGTCAATCAATTAATTAATACCATATTAAAAAAAAAAAAGACTCGACACCCAAAAGCCCCAAGGAAAGGTAGCATGCAGGGAGCCCAATAAAAAAGTCAATAAAAATATTAAAACTTCCCTACCAGGGCTGCAAACTACCACTAACCATCCTTGCTAACTTAAGGGGTTTTAATAAGGAAGCTTAAATTGAAGAATAAGCCAGCTCCCAGAATACAAAATGAGTTTCATCTTAAGTGTTAGGAAAGTTAACTACCCCAAAGAAAAAGATTAAGTAAAACCAGAAATTATAAAGTCTTGCTTTCCAAAACAGTACTGGGATTCTACTTTAAAGTCAGCAACAAACCCTCAAAAGTACCCAGCCCTGACCAAGCCCTGAAAACATACTTATATCCTCTTAGGCTACCCCTCCCCTTACTAGCTGACAGACCTAAACTCAAACTTCCCTTAGTCACTAAACCTTAGTGCCTTACTGCTCCTATAAATTCTACAGGGACCTCAAGCTATCAATCCCAATAGTCCAGTGAGCCCCTATTCTGCAGTAAGTACCACACCACCTAATGAGGTTCAGAATACATCATCATCAGAGACAACTCGCTCATGTCTCTGCTCATGGTACTTAGCCAAGTTGTCCATTTCCAGAGTCTACACCAAGGTAATCTCTCAGGAGAGGTAATACCTTAAAGTGAGGGTAAGAGTCACAAAACATCCATATTCTCTAACAGGACCTTCTAATCAAAGTCTTTGGGGTGGGAAACGTTAAAAACGAAATAAACAAGACCAATCCCCAGGTAATGCCAAGGATGACTAAAATTAACCTTAGTTCCAGCACCTCTCCCCAGTTCACCTGATCCCTCTAGGACCGCATCACAGGATTCTTCTCCAGGTGTACTGTTCTCCACTCAGCCATAGAGTCCATCCACTGCCTCCACAAGACCCACCCAGCCCTAAAAAGTGCCTCTTGGCTTTCCAGACATTCTTATTTTTAAAGCTCAGCCACCTTTCCTTAAGGCTCATCTGTAAACACCCTCCCCAAATGTGGTACCAAACCCAGTAAGTCTCCTGGCTGAAAACATCTTCTGTAGTTTTAGAGATGTGACAAGTAAGTGTGATATTTTCTGATTTGTCAGTTTTCCCCTAAGAACTAAAAGTTTTACTTGTCTATTCTGTAAGTGCCAGGAAAAAGAACCAAAAACGTGTATTTGCATTTTCCAACTATAATTTATTTTTTCTAAATGATGTTGAGCTACTCCACCTGGAATACCATAAACTATGCATGTTTTGTATCATCCATGTCAACCCATTTCACAATGGATTTCTGCCCCTAAACTGAAAGATTCTCTTAGAGTTTTTTCTTTCCTTAAGGAAGGCACTTCTGTTTCATCCACACAGACGTAAAAACTCAAACCATTTCAATTGTGAAAAATGAAAGGATATGAGCCTGTTCCCTTAATAAATGCAGAGAGCCTCTGACACTTTCAATATACCCAAAATGCTAGGGTGCGAGACCAAGTGACTCGGTTGCTGCAAATGCTTACTTCCTAAGAAGAAATTTCCTTCACAGGGTCACAAAAACTGTGTCCACTCACTATATGAACACTGACAGAATCAAAGCAAGATATTGCTTCTTCCTACTAACACCACCCTATTAACCTTCTACCTTTCTGACACTACTTAATGAAGCAGTACTAAAACAATTCTGTAGCACTGCAGTTTACTGTAAGAGAGTTACTTTCTATGTCTGAGACTTATTAGGAAACATAATCCATAAGCTATATTGTTTTTACTTAAATGATACAAATTCCTTTGGGAAAAAAATCACAGCAAGCTTTATACTGTCAGTATTCAAGTCCATCTAAAAATCAACAGCAGTTCTGTCTGCATTCAAATATCAGAAAAACACTGAGAATGAGAACATCTACAACCATTCCAAGACCTCTGGAGGAAGTATGCTACATAAACAGAAAGAACAACTAAGAACATAAAATAACATCAACACTACTCCAGTTCCTGCCCCAGCTCTGTACAGGAGAACTGATATCAGGTAGGCAAGGCCCTGCCATGGGCTCCTAAGGCACATATGCATTAGGCTTTTCTACTTACTGAAGGTCCACTTGCTTACTGTCTATTTTAAACGGTGCAAAAAAGTTCTAGAATAAAGACTATAAACAAATAATCGAATGCAATCATTCTCACAATTCAGGGTGCAACAAAAATCGCATGGAGGGGGCTTCCCTGGTGGCGCAGTCGTTGAGAGTCCGCCTGCCGATGCAGGGGACACAGGTTCGCGCCCCGGTCCGGGAAGATCCCTCATGCCGCGGAGTGGCTGGGCCCATGAGCCATGGCCGCTGAGCCTGCGCGTCCGGAGCCTGTGCCCCGCAACGGGAGAGGCCACAACAGTGAGAGGCCCGTGTACCGCAAAAAAAAAAAAAAAAATCGCATGGAGGGACTTCCCTGGTGGCACAGTGGTTAAGACTCCACACTCCCAATGCAGGGGGCCCCAGTCTGATCCCTGATCAGGGAACTAGATCCCACATGCGTGCTGCAACTAAGAGTTCACATGCCACAACTAAGGAGCCTGCCTGCCGCATCTAAGACCCGGCACGACCAAATAAATAAATAAATACATAAAATAAGCATTAAAAAAAAATCACATGGAGGGCTTGTTAAAGCAGAGATTGGTAGGCCCCACCCCCAGAGTTCCTGATTCAGAAGGACTAGAAAGGAATCTGAAAATATGTATTTCTAACAAGTTAGAGGTAGTACTGACACTGCTGGTCCAGGATCCACTCTGAGAACCACTGCTCTATAGTTTGTTGACAGAAATAGTTCATTGTAGTCTTTATCTTGCGAGATTTCTGCTGATTGTTTTAAAATAGGATACATCAGATTTATGTCAGTTTTTCACATTTTTATTGGAAATAATTTCCAAGTTACAAAAAAAGTTGCAAGAACAGTACAAAGAACACACTCATATGCCCATTACCAGTTTCATCTATTGATACATGTTGTCATATCTACTCCCTTGCTTCTCCATATTCATCAAATTTTTTTTCTAAACCCCATGAGAGAAAACTGCATACATCATGGTCCTTTACTTCTAAAAACTTCACTGTGTATTTCCTAAGAATAAGGATGTTCTCTTACATAACCACAGTAGTTACCAACTTCAGTGAATTTAACATTGATACACCACTGCCACAATCAATATATAAAACAGTTCCATTATGCCCCCCAATTCCCTTATGCTTCCATTTTACAGTCAACTCCTCCCCCAATACCTTGGCAACCACTATCTTCTATTACTATAATTTTTCTTTTTCCAGAATGTCATATAAATAGGATCATACAGTATGCAGTATTTTTTAAAATTATAATCAAGTACAGAGAACATAAAATGTACCATTTTAAAGTGTACAATTCAGTGACATTAAGTACATTCACCGTGTTATGCAACCATCAGCACTATCTAGTTCCAGAACATTTTTATCACCCCAAAAGGAAACCCCATACCCATTAAGCAGTCACTCCCCTTTTCCCTCTTCTCCAGCCCCTAACAACCACCAAACTACCCAATCCATTTTCTGTCTCTACAGATATGCCTATTCTGGATATTTCACATAAATGCAATCAGACAATATGTGGTCTTTTGTGCCTGGTTCTTTCACTGAGCATAATGTTTTCAAGGTTCATTCAAGTTGTAGCATGTATCAGTACTTTATTTCTTTTCAGGGCAGTATGTAGCCTTTTGAGTCTAGTTTCTTTCACTTAGCATAATGCCTTTGAGATTCATCCATGTTATTACATGCACACACAGTTTCATCATTTTTGCTGCTGAGTAGTATTCCATTGTATGTGTATATCAGAGTTTATTTGCTCAGTTACCAAAAGACATTTCATTCCTGGTACTTTCCCCAGGAATATAATCATGTAAGTCAAGGTACTTTTACAACTAATAGGGTTATTATATATTTGCACATGGCAATAGAAAAACTCAAATGTACACAATATGTGTAGGTTCACAGTCCCTTATCTGCAATTCCAAAATCCAAATATCCCCTAAATACCAAGTTTTTGGTAAATTTTCAGTGAAGTCATTTGGAGACAAATCTTTATATACTACACTTAGTCTCTTTATAGTCATCTTCTTAGTAAGAATATTCATTTTGCTGCAGAAGTATTACGTCTGATACACATCCCACTGGGAGAAATAATTCATGTATGAGCTATGTACCACATTACCTTTCTATATTCAAAAAAATTCATAAATTCATCTGATCCCACATACTTTGGATAGAAGTTGTGGCCCTGTACTTACACAGCTCTAAATGAGACAAAAATTAAACTGATATTACTTGAGTCAGTGAAGAGGCATTAATGTTTTCTCTGTTACAGACTAGCTCCCCAATACATCAACTAAAAGGATGAACTCTACCCCACAATCCCCCTCTTATGATCAACATCCATCCTACATGGTCTCTGCAGGTTATCCTAGCCTAAAAAATTGACTGCCATTTATAAAAGACACCATTTCTAACAAAATTCACACAAAACCTTTGAACAAGTAAATGTTAAAGTTCTCAGAACATCTGATTGTTTCAAGGTATGTTCTTCAGCAGATATATAAGAGTGCACGGCTGTGAAACCTAAACTACCCTTTAATGCACCTCACCTGAAAGGAGACCACAGCTGCTCTCCATATACATTACTCCACATACACCACATTATTCACTCCAGGCATGCTGGGAACCCATCAGGGCCTGGCAGAGTGTCAAGAACTGGGTAAACAGGAGGGAACAAGACAGACGAGGCTCCTGCTATCATGGAGCTAACTCTCTAGTGAGAGGAATAAGACACACAAACCCACTGAGAAAAATATCAAAGTGATAAATCCTATGATGACAAACCAAGATACAATAAAAAATGACTGAGGAGTGATTTTAGATTGGATGTTGAGGCAAGGCCTCTGAGAGTTGAAACTGAAGTCAAGAACTAAACCCCAAAAGACAAGTGAGGATCAGTGGGAAGAGCAGTGCAAAGGCCTTGACAGAGAAAGAAGTCTTTATTCGCCAAGGACTAGAGAAAGGCTCAGTGTGGCTAGAGTGTAATAAGAAAGGTGGAGAGCAGTATGGGATGAGTTCAGACAAACAGCCAAGGGCAAACTCATGCAGGACTGTGTAAGTCAAAACAAGAAGTTGGGAATTTCTTCCAACTGAGATGGAAAGGTGTTAAAGGGTGTTAGGCAGGGGAATAACATGATCTGACTGATAATTTAAAAAGTTCATTCTACTTGTCACACAGTGATGTAATATGGATAACATGGGACTGGTAATCCAATCCATTCATTTTAAAAGGTATATATATATACACATATATGTATGTGCATATATATATTTTTATTACACTATCACTTCATATATTAAAATGCCAAGAAAAGTGCATTTCCTGAAAGCTGATTTTTTTTTTTTTAAACCACTGTCCTGTCTTGAATGATTTCACATGTGTATCAATATCTCTGGTGTGCCAGCTACAATTTTAATAGCTACCACAGCCAGGAAATTTAAGAACTCCCTCTGTGAACCATGTAAGTTAATGTAGGTTTTACTCTGCTAATAAATCTGACAATACACATAGAAAGTCAATAACTACTACAGAAATGGAAGAATTGCAATTGCTGCTATTTAAACATCAAGACATGTCTTTTTCCTAAAAATACCAATACTTAACGAAAGCACAGTTCATGAAACAACATAAAAGCTGAAATTATTGCCCTATGAGTCAAAAAGCAACGGCAGCCTATAAATTCTATTTTTAATTCCCAAAGTTAATAGTAAATCAAGAAAGTCTGTATGAGACACATGCCCCTCCCTGCCAAAAAAGTGGTGTGCAAGAACAACTTAACTACTCTTAGTCATGTTTCCAAAAATTTAGAGTTGACATATTTAAAACAAAGAAACAATAGCTTTCTGAGAAATAATGCTTCTGAGTTTGTTGTCAAATTACAGGGAAAAAAATTCTGTACTTAACTCAAACACCAGATTATTTCAAGCACAAAAATTTATTTGTGCTTGAAATTGTGGATAGTTTTCCTCTGTAGAACCAATTGAAAGAAGCTATCTAGTTAATGCAAAAATTTTATTCCATGGTAAACTGTTTAAAAGTAAACTATCTACTCAAAAATATGGCTTACTCTTACTTGAAGAGTTCTTTAACATGAATTACTGAAATTCTAAGTTTTGTGAAAAGACTAATGCTCTACTTCTTCAATTTAAAATTCTGCAAAATAGATCACTTAAATATTACCTTTATTTTTAAACCATTTCATATGTGTAGTCCTAAAAATATTGGTCCAATACCTTGAGTGCATGGCATTTCACTTTTGATTACTTTTTCTGTAATAAGATTTGAAGAAACTGACCAAACTTGGTACTCTAAAATACTAGGAGGATATTCTGAAAATCTAATCAGCAGTTCAGACCACAGAACAGAGGTCAAAAAGAAAGCTCTTCTGGATCTATTCATGGGTTTCAACAAAACAGCTGTTGCAGGAGTCTGTTCGCAGAATAAGACTAAAATTTCAAGAAACCACTAATTTGTACAATTTCTCTGGAAAGTTGAAAATTCCACGCTGAAGAAATGAAATGTAAAAGTTTACATATAGTAAGATAATTAAAATCTTACCAGGCTCAAACGTAAACATTCCACCACCATGAAGAACATAAGCAGTAAGTTTAATGATTCAATTATATAAAATATATTTGGGGACAAATGCTACAACACTCACTTTATATCTAACAGGCACTCAGAAGAACTGGAACACGCATCCTTATTGCCCATGTGTGGAAGAACATCCACAAAGAACCACAGCTAACACTAAAGCTGGCTGCTATTTGAAGGCATCAACAGGAGACTTCCGAAAATCTTAACTATGGTTTCTTAAAAAAACTTTGAGTAGCACAAGATGCAGAGATCTGACAAAGACTCTTCCTAACCCAAGGCTGCATGCAAGTCGTGAAACTCACCTGTGTTATACTCCTTCAACTGCAAGTCCTTTACAGGCATGCCATCAGGAGTCCGAAAGGCATTAAGAATCTGCAAGAATATGGTATGTACAGTAATGATACACATCATAATCAAATACTGAATATTCTATTTCCCCTAGTGGCTTTTATTCTACATAATTTAAAGCTATGATTACTTTACAAAGGCAAAATTGAGCCATACACACTCCAGGCATTCAAAAACTGCTGAATAAGCAGAACATAATTATTTAAAAATTCTCAAGTACATAAAAAAAGCAGAAGAGCATAACCTCAAGAACTCAAGCTCTGAAATCAGACTGCCTGTATTCCAAGCCTCTCCTGCTCATGTGCTGTGTAACCTTTCAGCATCTGGATTCTCATCTTTTAAACATAAGATGATGCACTGAGCTCTTTCCAGTCCAGGGCCATGGCACCTGAACTCCCTCAGCCTGGTCAGTTCTTCTCCCCATTTTCAAATGGACTGTTCTCTCACTTGCATTCAGGCCTGGGCTCAAATGTCACTTCCTCAGTGATGTCTTCCCTAACTACCCAATCTAAAATAGCCTATACCCCAATGATGCTCTAAACCCTTACCTTAGTTTCTTTCAGGGCATTTATCACTGCTTGATTTTTTTTTTTTGGCTTATTTTTTATTATCCATGGAAGCAGTGACTTCATAATGTTCACTGCTATATCACTCAGTGCCTAGAACACTGCCTGGAATACAATAGTGCTTAATATTTGGAATGAATGAATAAAGAGTATGTGTTTCATAGGATGTTGTGATAATTAAATGAACTAATGCTTGTAAACATCACACACTGCCTAATACAGAGTAAGGCACGGTCTGCTCTGTGTTGTATATTCTGACCAAACTCTTCCTTAAGGTCATCCATAGTTTAGTCACCAAGTCTTTACCACTGAGGAGTTAGGCAGATCCCAGTTTTTACTACTGTCAATAAACTGCATCTTTATGTATCTTTATGTAACTGCATCTTGGATCATCCCCTAAAGGACGATTATCAGGCCTAAGGACAGCAATCATTTGTCATAATTTTTTTTTTTTTTTAACAAACCTCACCTCAGTTGAGTACATGTGTAACTGGTGAAAAATGAATGAGCTCTATGGATTATACCAAAGCCAATTTCCTGGTTTAGCTACTGTACTACAGTAATACAAGATGCTGACACTGAGGGACGGGCAGGAGAAAGCTGGGTGAAGGATAATCAAGATTTCCCTGAATATTTCTTTATGCTTTCCTGGGAATCTACAATTTTTCAAAATAAAAAATTAAAAAAACAATTTTAATTGATGAAAAGAAAGGAAAAGGAAAAAAGAAAATAAGCCTTACCTCTTCTTTTGATGCATTTTCAGGAACCCCATTTAACCGAATAAGCTTGCTTGGTTTCTCCTCACTTGGGCCAGTCCTATAGTCTTGATCCTTGAATCCAGAATAAAAAATTATTTTAGAAACAAATACATGTTAATGCGCAAAATGAAACAACATGAAATACAGGTACTCAGGATCAAAAATCAAAATGACTTACATCATATGAAGATATGAAAAATTATAATTGTCTATTTTTCTGAGTTCCAAAATTTGATTTCTTTCTTTCTTTTTTTTTTTTTTTTTTGTGGGATCTTAGTTCCCCGACCAGGGATTGAGGCCGGGCCCCAGCAGTGAAAGCGCTGAGTCCTAACCACTGGACTGCTAGGGAATTCCCCCAAAATTTGATTTCAAATCATTAGAATACAAGTGTGCTAAGATCCATGGTCATTGAGGGAATTTTAAAATAGTAAAGCAGAAAATTAAGAGAAACAACACTGAATACGACTTTTATAAACAGGAAAAAAAATCACCTAGATTCTCAAAACTAAAATTTTCTTTTCCTGAATGAGAAAATAGCAAATAAATAAATAAAACCAGATGTCACTTATCAAAGATGTCATCTATAAACAAATTCCAGAACAGTCAAAAGGTGTCATCTGACAATATAACTTAACAGTACAATTCAGAGAAATCTGCATTTTCCATATTCACAAAAGTCTCAGCTCTCAGGGCTTCCCTGGTGGCGCAGTGGTTGAGAGTCTGCCTGCCGATGCAGGGGACGCGGGTTCGTGCCCCGGTCCGGGAAGATCCCACATGCCACAGAGCGGCTGGGCCCGTGAGCCATGGCCGCTTAGCCTGCGCATCCGGAGCCTGTGCTCCGCCAACGGGAGAGGCCATAACAGTGAGAGGCCCGCGTACCACACACACACACACACAAAAAGTCTCAGCTGTAACTGATTCTCTTTCATTTCAACAGTTATAAAAAGGGTTTAACTTTTGGGAAAAAAAAGTCTCCTATAACTATGTGACCACACCTCCCATTTATGCCTACTCTCCTGGCACAATTTCAAATAGTGTCCTCTTTTACTCTTTTTTTTTGCAGTACATGGGCCTCTCCCCTTGCGGAGCACAGGCTCCGGACGCGCAGGCTCAGCGGCCACGGCTCACGGGCCCAGCCGCTCCGCGGCATGTGGGATCTTCCCGGACCGGGGCACGAACCCGTGTCCCCTGCATCACCAGGCGGACTCTCAACCACTGCGCCACCAGGGAAGCCCCCTCTTTTACTCTTGAAAGTGTCCTGACTTGAACAATAAATGATATGGCCATCCACCTCTAACATTCTCAAAATCCATTATTTGGTTAGCATGTCTTCGAATTACTGTCCAAAATAACAGAAACTTCAATAGAGATGGGTAATACCTATTTTAAAAGATAATATTTTCAATGTCCAACTGCAAACATAATTCTCCTCGCTTAGATTATATATACATTAGATTATACATTATACATACAGAAATCCAACATTTACGTCAATTAAGTTAGCTTCAATAGAATACTTGCAACATTAATATCACCTCCTCATAACTAGGTATTCTCTATCTCTATATCCTAGGTATTCTCTAAATGAGTTTAAATAAGAAAATGAGCCCTAAACAGCCACAGGCCTGACTGTGTAAGAGTTGAGAGAACCAACTCCCAAAGACAAATACTTTCAAACTAAATTATCCCAAAGCATTTCGATCAGTACCATCAAGCAAAATAATGAAGAGACACACATCAAAAATATGATCTGAACTGAGGGCCCTTTCTCTAGAGATGTACACTGAATACAAATCTTGCTTTTTAATGGATGTACAAAGTTAAGACCTAGGACTAATGGTCCTGGACTCTACACTTCACCCTTCAGAAAAGTCTTATGAAAAAGCAAAATTCAAAAAAGCAATCCACTCCATTAACATACCTGAAGGTCCCGTTGGGCATCTTGGGAAGTTTTGCCCTCTGGAAAAGACTTGCTCTGGCCATAGCCAAATATCTGGCTTCCTGGAAGCCTGTGATCCACATCACGGTACTCCATGCTTCTGTAATCAGTGTCTTGCCGGCCAAGGAAGTCCAGACCACCTTCTTCTTTAAACATACCAGCATCCGAACTCTGTTGTTCACCTCCAGAAAGCTGTGACTTGTCCTGGTCTTGAAGTGGACTTTGGCTGGTCTGAAAGTCTGGTGGAGACTCATGTTCAAAAGCTACACCTTGTGTTTCTCCTTCTCTTGTTTCTGAATGCTCAAATTCTCCCTTCTGAATGCCAAAAGCAGGCCTTTCTGTTGTATGGTCATGTGCAGATTCTTCTCTCTTGTTCACATTCATACCAGAATGTTCTCTATCTTGTGTAGAGGGCTGAATGTAATCCAAAATATTTGGATCCACAGAGGGCATCTCCCTATCTTTAAATTCCATACAAGGTCCCACCTCTCTGCCCCTAAAATCCTGATCAGTCCTGGACCGGTGTCTACCTCTGAAATCTGAATGTGGTGTATCCCTGTCCCTAAAGTCTAGATCACTAGTACCTGAACCTCGGCCTCTAAAGTCCATCTGTGTTCCGTCTTTGTCCCTGAAGTCCAAATCAGATACATCTCTATTCCTAAAATCAGAACGGGACTGATCTCTGGCCCTGAAATCCAAATCTGATATATCCCTTCCCCTAAAATCTGCATGGGATCCATCCCGGCCTCTAAAATCTAAATCATAAGTGCCCCGGCCCCTGAAGTCAGGTGGAGGAGCATCCCTACCTCTAAAGTCAACAGTATGAGCATCCCTGTCCCTGTAGTTCATGTGAGATGTCTCCCTACCTCTATAATCCATAGAAGTACCATCCCCACCCCTATAGTCCATAGGTGGTCCTTCTCTATCGCGAAAATCCCCAGAATGTATGTCCCTACTTCTGAAGTCCAACTGTGATGAATCTCTGCTCTGGAAATCAGAAGATGAAAAATCTCCCCCCCTGAAATCATGTCCAGGTCCCTCCCCTCCTCGATAGTCACCATGCTGTCCGTCTCTAGCTCCATAGCTGAAAGAATGCTCCTCTACATTTGCAAAGGGAGGCCCCGAATGTCCCTGGAAATCAAAGGGAAGTGAATCTCTGCCAGGAAAGTTGCCAGAGTGTCTCTCTTGAGCATGACTCTTAAGGGGAGGAGGAGGATAATCCCTGTTCCACCCGGGAGCAAACCTTTCTTCTTGGCTCCCACTGTAGAAACAAAGACAGTGTTATTCATATTGTCCAGAGAGTTTGAAATCTACACACCAGCATATTCTTCTCTAATCACAGCACATTCTTCTGTAAACATTTTTTTTTTTTTGGCAGAGTTCTGTAACAAGGTCCTAGATCTGCAGAAAACAGCAATGTTTTGCTATTTTAAGACGAAGTGGCGTAGTAAACTTTTATATTCCCATTTCAGAACACGAGGAAAGTCAACACAAGGTTTTCAACATGACTGCTGCAGAAAAAGCTTTCACCCAGTCCTGCAACAGGGAAAATCCGCAACACCAGATAAGCTAGCAATGGTGACACTCTACAAAAATTTCCATTTCCTATAGCCAGGGAACTTAGAATTCCAAGATCAGCATGATGATTCCTATACATCAGAAAAATCAATGCACTGTAAATTTTATACAGGAGGTTTCAGGAGGTGTCTTTCTCATTGGTGCATACAGGAGTAACATTCCAAAATATTTGATTACAGCCACAGTATGGACACCACCCAGTCAGAATGGATGCAGGCCCAAAATGAAGAAACATTGGCTGTAAATCACTAGGAGTATACCAGTGTTCATGAGCTGAGCATCAGCCCTGGCTGCATCTAAATCCTAGTTCTACACTGGCTCTGCCTAGAACTGCTCTCACCTGGGTCCTATTATTGTAACTACTCAAGGGTATCTCAGAAGGCAGCATGAATCATGCCACAAAGCATGTGTTAAGTCGACTAAACCAAGCGACAGCATCCAGGAGCTTAATACTGAAAGGGACCTAGAGAGAGCATTAGGCCTTCAAGCATTATCACCAGGTCCCAAAAAAAGAAGCTGATTTTCTAGATTCTAATGCCTCATCTAATTTTTCATGGTAATACAATATATTTTAAAATAAGCATAGTATTAAATTCACATTCTCAGTTTACAGAACTCAAGAGATAAATGAGAATTGGCCCAATCTTTCATACTGCCTAACTTCCTCCCTTTGTCTTAAGCTCCAGACCATTTTATACGTTTTGACTTTGGTAAAAGATTAGGGAATTTAAATAGGCAATTAGGTACCTAGGATACTGAGCTTGAAGGGGAGGGGAGAGAAGGGCATGAAAAAGGAAAACATGAAATGATCTGAATGGTTTTTAGCAGTAAAACAAAAGTATTAAGAGATCAAGTCCAACTCAGTTCTCTCCTTCCAGAATATACAGGTTCTATTACATGACCCTTCTGAACTCAGACTACACTGCTATAGAAAGATTCAACAGACAACTGCTTCTGGGTTACTCAGTGCAAGCGAAACAGTTACAATGCCAAACTCTTTCCAAAAAGTAATAGGAATTTAACAATAGTAACCTAAACAGTTGAATGATGCATATTTAATGGATTTTCAGAACATAGTAACTTCCAGTAGCTCCTATTAACATTAGTTATATCTATGGGGTTCATCATAAGAGAAGCAACTTTAAATGTTCTTCATAAGTAATACAATATAACACTAAAATTAAGACATTACCACTAATTCTGGTGTCACCCGTATTTAAAATCATTCAAATCCCAATAGTTAGGGACTTCACTGGTGGCGCAGTGGTTAAGAATCCGCCTGCCAATGCAGGGGACACGGGTTCGAGCCCTCTTCCAGGAAGGTCCCACATGCCATGGAGCAACTAAGCCCGTGTGCCATAACTATTGAGCCTGCGTGCCACAAAAATTGAGCCCACGTGCCGCAACTACTGAAGCCCATGCGCCGCAACTACTGAAGCTCACGTGCCTAAAGCCCGTGCTCTGCAACAAGAGACGCCACTGCAATGAGAAGCCCGTGCACCGCAACAAAGAGTAGCCCCCACTCGCCACAACTAGAGAAAGCCTGTGCGCAGCAACAAAGACCCAACACAGACAAAAAATTTAAAAATTAGTGAAAAAAAAATCCCAATAGTTAGCTTTTAGGAAGACTTAAGCCTCAGCAGACACTCACAGGCTAGTGCTGAGGTATCTAAAGCTACATGTTCTCTGACCAGAACACATCCAACAGTGTCTTTGAATACTACCCTAAGGATTACCTTACCCTCTTAAGTGGAGAAGATCAAAGAGATCTAGAGTAACCACTGTACTAGGGTTCTTAGAACTGTATTTTATGTAGACTATTCAAGAAACACTTCTATTAGTATAAAATAGCAGTGGCTATGAAAATCATTTTCAACCAAATTTTAAAAAATTTTAAGAAGATGAGTTGTTAAAATAAATACAAAATTATTTTCCTGCAAGATACCTTTTTCACCCAAATTAGTCCCCCCAAAAGTTATGCTATATAAACTATGTCTCTTTCTGGTCAAAGATCTTAAAAAATAGCATGTAATGACTTATATTTAAACTAAAATTAAGGTGGAGAAATACAATTTTAAATAATAAATTCAAAGAGAAAATGTTCTGAAAAAAATTTTTAAGTGATGCAATAGAGCTAAAGTTACCTAATTCCTGAAGGCTTACAGGAAACAGCCTTACTTACAAATAATTATCCATAAATATAAGTAAAAAGGAGAGATTTTTAAATGTTAAAGTACAAACTCACTAATCTAGACTAGGGATCTGCAAACTTTTTCCATAAAGAGTCAGACAGTAATTACATTAGGCTTTGCAGTTTCTGTCAGAACTATTCAACTCTGCCATTGCAGCATGAAAGCAACCAGAGACAATTTGTAAATGAATGATCAGGGCTATGTTCCAATAAAACAAAAACAAGCTGCAGGCTGTACAGCTTGTTGTTGTTGACCACTGATCCAGACCTTAATACTGTGAAAGGAAAAACATAACCAGCATCACCACCACTGCTTTAATTTAAAGACTGCTAAGCAGAAAGTAAAGACCCCTTTATTCATGAAACTAGTTTTACTAAATATTATACGGATTTTGTTTTTTTTAATTTTTTTTTTTTTGCAGTACGCGGGCCTCTCACTGCTATGGCCTCTCCCGTTGCGGAGCACAGGCTCCGGATGCGCAGGCTCAGCGGCCATAGCTCACGGGCCCAGCCGCTCCGCGGCATGTGGGATCTTCCCGGACCGGGGCACGAACCTGCGTCCCCTGCATCGGCAGGCGAACTCTCAACCACTGCGCCACAAGGGAAGCCCTATACGGATTTTTTTAAAACTTAGTTCTCTCCCTAAATTTTTCATTGGAACCCCAAGCTTCAAAATAATAAAACATCTGTTGAATTTGCACAAGAAGATCCTGCAGACTGCCAATCAAAAAGAAAATTTACTAGTAACAGAAGTTTCAATCAGAACATAAATTTTTTTTTTGGGCCACACCACGTGGCTTGTGGGATTTTAGTTCCCCCACCAGGGACTGAACCCAGGCCCTTGGCAGTGAGAGTATGGAGTCCTAACCACTGGACCACCAGGGAACTCCCTGGAGCATAAATATTTTTTAATGTATAGCTTTAAAGGTCAGATTTCTTTGCCATATACCAAGTAAAGCCATAACAATCATATTCCAATTGTAAACACAATGCAAAAGTTTTGAAATACCATCATCAGTGTTTATTATACTGGCTATAAAAAATTAACTTCCCACAATTCTAAAATATAATCCATTTACAACTGAACGGTACCATCTTCTCCACTTATCTTTGTACCTAGTAATCCTTAAAATTGAAATGTAGCTTAGAAAATTGCATCGAGTAATTTTTCTTTCTCAGAACTATTTTTGGTAGCTGAAACACAATGTGTCACAGGAAAGACAGAGCTCTGGATTCTAGACATAAATTACTGAATTTAATGAAACATTTACATACATTTATGTACATTTTTTACTAGCTTTCCTTATTAATCAAATATGTATTACTTTGCTAAAAGAGACAAAAAATATTTTTAGAAATTGGGGGATTTTGTTAATGCTTTTAAAAATGCTAAAACACAAAACACTTGACACACTGGGTATTTAGTCTCACAATCACTTTAGAAATGACTAGAAAAATTTTAAATAGTTTCTATTTTTAAAAAATCAGAGCTATTTCTAGAAAATATCCCTCTTTATGGTAGGCCAAAAATATTATACTGTATCATTAAAATACTGACATTTCAATATTCAAATTTAAAGACTTACCGAAAAGGTCCTGTTCTGTTAGCAGATCGAGAATCCCCCCACATCTCTTTCTATGTCAAGAGGGTCCAATAAGTAGATCCTTGCTACCAAACTCTGGTTATCACAGTACCTGTACAAAACAAACCACAAAAAATGAGTACATTGGAACATGAAGTAAAGAATAAAACAATTTCCTCCTGTTTGGCTTATCAGGGACAACATCAGCAGGTATACTTTTGGAAGTCACTTTTAAACATTTACATGTTAATTTATAGCAAGAAAAATACATTTTAAATTTAAAATGTGCACTCTAGGGCACCATCAACTTCTCAATGTACTAAGAATGCTTCATAATATATTTACTAATTTTTCTGGCACCCATTCTATCTTCCTTTTCGGAAATAGCACCTTAGCATAAACACCACTCTCAGTCTGTGCGGCTAATCCTACTCTATTCAGCCTGGCCAATCAGAATAGTCTATTACCAGGACTTCCCTGGCTGCCCAGTGGTTAAGACTCCAAGCTTCCAATGCAGGGGGCACAAGTTCAATCCCTGGTGGGGGAACTAAGATCCCACATGCCAAGCAGAGCAGACAAAAAATAAATAAAAATTAAAAAAAAAAAAAGCAAGAAAAGAATAGTCTATTACCTCACCACAGTGATTGCTTTGAAGATGGGCATGTAACCTAAGGCTGAGAAGTCATCACAGGACCTGTGCTCCAGCTACTAAAAAGGTGGCAAACTTTTTTTTTTTTTTGGCCATACCATGAGGCCTGTGGGAGCCTAGTTCCCCGACTGAACCTGGGCCCAGGCAGTGAAAGAGCCAAGTCCTAACCACTGGACCACCAGGGAATTCCCAAAAAGAGGCAAACTTTTATGACCTTGGATTTGGCAATGGTTTCTTACTATGACAACAAAAGAAAAAATAAAGTAGACTTCATCAAAATTGAAAACTTTTGTGAATCCAAGTACACTATCAAGAGAGTGAAAACACAACCCACATGTCAGCAAAACAGCAGACTATGAAATTCCAAAGCCTCATTCCTCAACAGAAACATCAAAAAACAAGCAGTCTGAACCAACTTTGTTGTAGCTTTAGAAAACAGTCAAAGCTTTACAACAACCAACTGAACACTCAATCAAGAAAAAGTCATCCTCGGGACTTCCCTGGTGGTCCAGTGGTTAAGATCCGGCGCTCCCAACGCAGGGGGCATGGGTTCGATCCCTGGTCAGCGGCACTAGATGCCGAATGCCGCAACAAAGATCCCATGTGCCATAATAAAGATCCCACGAGCCGCAACTAAGACCAGGCGCAGCCAAATAAATAAATATTTTTTAAAAAGAATAAAAAATGAAAAAGTCATCCTCAAAATAATAGGAAAGTTTTTTGGTGTTTTTACGGATCCTTGCCCCACCCCCACCCCAGCATGGCAGTGGTTCTTGTCTTGAAGGCAGCCCAGTTTTCAGCTCCCTCCCTAAACCCAAGGGAAACCTGATTTGTAAATTATTGTGTACATCTGTTCTAATCTGTATGGGGGCTATCTGAAGGACTGATGCAAGGTACTTGCCTCTGTTTTACCTAACTCAGAACTCTGGGGGGAAAAGCGGCAGGCACTGCTAATAAAAGCTGCAAAGCAGGCTACAGACTCACAGATATGGAGAGGTTGGGGTGAAAACACTTTGGGGAGTTAGGACATTCCCAGGCACCATGTATATGAGAAAATTTAGAACACCACAAGCATACCCAGACACATGATCAGACAAAACCTGAGAAGACTCTAAGCTTTCACCTCAGGCTGATCTCTAGGTTCAGAGCAAGCCTAGCTAAGTGTTGAAGGAATGGCTCCAGCACAGAACCAATCTGCAAAAACAAAGAGAGGTGGGTTTTTCTTTGTCTTATTTTTGTTGGTGTGTTTTTTGTCCATTTTTGTTTTATCTGTTTGAGCTCCTAGCATTCAAGGAAATCTTGGTTAACACATTAGATGAACAAAGGCTAAGAGAACAGGTGTCAGTGATCACACCTAAGGAATATAGCCTTTGCAAAAATGGTATAGGAAAAGAATTCTGTATCTAGCAAAACTCTCCTTCAAAAATGAGAAAGAGGGACTTCTCTGGCGGTCCAGTGGTTAAGACTGTGTTTCCACTGCAGGGGGCACGGGTTCAATCCCTGGTCAGGGAACTAAGATCCCGCATGCCACTTGGCGTGGAAAAAAAAAAAAGAGTAAGAAATTAAGACATTTCCTGATAAGCAAAAGCTGAGGGAATTTGTTACCAGTAGATGGGCCCTGCAAGAAATGAAACAAAGTCAAAAGTAACTTGAAGCCATATGAAGAAATAAAGCTTCAGTAAAGATTACAAAAGCAAGAGCAATTATAAAAGCTAGTATTATTGTAACTTCAATTTTTAACTCCAGTTTTTACTTTCTACATGATTTAAAAGACAAACGCATAAAAAACAATTATTAATCTATGTTAATGGGACACAATTTATAAAGATGTTATCTGTGACAACAGTAACAGAGGGAAGGGGGACTTCCCTGGTGGCGCAGTGGTTAAGAATCTGCCTGCCAATGCAGGGGTGACAGGTTCAAGCCTGGTCCGGGAAGATCCCACATGCCGCGGAGCACCTAAGCCCGTGCGCCACAACTACTGAGCCCACGCACCTAGAGCCCGTGCTGCGCAACAAGAGAAGCCACCACAATAAGAAGCCTGCTCACCACAACCAAGAGTACCCCCGCTCGCTGCAACTACAGAAAGCCCGCGTGCAGCAACGAAGACCCAACGCAGCCAAAAATAAATAAATAAATGAATACATTTATTAAAAAAATTATTAATCTAGGTTAATGGGACACAATTTATAAAGATGTTATCTGTGACATCAACAACAGAGGGAAGGGGGACTTCACTGGTGGTGCAGTGGTTAAGAATCCACCTGCCAGCGCAGGGGACACGGGTTCGAGCCCTGGTCCGGGAAGATCCCACATGCCGCGGAGCAACTGACCCCGTGCACCACAGCTACTGACCCTGCACTCTGGAGCCCGCGAGCCACAACTACTGAGCCCATGCGCCTGGAGACCGTGCTCCACAGCAAGAGAGGCCACCGCAGTGACAGGCCTGTGCACTGCAATGAGGAGTAGCCCCCGCTTACTGCAACTAGAGAAAGCCCGCGTGCAGCAACAAAGACCCAATGCAGCCAAACATACATACATACATAAATAAATAAATAGAAGCAATGGGATAATATATTAAAAAAAAGACAGAGGGAAGGAAAGGAACAGTATAGAAGCAGTTTTTCTATGCTATTGAACTTAAGTTGGTATAAATTCAAATTAAATTGTTATAACTATACGATGTTAAATGTAATTCCCATGGTAACCACAAAGAAAATATCTTTAGAATATACACATAAGAAAATGAGAAGGCAATCAAGACATTTCACTATAAAAAAATCAACTACACACTAAATAAGGTAATAATGGAAGAAATGAAGGGAAAAAAGCTATAAGGAATATAGATTACAAATAGCAAAATGGCAGAAGTTCCTCCTTATTAGTAATCACTTTAAATGTAAACAGTTTAAAATCTTCTTCTCAAAAGACAAGATTGGCATAATAGATTAAAAAACATAATCCAACTATACGCTGTCTACAACAGACTCGCTGTAGATCCAAAGACACAAATAGGTTGAAAGGGAAAAGACAGAAAAAAATATTCCACGCAAATAGTAACCAAATGAGATCTGTGGTGGCTATACTAGTATCAGACAAAACAGACTTTAAATCAAAAAAGGTACAAAAGACAAAGGACATTATATATTAATTTAAAGGTTAAAAAAACACAAGAAGATAAATCATAAACATTATACACCTAATAACAGACCCTCAAAATATATGAAGCAAAAACTGAAAGAAACTGAAGGGAGAAGTAGACAGTTCTATAACAGTTGGAAACTTCAAACCTCACTTTGAATAATGAATTGATCAACCAGACAGTATATAAGTAAGAAAACAGAGAACTTAGCACAATAAACCAAACACATCTAATTGACACAGAACACTCCACCCAACAACAGTAGAATCACATCTTGTCAAGTGCACATGGGATATTCTTCAGGATGGACCATTTGCTGGGCCACAAACAAGCCTCAATAGATTTTATAAGATAAATAACCGTACAAAGTATCCTCTCTAACCAAAACAGGATAAAGTTAGACATCAATAACATAAGGAAAAATTCTACAGTTTTCCATAGTTTTCCTTCTACATAAACTAGAATTCACAAAATTTTAAATGCATATAACTTCTGACTTTCTAGTTTCTCTTCTAGGAATTCATTCTCTAGAAACTTACAATGTGAGGTGACATGTTTACAAAGGTACATAGTGCAGCACTGTTTGTAATAGCAAAAGATTATAAAATCTATATTACATCAACAGAATATATTTGTACTACTGAAATACTATGCAACTCTCAAAAAATGAAATAGCTATGTTAATTTATATAGGATAAACTATTATATATTAAGTTTAAAAATATGTGCAAAATATTATTTGTAATATGGTATCATCTGTGCAAAATAGAAAAGAACACATACCACAAAGTTAGGGGGCTCACATTTCCTGACTCTAAAACTTAACTACAAGCAACCTAAATGTCCATTGACACATGAATGGATAAAGAAGATGTAGTATATACATATACAATGGAATATTACTCAGCTATAAAAAAGAACGAAATAATGCCATTTGCAGCAACATTTAGATTATCATTCTAAGTGAGGTAAGCCAGAAAGAGAAAGACAAATATCATATGATATCGCTACTATGTGGAGTCTTTAAAAAATGATATAAATGATATAAATAAACTTATTTACAAAACAGAAAGCGACTCACAGACATAGAAAACAAACTTGTTGTTACCAATGGGGAAGGGGGGATGCAGGGAGGGGTAAATTGGGAGGTTGGGATTAACATATACACAATACTATATATAAAATAGATGACCAACAAGGACCTACTGCATAGCACAGGGAACTATACTCGGTATTTTTTAATAACCTATAAGGGAAAAGAATCTGAAAAGGAATGTGTGTGTGTGTGTGTGTGTGTGTGTATACGAAAAACTGAATCACTGTGCTGTATACCTGAAATGAACACGATATCGTAAATCAACTATACTTCAATTTAAAAAAAAGAAAACAAAGCTACAGTTATCGAGACAGTGTGGCACTGACATAAGGATAAACAAAGATCAATAAAACAGAATTGAGAGTCCAGAAATAAACCCTCACATTTAGGATCAAGTGTATTAGACAAGAGTTCTAAGACAATTCAATGAAGAAAGAACAGTCTTTTCAACAAATGGTACTGGGACAAGTGGATGTCCCCATGCAGAAGAATAAAGTTGAACCCCTACTTCATGTCATGTATAAAAATTAATACAAATGGATCAAAGACCTAAATGTTTTAAGAGGTAAAACTATAAAATTCTTAGAACAGGCATAAATCTTCATGACCTTAGATTAAGAAATGGCTTTTTGGATAAGATGAATACCAAAAGCACAAGCAACAAAAGGAAAAATAAAACAGATCAATTGGATATCATCAAAATTTTAAATTTTGTGCTTTAAAGGACACCATCAAGAAAGTGAAGACAGCCCACAGAATGGGAGAAAACTTGTGTAAATCATATTTGATAAGGGACCTATATCTAGAATACATAAAGAACTATTTTATAACTCAGTAGCAAAATAACCCAATTTTTAAAATGGGCAAAGGCTATGAATAGACATTTCTCCAAAGATGGTACTTTTAAAAGGCCAATAAGCACAAGAAAAATGCTCAACATTACCCATAAGGGAAATGCACATCAAAACCATAATAAGGGGGTTCCCTGGTGGTCCAGTGGTTAGGACTCAGCACTTTCAGTGCCGTGGCCCAGGTTCAATCCCTGGTCGGGGAACTAAGATCCCATAAGCCAAAAAACAAAACAAAACAAAACAAACAAAAAAACAAACAAAAAAACCCACAGTAAGATACCACTTCATATCCACTAGGGTGTCTCTAACAAAAAGATAAGTTGACAAGAATCTGGAGAAATTAGAACCCTCATATACTACTGGTGTGAATGGGGCCAAAGATATGGACAAACATCTAGTGGTTCCCTCCAAAATTTTCCTCAGAATAGCTGGAATTCTTCAGACAGTTTAATCCAGCAAAGCAAATGATTACAGGTCTTGGGGCTGAAATGATGTTAAACTATCCTTAAACTTTAAATGGGTAAAAACTCTTGAGTTGGGCTTCCCTGGTGGCGCAGTGGTTGAGAGTCCGCCTGCCGATGCAGGGGACACGGGTTCGTGACCCGGTCCGGGAAGATCCCACATGCCGCGGAGCGGCTGGGCCCGTGAGCCATGGCCGCTGAGCCTGCGCGTCCGGAGCCTGTGCTCCGCAACGGGAGAGGCCACAACAGTGAGAGGCCCGCATACCGCAAAAAAAACAAACAAAAAAAGCAAACAAAAACTCTTGAGTTACTGGCATGGATCCAGGGCTACTTTTGGTAAACAGAACTGGCACTGCGGGATGAACTGAATGCCAGATTAAGGCTTTAAATTCTGAAGCTCATCAGAACCCAGCAGGGATATTGGTTGATATACACAGCAAGACAGGAGCCAAGAAAGTCAGAATCCACTAAGGAATGTATAACAAGTCACCTGCCATACCACCTAACTCTGAAAATAAGTGGCACTATAACACTAATTACACAACTGTACCTGGCGGTGAACATGCAAGTGGGAACGGAAGGCCTGCCACCTCAAATGCCCAGATCCCACCCCTAACAGATGCAACATAGCAATGAGTAAGAGGGCCCCTGTGGTAAGGCTGAGATGTAAGTCCAGGTGAAGCTGCTGCAGGTGTAGATCTTGGTGGCAGTAGTAAATAGTCAAATGAGAGGCTTTGTTTGTTAATTTTTATTGTAGTATAATTGCTTTACAATGTTGTGTTAGTTTCTGCTGTACAGTGAAGTGAATCAGCTATATGTATACATATATCCCCTCCCTCTTGGACCTTCCTACCCCCTCATCCCACCCATCTAGGTCATCACAGAGCACTGAGCTGAGCTCCCTGTGCTATACAGCAGGTTCCCACTAGCTATCTATTTTACACATGGTAGTGTATTTACGTCAAACCTAATCTCCCAATTCATTCCACCCTCCCCTTCCCCCCCACGTCCACACATCAGTTCTCTACAACTGAGTTTCTATTCCTGCCCTGCAAATAGGTTCACCTGTACCATTTTTCTACGTTTCACACATATGCGTTAATATCTTTGTTTTCCTTTGACTTACTTCACTCTGTATGATACTCAAATGAGAGTTCTGAATGCTGAACTGAAAAGTAATTTCACGTGAATACTGGCTGAACAGGAGTCATTTAATCCTGAGAGATAGCAAGCATCACATTAAACTACGGATTGCACTCCTAGTGATGCCCTTCTCATCAATTCCTTTAATTTTCAGCTTTACAATTATACTCCCCCAGAACATAAAGACTTTGGTTTCCTGGAAACCAACCAGTGGGTATGGGAATAAAGCCTCCCCACTGTATAGGGTCAGCAGCCTTTAAGGTTAGAATGATGATGTTAGCTGATTGTTTCTGAGCCTCCTCTGCCTTTGACTCTTGATTAATAAAAACATTATTGGCGGGACATCCCTGGTGGCGCAGTGGCTAAGAATCCTCCTGCCAGTGCAGGGGACACAGGTTCAAGCCCTGCTCCGGGAAGATCCCACATGCCGCGGAGCAACTAAGCCCGTGCGCCACAACTACTGAGCCTACACTCCAGAGCCTGCGAGCCACAACTATTGCGCCCACGTGCCACAACTACTGAAGCCCGCATGCCTAGAGCCCATGCTCCGCAACAAGACAAGCCACCTCAATGAAAAACCCGCCTGTCGCAACAAAGAGTAGCCCCCGCTCGCTGCAACTAGAGAAAGCCCGCGCGCAGCAATGACGACCCAACACAGACAAACATAAATTAAATAAATTAATTTAAAAAAAATTCTCGGCAAATACTTTCACTTTGGTCCATTCTGCACATGTCCAAGAAATTTACCTCCAGCAAAATAAAACCAATACCCAGGGCCACCCCTCTTACTCATGACTTCAGTTCCAAAAGCCAACAAAGCAGAACCAGGGGTACTATTCCATTAGTTTTAGCTGTGGTATATAGCAGCCTGTTCCTGCTTTAAACATTCTAATTTTTTCCAAAGTAAATGCTTTGAGCCAAACAGGACACTCAGCTAAGAGGATCAAGGGGGCACCAACAGGCAAGGATTGGTGTGAGCACCTACCCAACTATGATCCAACTATGAGTTTTTAAACAGCAGTAATTTTAATATGCACTATTGGACCTAGAATTAGTGACTGCTGGAAGCACCAATGCTCCCCCAACCCCTACAAATTCCCATTAAAAAAATTTAAGTGTATTCATTTCAATTACACTTAAAAAGATTTGTCCTCGGGACTTCCCTGGTGGCGCAGTGGTTAAGAATCCACCTGCCAATGCAGGGGACCCAGGTTCGATGCCTGGTCTGGTAAGATCCCACATGCCACGGAGCAACTAAGCCCGTGCACCACAACTCCTGAGCCTGCGCTCTAGAGCCCGCAAGCAACAACTACTGAAGCCCACGTGCCCTGGAGGCTGTGTTCAGCAACAAGAGAAACCACCACAATGAGAAGCACATGCACCACAGTTAAGAGCAGCCCCCGCTCACTGCAACTAGAGAAAGCCCGCGAGCAGCAATGAAGACCCAACACAGGCAAAAATAAATAAATAAAATAAAATAAATAAATAAAAAAAGATTCCTCCTCAAATGTAATAGCAATTTTTCAGGCTTCCTCTCCAGAATCATATCCTAAATCCCCATTGATGGCATTTGCTTTGCCTACTATCATACCACATTAAAAGTGGATCTACATAAATGCAGAAGCTAAAACTATAATGTTTCTAAAAGAAAACACAGGGAATTCTCTGGCGGTCCAGTGGTTAAGACTTCACGCTTTCACTGCGGGGCCCGGGTTCAATCCCTGGTCAGGGAACTAAGATGCCACAAGCCAAGAGGCATAGCAAAAAAATAAAAGAAAACACAGGAAAAATATTTTTGAGCTTGGTATCAGCAAAGACTTTTGTCAAGGACCTAGAAAGCATTAGCCATAAAGAAAAATATTAAAATCAAAATCTATTCTTCAAAAGACACTGTTAGGCTTCCCTGGTGGCGCAGTGGTTGAGAGTCCACCTGCCGATGCGGCGGACGCGGGTTCGTGCCCCGGTAAGGGAGGATCCCGCATGCGGCGGAGCAGCTGGGCCCGTGGGCCATGGTTGCTGAGCCTGCGCATCCGGAGCCTGTTCTCCGCAGCGGGAGAGGCCACAGCAGTGAGAGGCCCGTGTACCGAAAAAAAAAAAAAAAAGACACTTAAAAAAATGAATAGGTAAACTACAGAACAGCAAGTAAATATTTGTGACACATGTCTGACAAATGCTCCCTATTATTAGTCAGAAGGAAAAGATTAAAACCACAATGAGATACCAATACACACTCACTAGAATTGCTAAAGTTAAAAAGATTCACAAAATCAGATACACAAAGATTTCCAGCAATCAGAACTCATACACTACTCGAAAGAATGCAAAATTGTAGGGCTTCACTGGTGGCGCAGTGGTTGAGAATCCGCCTGCCAATGCAGGGGACACTGGTTCGAGCCCTGGCCCGGGAAGATCCCACATGCCGCGGAGCAACTAAGCCCATATGCCACCACTACTGAGCCTGCGCTCTAGAGCCCATGAGCCACAACTACTGAGCCCGCATGCCACAACTACTGAGTCTGCACTCTAGAACCCGCGAGCCACAAGTACTGAAGTCTGTGCACCTAGAGTCTGTGCTCCGCAACAAGAGAAGCCGCCCAGGCATGGCAAGGAAGAGTAGCCCCCTCTCACTGCAACTAGAGAAAGCCCCGCGTGCAGCAATGAAGACCCAATGCAGCCAAAAATAAAATAAGATAAATTAAAAAAAAAAAAAGTTCACACACACACACACACACACAAAGAATGCAAAATTGTACAATCACTTTAGAAACTGGCCTGAGAAACACTACCCTATGACCCAGCAATCCCACTTCTTTTTTTTTTTGCGGTATGTGGGCCTCTCACTGTTGTGGTCTCTCCCGCTGCAGAGCACAGGCTCCGCACGCGCAGGCTCAGCGGCCATGGCTGACGGGCCCAGCCACTCCACAGCATGTGGGATCTTCCCGGACCGGGGCACGAACCCGCGCTCCCTGCATCGGCAGGCGGACTCCCAACCACCGCGCCACCAGGGAAGCCCAGCAATTCCACTTCTAAAGTATTTGCCTAAGATAAATGAAAATAAAAGACCTCTACAAAAATGTTCACAACAGCTTTATTCATAATAGCTTTAAAAAAAAATGGAAACAACCCAAATATCCTTCAATGGGGGATGAGATATAAACATTGTTTGGTGTCCTAAAGGGTATCCTCCCTGGCACAGTGTACTTCAGTTAGATTGCAAATGCAAAGGTGACTTTTTGGTAAAGTGGGAGAAGGGTTAGTAAGAAAGAGGAAGTGGAAAAGGAGAATCAACAAGAGCCATTTTTTAAAAATAATTTAAGTTTACCACTTTAACCATCTTTAAGTATACAGTTACAAGGGATTAAGTACATCCACAGTGTTTTGCAAATATCATCCCCATCCATCCACAAAACTTTTTTCATCTTGCAAAACAGAAACTCTGTACCCACTAAACAGTACTCCCCACTCCCCTCTTAACCTAGTCCTTGGCAACCACCGTTCCACTTTGTCTTTATGATTTTGACTACTCTAAGTACCTCAATACTAGTGGAATCATACAATATTTGCTCTTTCTGGCTTATTTCATTTACCATAATGTCTTCAAGGTTCATACATATTCCAACATCTATCAGAATTTCATGCCTTTTTAAGGCTGAATAATATTCTATTGTGTGTACATTTTATCTATTCATCCACTTATGGACACTTGGTTACTCCCATCATTTGGATAATGGGAATAATGAACAAGGGTGTACAAATATCTCTTTGAGATCAGTTCTTTTGGATATATATACCCAGAAGTAGAATTGCTGGATCATATGGTAATTCTATTTTTAATTTTTTGAGGAACCACCATACTGTTTTCCACAGCAGCTACACCATTTTACATTCCCACAAATAGTGTACAATGGTTTTGTTATGGACTGAACTGTGCCCCCTCCAATTCATATGCTGAAGCCCTAACTCCCAATGTGACTGTATTTGGAAATAGGGCCTTTGAGGAAGTAATTAAGGTTGAAAGAGGCCATAAGGGCAGGGCCCCAATCCAACAGGACTGGCATCAGTGGAAGAGACACCAGGAATGCATGCACAGGGAAAAGGCCATGTGAGGACATGGACAGAAGATGGCCTTCTGCAAGCCAAGGAGAGAGGCCTCATCAAAACCCAAAACTGCTGACACCTTGATCTTAGACTTCAGCCTCCAAACTGTGAGAAAATAATTTTCTGTTGTTTAAGCCACCTAGTCTGCGGTATTTTGCTATGGCAGCCCTAGCAGAATAATACAAGTTCCAATTTATCCACATCCTCACCGACACTTGTTATATCGTTTTTCTGTTTTGTTTTGTTTTTTAATAACAGCCTTCCTAATGGGTATGAAGTGGTATCTCATTGTGGTTTTGATTTGCGTTTCCCTAATCAATAATGATGTTGAGAATCTTTTCATGTGCTTATTGGCCATCTGTATATCCTTTTTGGGAGAAATGTCTATTCAAGTCCTTTGCCCTTTTTTTTTTTTTTTTTTTTTTTTTGCAGTACGCGGGCCTCTCACCGCTGCGGAGCACAGGCTCTGGACGTGCAGGCCCAGCAGCCATGGCTCACCGGCCCAGCCGCTCCACGGCATGCGGGATCCTCCCGGACCAGGGCACGAACCCGCGTCCCCTGCCTCAGCAGGTGGACTCTCAACCACTGCGCCACCAGGGAAGCCCCCTTTGCCTATTTTTTGATTCAGGTTTTTTGTTGTTGTTGTTGAGTTTAGAAGTTTTCTATACATTCTGGATATTAATCCCTTGTCAGACGTGTGATTTGAAAACACTTTCTCCCATTTTGTGAGTTGCCTTTTTACTCTGTTCATAGTATTCACTGACCACAAAAGTTTTTAATTTTGATGAAGTCCAATTTGTCTATTTTTCCTTTTGTTGACTGTGCCCTTGGTGTCATATCCTCTAAACGATCATTGCCAAACCCAACGCATAAAGCTTTCCCCCTATGTTTTCTTCTAAGAGTTTTCATTCTTACACCCAGGAGCAAGATTCACTCTTTTTTTGTTTGTTTTAATATTTATTTAAGCTGCACCAGGTCTTAGTTGCGGCATGCGGGATCTTCATTATGGCATGCAGGATCTTTAGTTGCAGCACGTGGGATCTTTCAGTTGTGGCACACAGACTCCTTAGTTGCGGCAGGCATGCAGGGATCGAATCTGGGCCCCCCACATTGGGAGCATGGAGTCTTACCCAGTGGACCACCAGAGAAGTCCCCAGATCATTCTTAAGAAGAGTATTTATGGAAGGCAAGTTCTGCATATTGATTCCTTTAAAAATATACATGCCCACAGTCTCTCTGGGATGTTTTTGTGTACCCATTAATTAAAGACTGTAGTCTGAAGAACGTGCCCTTACCTTGCTCCATCACTTAACTCATTTTTTGACCTATATTACCACTCTGCTGACTACTTCCTTTTTGTTTGTAAACATACCCAAGTCTCCCTCATGCAAAACACACACCCACACACCCAATACAAAACCTTTAAATATTTGTTCAATATATAAATGAACGTCCACCAAATACTGCTAATCCCCTAGCCTCTATTCTGTTCCCCAGCATGGTTCTTGATGCCGTCTCTTGGTGCTATAGACTAAACTGAATGTTTGTGTTACCTCAAAATTCATGTGTTGAAGTCCTAATCTCCAATGTGACAGTATTTGAAGATGGGGCCTTTAGGAGGTAATTAGGTCATGAGGGTAGAGCCCTCAGGAATGGGGTTGATGCTCTTATAAGAAGGGACAAAAGAGGACTTCTCTGGTGGTGCAGTGGTTAAGAATACACCTGCCAACGCAGGGGACACGCGTTCGAGCCCTGGTCGATTCCACACGCCGCAGAGCAACTAGGCCCGTGCGCCACAACTCCTGAGCCTGCGCTCTAGAGCCCGCAAGCCACAACTACTAAAGCCCACACACCTAGGGCCCGTGCTCCGCAACAAGAGAAGCCACCGCAATGAGAAGCCCATGCACCGCAACAAAGAGTAGCTCCCACTTGCTGCAACTAGAGAAAAGCCTGCACGCAGCAACGAAGACCCAAAACAGCCAAAAATAAATAAATAATTTTATTTTATTTAAAAAGGGACAAAAGAGAGATGCTCTCTCTCTCTCACTGCCATGTGAGCATACAGCGGGAAGGCAGCTGTCTGCAAATCAAGAGGATCTCACCAGGAACCATATTGTCTGGCACCTTAATCTTAAACTTCCCCGCCGGCACTTCCCTGGTGGCACAGTGGTTAAGAATCCACCCACCAATGCAGGGGACACGGGAAAGAGCCCCGGTCCAGAAAGATCCCACATGCCACAGAGCAACTAGGCCCATGCGCCACAACTACTGAGTCCGCGATCTAGAGTCCGCAAGCCACGACTACTGAAGCCCTCGCGCCTAAAGCCCACGCTCCACAACAAGAGAAGCCACCACAAATAAGAAGCCCATGCACCTCAACAAAGAGTAACCCTCACTCGCCACAACTAGAGAAAGCTCGCGCACAGCAATGAAGACCCAACACAGCCAAAAAAACAAAACAAAACAAAACAAAACTTCCCTGGCTCCAGAACTATGAGAAATTTGTATTGTTTAAGTCACCCAGTCTAGGGTATTTTGTTAGAGCAGCCCAAGCTAAGACACTGGGCAATCTTACCCATTCCCAATTTAACCACTATCTCTACCATCTCTATGATGATAATTTCCACATCTCCATCCCCAGCTTAGACTTCCCTATAAAGTCCAAATGCCTGCCAGAAATGGCCACTGAGCTATCCCATAGGAATCTCAAGCTCATGTACAAATGAGATTTTACTACTATAGGGAGACATTTAAATACTTCATTAGAGCTGCTTTTTCTTGTGAATAGAAATTTCCCAGATTTTAAATATTATATCCTGGTCCCTTACACCAGCAAATTACAGTCAGGTTCCTAGTTTAAAAGTGAGTTTTATAAGAAAGCACAGTGTGGTGGTGAAGGGACAAGAGTGCAGTCTCTGGACATACTCTGCTGGGGTTCACAGTTAGATTGCTTGGAGGCAAATCTTGGCTCTGCACAACGTAGATCCTTAAGCAAGTTATTTAGCTTAATGCCTCAGTTTACTTCTCTCTAAAAATCAGGATAAAGATGTCTACTTCATAGTTATCAGGATAAAATGACAATGTAAATTCACTAGAACAGTGCCTCATAAATAAATGCTCAGTAAATGTTATTACTCTTTTTAAGAGTTTATTTCAAAAGCCATTGGGATTTGGAATGTTCCCATTGATGCAGTCTGGTTTGGCTAAATGATTGACATTAAAGTTTGATTTGCCAATTAAATTATATGGCAGACATTTTCCCTAAATTAAATCTGCAGTTCCAAGGTTTTGTCAACTACATATTTAAAGCATATATGCAGTATATATATTATACCAGAAAATACATCCTTTGCAGCCATTTATGACAGAAGTGTTAAGATGCCAACATAGAAATGTACAAGGTGGTAAAAAATTTTTTCGAAATTTTAGGGGTTAAAATTTTTTTAAATCCTTTTAGGTGGTTCAAGAGTAAAAGGGTTTCAAGACCATTGGCCTAGTGAATATGTTTTAGAGTCAGACTGCCTGGGTTTGAATCAAAACTCCAGCTTCTGGGAATTCCCTGGTGGTCCAGTGGTTAGGACTCCAAGCTTCCACTGCACAGGGCATGGGTTCCATCCCTGGTTGGGGAACTAAGATCCCGCATGCCACGCAGCATGGCCAAGAGAAAAGAAAAAAAAAAAAAGGAAGACAAAACTTTAGCTTTCTTTCTCTCTCTTTTTTTTAATTTATTTTTGGCTGCATTGGGTCTTCATTGCTGCGCACGGGCTTTCTCTAGTTGTGGTGTGTGGGGGCTACTCTTTGTTGCAGTGTGCAGGTTTCTCATTGCGGTGGCTTCTCTTGTTGCAGAGCGCAGGCTCTAGGCACGCGAGCTTCAGTAGTTGTGGCTTGAGGGCTCTAGAGCGCAGGCTCAGTAGTTGTGGTGCATGGGCTTAGGTGCTCCACAGCATGTGGGATCTTCCCAGACCAGGGCTCGAACCCGTGTCCCTTGCATTGGCAGGAGGATTCTTAACCACTGTACCACCAGGGAAGCCCAAAACTTTAGCTTTCTATGTACCCTTGGTAAGTTATATTTAATTTCTATATGCCTCAAAGCTCTCCTCCTACACAAGGGGAATAATAATGGTACCTACCTCATATGATTACTGTAAGGAGTAAATGAGATCATGCATCAGAAGCAATTGCATTGATAGCAACATTATTCATGATAGCCAAAAACTGAAAAGAATCCAAATGTCAATCCACAGGTAGATGGATAAACAAATGTGATATACTCGTAAAAAGGAATGCAACATGGATAAATCTCAAAAAAGATTACAAGTGAAAGAAGCCAGACATTCTAATTATATGAAATTTCTAGAAAACATAAAACTACAGAGGCAGAAAGCAGATCAGTGGATGCTAGGACTTGCAGTTAAGAGTGGGAAGTGGAGATTAACAACAAACAGGAACTAGGGAATGTTTTGAGGTGTTGGAAATATTCTAAATCTGAATAGTGGTGATGACTGCATCAAACTGAACTGTTACAATAAGTGAATTTTATGATATGTAAATTATGCCTCCAAAAAAAAGTTTTGAAAAATTTTAAAGCAATAATGTATTAAATATTATTACTACTGCTACTATGGTCAGGTGTTTAAAATGACAATAACATTAAGCTGGAAAGGACCTTTCTGAGTATGTCTATTCCTACTCTCTGAAACAAGAGTAATAAAGGCAGGCATAGCTGAGTACTGACTCTGCCACAGTTGCGCATTTTACATGGGTTCTCTCACTTAATCATCACAGGTCCTCCATGAGGTAAGTTCTGTTACAATCCCCACTTTACAGACTATGAAACTGAGGCTCAAATAGGTTGAGAGACTTGCCCCAAAACAATATAACTAATATGAGGAAAAGCCAAAATGCAAACTCAAGACCATCTGATTCCAAAGCCCATCCTAAAATTTGTATAGAATTTCATAGGTCTCTGAATAGCCTTGAAAAAGAACATAGCTGGAGGACTCTCACTTCCCAATTTCAAAACTTACTATAAAGTTACAGTAATCAAAACAGTGTGGTATTGGTATAAGGACAGACATACAGAACAATGGAATAAAGAACCCAGAAATAAACCCTCACATACATGGTCAAGTTATTTTCAACAAGCGTGCCAAGACCATTCAATGGGAAAAAGACAGTCTTTGCAACAAATGGTCATAGGGAAACTGGATATCCACATGCAAAAGAATCAAGTGGGGCCCTTACCCAACACCATATACAAAAGTTATCTCAAAAAAAGGATTCAAAAGAGGGAAGAGGGCTTCCCTGGTGGCGTAGTGGTTGAGAGTCCACCTGCCGATGCAGGGGACATGGGTTCGTGCCCCGATCCGGGAAGATCCCACATGCCACGGAGCGGCTGGGTCCGTGAGCTATGGCCGCTGAGCCTGCGCGTCCGGAGCCTGTGCTCCGCAACGGGAGAGGCCACAACAGTGAGAGGCCCGCGTACAGCAAAAAAAAAAAAAAAAAAAAAGGATTCAAGACCTAAACTTAAGATCTAAAACTCTAAGAAGAAAACAGAGGGGAAGCTTCATGCACTGGATTTGGCAATGATCTCTTGGATATAACATTAAAAGCAGAGTCAAAATAAAAGACAAACTGGACTTCACCAACATTAGAAACTTCTGTGCTTCAAAGAACACTATCAACAGAGTAAAAAGGCAATTCACGAATGGGAGAAAATATCTGCAATACACACATCTGATAAGGGATTAACATCCAGAATATACAGCAAACTAAAAGTCAACAACAAAAGACAACCTGACTCAAAAATGAGCAAAGGACTTGAATACACATTTCTTCAAAGAACATACAAATGGTCAATAAACACAAAGAAAGACTCTCAACATCATTAGCAATTAGGGAAATGCAACTCAAAATCACCAGATACACCTTCACACCCATTAAGATGGTTATTAAACAAAACAAAAATAAACGAACAAACAAACAAACCTAACAGAGGCTGGTGAGGATGTGGAGAAATCAGAACCCTCTGTGTTGCTGGTGGGCATGTAAAATGGTGCAGCCACTGTGTAAAACATATGGCAGTTCCTCAAAAAATTAAAAACAAAATTATCATGTGATCCAACAATTCCAATTCTGGGTATAAACCCAAAAGAAATGAAAGCAGGAACTCGAGTAGATATGTGTACCCGCCCCCATGTTCATTCCTGCATTACTCACAACAGTCAAAAGGTGGAAACAACCCAATGCCCACCAATAGATGAAAAAATAAACATAATATAGCATACATATAATGGAATACTATTCAGCCTCAAAAAGGAATGAAATTCTGACAGATGCTATAACACGGATGAACCTTGGAGACATTCTGCTATGTAAAATAAGTCAGTCATGAAAGGACAAATATTGTATAATTTATGATTCTATTTATATAAGGTACCTAGGACAAGCAAATTCATAGAGATGGAAAGTAGAATGGTGGGTACCAGGGGTTGGGGGAGGGGAGAATAGGAAGTTATTGTTTAATGGGTACAGAGGTTCAGTTTGAGAAGACAAAAAAGTTCTGAAGCTGGATGGTAATGATGGTTGCACAGCAGTGGGAAGGTACTTAATACCACTGAAGTGTACACATTAAAATGGTTAAAGAAAGAGAGAGAGAGAGAGAGAGAGAGAGAGAAGAGAGAGAGAGAGAGAGAGACACTACTTCACACCCATTTAGGTGGTTACTGAAAAAAAAAACAAAACCAAAAAGCAGAAAATAAGTGTTGGGATGTGGAGAAGTTGGAACCCTTGTGCATTACTGGTGGGAACAATGCAACTGCTGTGGAAGACAGTATGGTGGTTCCTCAAAAAGCTAAACACAGAATTACCATATGATCCACTTCTGGGTATATACCCAAAGATACTGAAAACAGGGACATGAAGAGATATTTGTATACCCATGTTCACATCAGCATTATTCACAACAGCCAAAAGGTGAAAACCCAACTGTCTAGCAAGTGAACAATTAAACAAAATGTGGTCTATACATACCAACTGAGTTTTGTTCAGCCTTAAAAGGGAATGAAGATGTCAATTACATCTCAGTTTTTTTAAAAATCTTTAATTAAAAAGGAAAGAATGGGGACTTCCCTGGTGGCGCAGTGGTTGAGAATCTGCCTGCCAAAACAGGGGACACGGGTTCAAGCCCCGGTCCGGGAAGATCCCACATGCCGCGGAGCAAGCCCATGCACCACAACTACTGAGCCTGTGCTCTAGAGCCTGTGAGCCACAACTACTGAGCCACCGTGCCACAGCTGCTGAGCCTGCGCGCCTAGAGCCCGTGCTCTGCGGCAGGAGAGGCCATCGTGATGAGAAGCCCGCGCAGCGCAATGAAGAGTTGCCCCCGCTCACCGCAACTAGAGAGAGCTCGCACGCAGCAACGAAGACCCAATGCAGCCAAAAATAAATAAATAAATTTTTTTTTTAAAAAAAGAAGAATGAAGTTTGGACACACGCTATGACATGAAAACATTTTTACCTGAAATAAGTGAGACATGAAAGGACAAATATTGTATGATTCCACGTATATGGGTTACCCAGAACAGATAAATAAACAGAGACAGAATACAGATTAGATGTTACCAGGGGCTATAGGGAGGGGGCAATAGGAGTTACTTGCTTAATGGTTAGGGTTTCTGTTTGAGGTGATGAAAAAGTTTTAGAAATAGATAATGGTTATGGTTTCATTACATTGTGAATGTAATTCATGCAATGAATTTTATGTGAAGTTTACACATAAAAATGGCTTAAATGGCAAATTTTGTTACAATGTATGTAACAAAATATATTCATCACAACTTTGTAAAAAAAAAGTAACGTAATATACGAAAAAACACTGAATTAAGCACCTTAAATGGGTGAACTGTATGGTGTGTGAATTATATCTCAACAAAGCTATTTCTTAAAAAGGTAACCATGGCTAACATTTAGTGAACACTTTCCACACACCAGGCACTGTTCTAAAAGGATTACATAAGCCTCAAAACAACCTACCAAGGTGGCTACATTTCTTAACCTCATTTCACATATGAGGAAATTGAAGTTAAGTAATTTGTCCAATGTCACTCAGGTAGTGGAAGAGTCAGGGGTTCAAACCCTACCAGATTTTAGAGCTCCTACAGTTACCCACTCTGCTCTACTGAGTCCCACAGTGTGATAGGAAGGTTATTAAAGGCACCCAATAGATGCCCCGTTAACTAAGTGAATGAGATGAACAACTACTGTGGAATTCTAGCAGGAAAATAAATTCTAAGCACTTGGAATGTAGCCAGAAGAGTCCATCATTTATCATCTTTAAAATTTCAGAACTTTCCAATAGCGGGAATTTCCTGGTGGTGCAGTGGTTAAGAATCCGCCTGCCAATGCAGGGAACACGGGTTCAAGCCCTGGTTTGGGAAGATCCTGCATGCCACGGAGCAACTAAGCCCGTGCGCCACAACTACTGAGCCCGCGCCCAGAGCCTGTGCTCTGCAACAAGAGAAGGGACTGCAATGAGAAGCCCGCACACCACAACAGAGTAGCCCCCACTCACCGCAACTAAAGAAAGCCTGCACGCAGCAACGAAGACCCAATGCAGCCTAAAATAAATAAATAAATAAAATCTAAAATTTTTTTCAAAAAAAGAATTTTCCAATAGCTTTAATGTTAATACAACTCCGAGTTAGATTATTAACACACCATTTCATACATTTAAACACCGGCAGAAGAGTATAACCTTGCCCATGTATCTTCAATAAGACTGGAGAGTTCTTAGTAACGTCTCCATTGACAATTCTCCTCTGAAAGGCTACAAAAAACTAGGCTCCTAAAGGCAACAAAAGTAAACCCAATTCTGGTAACAGAATTCTATAAAGAAGGGTGCTACAAATGTCCAGAAACAGAGACCTAGTACCTATTCTATAGGTTAGGTACCTAGTTAGATGCCTGTTAACTAGGCAAGGTTCAGGTCCAACTTTTGTGTGTTTCACCAGAATGCTAACATACCATTGTCAGTCCTACCCTCACTTATCAGTTCTTGATACCTCTCCTATAGTCCTCACAAGTTTGCTGATGTTGACATTAAACCATTCACATTGGTGGCACTACTCAACAGGAAGTTGAAAACTAACAAACCTAGGGCACAATCCAGAGTTCAGAAATGAATCAGGTGACCAGGCGCATCTAAGTCTACTGAACTCCACCTAGATCCCCGCAATTCTGACCTTCACAAGCAAACCTGGAATGTGCAAAAAATACAAGTACTCTTACAGTTTATGTACCCTACAAAACAAGGCCCTTTGTTTTATTAAAAAATGCACGCCCAGAGTTGAGCCCATAAGCACAACATCAATTCTAAAATTAAGAGAAAAACACAGATTTACAACGCCAAAAGGAATCTAAAAAGCGAATACGAGGAAACTTCCCTCTCCTCCTACATGCGCCCAACGGGTGCAGGACCCACCAGACCACTCCCCTGGCTCCAGATTCTACAGCCCCGAGTGCCGGGCTCCAAACTCTCGCGCCCTGTGGTTCGGCTGAGCCCACTCGGGTCTGTCCAGGTCTGAGAGTGAGGCTACGTGCTAAGCACAAAAAAAGCTCCCTCTTGAACGATGCCTCAGAACTGTATCAGAATCTTTAAAAAGCAGGAAAAAAGGAGGAAGAAAGGGCCGCCTGCTTGGAGCTCCTCAGACCAGGAGCACCGAACCGCAACCACGCGCCAGCTACAAAACACCGCAGCCGGCCGCCCCGAGACTGGACCGGTAATTCCACCGCCGCGCCGGGCCCCGCCCCGGGCCCGCGACCATTCTGGGGCGTTCCTCCCGTGGGCGGCGCCTGCCTCACCACACCGCCACTTGGCTCTCTTCCTGAGCGAGGCCGCGGCCGCCCCGCGACAACGAAGCTGCAGCTTCTAGCCCGCGCGGGCCCGCGACGTCCAGAACGGCCTGGCAGGCCGGCTCTTTTCCCCCAGGCTCCGGCACGCCCTCTCTACGGCCCCAAGCCCTTACCGAGGCAGCGCGGCCTCCGCGGCCCGCTCCTCCTAATCCTCGGCCGCTGCCACCGACCCAGCGCCGCGGAGACCGGAACTTCCTCCGCGCCGAGCCGCTGCCTTCACAAAGGCGCCGCCGCCTTTAGCGCTCTGCCCGCCGGGAGATGGAGTACCGCGGCCGGTCGCACCGAATCCACTCCCGGCGTACCCCGCGCGGGGGGCGGAGGGCGGGGCGGGAGGGGGGGGTGCTTGCCTGCGCGGGCGGGACGTAAGGGCACGCTCTCGTCGGCGTCCAATGGGAGGGCGCCCTTCCCTCCCCCCGACTCCGTCCGCCGGGGCTGCTGGGGGTTGTGGTTTGGCCTCTGGCCCACGGGTTCTAGTTCTTTTTCGGTCTTTGGAGTTGAGCGAGGCGTGCATTTTCTTGGTGGCTTGGCCTTCTCGAGTTTTGCTCCCCGCCAGAGCGCACATATGGCCCCGGCCTGCTAGCTTGAAAACGACTTATTTTCCGTTAGTATGAAGGAAATGGAAGGGAGGCGTCTCCAGCCTAAGACTTCCGAGGCAGGGGCTTCTGGCCCACACAAGAGCCTGTTTTCCGACCCTCCCATAGGATAGGGAAGCAGTAGTCACAGAGGCTCGTCTCCTTTTCCTTCTGATGGGTTTCCAAGTTAGGTATTACCGACTCAGGAATACCAGGTGGGTGTCATCTGTGTTAAAGGTTTAATAGCCCTACCTACGAAGGAAAATCTACTCAGTTTACACAGAGCCTTGCTAGCTCGGGCAATACACCTGGCCAAGAGTGACTGGTGCGAGGTCACAGAGGAACTGGAAAGTATCTGCAAATCAGCAATCTAGTGGAAAACGGGGCAGCACAACTTTCAGTTTGCAGCTCATGTCCAGAATCTCTTTACAGCTAATGTTCTTCAAATGGCCAGCTCCAAGCTTCCAGGTAGATCATCTACATTGTTGAAATGCTTGCTGGTTGCAGCTACCTGGTATCGCCAGGTAGTGGCTCCTCAGGGAAGGTAACCTGATTTTATAGCCTGAATTCAACATCATGGAATCGAAGAAGTCTGCTGCAAGAAAAGCCTATAAATCATTCTAAAATAAAGCAAGACTTATCTGTAGAGAAAAGAGATTGTTGAGTTAAGTAGTCTTTAAAGTTACCTTCCCACTTTTCAGACATCTTGTCTGGAAGTCATTCAAGAACTGCATGAAGCTCTTGCTGTGTGCCAGGCGCTGTATCAGGTGCTGGGGCCACAGGAACCTGAACAAAGCTGATAAACTTTGCTGCTCTGGGGACTTACCTGGTGGTCCAATGGCTAAGACTCTGCCCTAGCAATGCAGAGGGCCCGGGTTTGATCCCTGGTCGGGGAACTAGACCCCACATGCATGCTGCAACTAAGAGTTTGCGTGTCGCAACTAAAAAGATCCCACATGCCACAGCAAAGATCCCGCGTGCCACAACTGAGACCCGACACAGCAAAATAAATGCTTAAAAAAAAAACAAAAGCAAAACTTTGCTGCTCTGGTGGAGATGGGAGTGGGGGTGGTTACTGAAGACAGACAACAAACTAAACAAGATATACAATCTCTGCTGAAATGAGTTTGGTTTCTGTAAGGAGGAAGATGGAAAGCTGTCGGAGGGCTCTAAACAGAATAATATCATGGCTTCCGTGTAACCGGGATCCCTCTGGCTGCTGTGTAGAGAATAAACTGAAGGTGGGAAGGGCAGAAGCATGCCAGCTGATTAGGAGACTGTTGCGGTAATAAAACCACAGAAGGATAATACTTGTACCTATGTGGCCACAGTGGAAACAGGAAACATGGACTGGGGTGAGGGGAAAGAGGGAAGAATGTCAGAGGAGCAATTTTGGTAGGAAGAGCAGGAGCTCAGTTTTGGGTAGGTTGTTTTTTTGTTTGTTTGTATTTTTTGCGGTACGCGGGCCTCTCACCATTGTGGCCTCCCTCATTGCAGAGCACAGGCTCCAGACGCGCAGGCTCAGTGGCCATGGCCCATGGGCCCAGCCGCTCCGCGGCATGTGGGATCTTCCCGGACCGGGGCACGAACCCGCGTCCCCTGCATTGGCAGGTGGACTCTCAACCACTGTGCCACCAGGGAAGCCCTGGGTAGGTTGTTTTTGATGCCTAGTAGACAAGATGTGGAGTTGGCAGTTGGCTACATGAATCTGGAGTTCAAGGTAAAGGTCAGGGTTAGAGATGCAAATCTGGGAGGTATCAACATATCGCTGGTGCTGGTATTTAATGACATGGGCCTGGATGAGATGACCTAGGGAATGAAGGAGTGAGAATAACCGGAGAGCAGAGTTGCAGCCCTGAGGCCTGGGGCACACCAGCACTAAGAGGTTTCAGGGAAGAGGAGGAACACCTACACAGAGCTGTGGGTACTTTGAGTTTGCTTCCCAAACTGGGCCATTGTTGGTGGTTCTTTCCCTTATCGGATAGTACTTTGTCCTCTAAGGAGGTAAACGTATGAAAGAACTAATTAGTTTTGCCTTATGCCCAAGCTCCTTGGGCAATAATAATTGCTACCCTTTATCACAACTCTTTGCCTGGCCTTGTGCTGACATTTCATTATCTCATTTAATCTTCACAATAACTGTATGATATCCCCTTTTGTAGTTATGGAAACCAAAGCCCAGAAAGATTAACTTGCTGAAGCTGGAAAGTAGAGGGTGGGGGGATTCCAACCCAGGTCAGTCCTACTCCAAGGCTCATGCTCCTGCCTACTTTCCCCTTTTCCTTATGGTGATTATTGAGTTTTCAGAGGAAGCATCTAGAATTTTTTTTTTTAACTTACATTGGCCCATAGTACTTGTAAGGTTGTTTATATTGCCTAAGACCAGGAATATGAGTATTTAGAATAGCTGACCCAGAACAGCGCCCTCGCCCAGAATGGGGAGCACAACGTCCAGCTGCAGAGGTAGCTTGACTCACTTTCAGCCCCTAAATTCTCACATGGAAGAACCCAGCAAAGAGGAAGACTGTTGTGCTGCCTGTTGTTCTTTGTTGCCTTGGTCACGCTTGGGACCATGACTCTTCAGCATCGAAAGTAGGGACTTGATCAAATGTTAAAATGAGAGACAGGAACCAGGAGAGATACAGATAATACAAGGGCCACAGAGGAAATTTTCCAGCAGAGCAGGAAAACCAGCTGCCTTACCAGGAACTGCAAAGTAATAAAAACAGGAAGGAAAACCTCATCAAAATTTCCAGGGAAGAACTGACTATTCTTTTTTTTTTAATTAATTAATTAATTTTATTAATTTATTTTTGGCTGCGCTGGGTCTTCGTTGCTGTGCGCGGGCTTTCTCTAGTTGCGGTGAACGGGGGCTACTCTTCATTGGAGCACGTGGGCTTCTCATTGTCGTGGCTTCTCTTGTTGTGGAGCATGGGCTCTAGGCGCACAGGCTTCAGTAGTTGTGGCACGTGGGCTCAGTAGTTGTGGCTTGCGGGCTCTAGAGCTCAGGCTCAGTAGTTGTGGCGCACGGGCTTAGTTGCTCCGCGGCATGTGGGATCTTCCTGGACCGGGCTCGAATCCGTGTCCCCTGCATTGGCAGGCGGATTCTTAACCCCTGCGCCACCAGGGAAGCCCGGCTATTCTTATTATTAGCTCAGAATACTTCATATTATATAATCTTGTATTTGTAGGAGGGAGAAACTGCTGAAGATGCTGAAAGAGTCATTTAAAAATTTGACCTGAGTCACACCAGCAAGATAGCAACAGGGCTGGTAACAGATCCCAGCCTCAGGATACAATCGGGTCTTTTCATTTCAGCTACAACATTTTCACAGCACCTCAGGTTCTGAAATGTCCACTCAAGCTATGAAAGAAAAGACATCTGGGGAAGAACAGAGGTCTTATTACCTTTGCTCCAGTTCCAGCTAGTCCTCACCACTGCCCAAGGCTAATCCTCACTCAAAGCCCAAGGCTTGAAGCAGCATCATACAGGGCAGCAGAGCCATCACAGAATTGACATGTATTATTATTCCAAAAGACCTAGATTTATTTCCTGGTAATTCTATCAGTAAAAAGTGACCTTTAGGGCTTCCCTGGTGGCACAGTGGTTGAGAGTCCGCCTGCCGATGCAGGGGACACGGGTTCGTGCCCCGGTCCGGGAGGATCCCACATGCCGCGGAGTGGCTAGGCCCGTGAGCCATGGCCACTGAGCCTGCGCGTCCGGAGCCTGTGCTCCGCAACGGGAGAGGCCACAACAGTGAGAGGCCTGCGCACCACAAAAAAAAAAGTGACGTTTAGGAAGGGTTGTCCCAATATTCAAATATAGGTCAATAGGTTGACTTAAACAGAGTTTTAAATCACAACCTTAAAACGTTTCGTAAGTAGCCACAACGGTTTGCTCTGAGTGTCCTAGGCTCAAGAGTTAGCCAGAAGCCCATGGGGTAAATGGCCACTTGCTTGGCTAAGGAGATGCAATACTTCCAAATGACAGTGGTGCTATCTGTTTGAGCTGATGTGCTTGAAAGCAAGAGTGGGACTCAGATAAGCCCTGAGGTCACGTGGAGACTGTTGAGGAGATTGGTTAGGTATGTTAAAAAAACTTTAAATTTGTCTTCTATAGGGATCAATTCTATGGGCTGCAGCTTCTGGTTAATGGAATGTAGCCAGGATATTTCTGTATCAACCAGAGAATATGAGACCTTCTTGGCTTGAACTCTCATAATGTAATATGGCAGGATTAATGAGAGTAAAACTATATAAATGCTATTTACTCTAAGGGTAGGAGCCTGTCCTGCTGAGCTAGTAAGGAGAGAAAATACTGAGTGACCTGTGGAGACTGGGAGAGACTCCTCTCTCCTTCCCAGGGGAAAAGATAGTTAAGGAATTCGGCATTTTCTCACATGTTCTTAACTATCAGTAAAAGGGAGGAGAAAGCTCCCCTTAAACTATGTGCGAAGGTCTAAGTCCTGTGCAAAGCCATCTCCGGCAAAAGGCCACAGCTTTGTCACAATGTCAGTCACAGTCCAGTGTTGTGGAGGTAGGCTCCAAGTGGCAGCTGTCTGAGACTATGAGAAAAGCCCAGGGGCAGAGCTCTCCCTCAATTCCGGTGTAGGACTGAGACGGAGACAGAACACTGCATTGGGGTGTTTGGAGCAGCAGAGAGAATCAAAGGAGTGACTTCATACTTTTTCCTTCATCCCTGAACTGTTGGGTGAATTAACCATGAGGCTCTTAAGTGATTTAATTGCTTCAGAGAAAACATGAGCAGTATTGTTGTTAATCCCTAATTTTATTTCTTTAAACTACTCTCCAAAAGTAAACTTGTTGATTTTATGTTTTCCTGTTTTTTTCTAGAGGTGGTATCCAGGCATTCATCTTTTTTTAAAAGTTCCCCAGGTCATTCTATGTGCAGAGTTGAGAGCTACATTCTAGAGATTCATACTGATATATGAAAACGTGCCTAAAAGGATGTTCTGGGACTTCCCTGGTGGCACAGTGGTTAAGAATCCACCTGCCAATGCAGGGGACACGGGTTCGAGCCCTGGTCCGGGAAGATCCCACATGCCGTGGAGCAATTAAGCCTGTGCACCACAACTCCTGAGCCTGTGCTCTAGAGCCAGTGAGCCACAACCCCTGAAATCCGTGTGCCTAGAGCCTGTGCTCCGCAACAAGAGAAGCCACTGCAATGAGAAGCCCACTCACCGCAACTAGAGAAAGCCCGCGCACAGCAACGAAGACCCAATGCAGCCAAAAATAAATAAATTTATTAAAAAAAAAATGTAAAAAAAATAAAAGGGTGTTCCTTTAGCAGCAGTTGGTGTGCCTACATCCTTTACAGTCAGTGTGGCCGAGTCCACTAATGACATTTATCCAGCCCCCAAACTTGCACTGTCCTTCCACAATTAGTGGAGGAAACAATGCCATAGTCTCTTTCTTTCGCTTTAAATAAACCTCTTGTTGGGTCGGGCGGAGGAGCTAGGGAGTCTGGGCCTGCGGCCCACCCCAGGCTTTGGGTTTGGGGAGGTGCCTGAGTTTGGCCGGGACCCTGTAAAAGGCGGTGCGGGATGATGCCACCGCTGACCCGGGTCAGGCCCCGCCCAGGTCTCTGCCGGGACCTGGCGCCCCGCCCCACCTCGCGGCGGCCGCGCACTGCGAACTACATTTCCCATAATGCACACCGGGGCGGGCAGGGCCAGGCCCAGCGACTGGAGCCGGGCCTCAGCCGCCAGAGGCCGGCGAGTGCTGTCTTCCTGAGCCGGCAGCCAGGCAAGGGGCCGTGGGAGGGAGCGGTGGCCTGCGCTGTGGCCATGTCTGTGTCTGCAGGGGGCCGTGGTCCCGCGAACCTGAACCATCAGTCCGGGCCCGGCCGGACACCCGTGACCTCCCGGGGGTCCGGCAGAGGGCAGTGACCGGCAATCTCTGTGCTTCCTGACCCCTTCCCCCTCCCCGAGAAACAGGTGAGTCCGACTGCCAACCCACGTGGCTTGGGGGCGCCGAGAGACTGGAGAGCTGTCATCTTTGAAGGGAGGGGCTTGAAGACTGGGGGCCCCTGCAGTCTACGCTGCCACTTGCGGTAGAAGGACTGGGTCTCTCTGGGGTCCCTTCGCCGGTTCCCAGCTGGGGAATACAAAAGGCGAGGCCTGGAACTCTTCCTTCGGCTGGAAGGGCAAAGTCCTGTAGCCCCAACGCACACACATTCGGCCCAGCAGAGTGCTCTCAGAGACTGGCAGAGGTTGACTGTGGGGTGAGCAGGAAGCTCCTGAAAGTGTCTTGAGGCTTGGGACTTTGCCTTCAAGGGTGCCCTGGCTCAGATAACCAAGCTGCCTCTTGCACCTGTTGAGCCACACTTTCTGGGCTCGAGTTTGCTGGGGAGGGTGAGCAGCCTTTGTCAGAAAGGGGAGTGACCACTAGCAGTGACAAGTACCAAGCTATACTCTCAGCGTGGAGTAGGCATCCTGCTGAAGCAGTTACAGCACAGCCTCACCTGGACCCTGTCTGCCACACATCCATGCATCCTGGCACCATCCTCCCAGATAGCCCACTCACCAAAGGGTCAAGGCAGGATAGGACACTATCTAAGCAGGAAGAGGGAGCAAGAGTGGTAGGGACCCAGTAGGGAGGGGTTCTTGCAAGGCCCTTCCTCTCTCCAGGCCAGGCACCTAGAGGAGGGAGGCATACCAGAAGGGCTGATTGAGCTAACTTGTTTGGTGACATTGCTCAAAGGCACAGCAGAGCACTTCTAGGGAAAATAGCAAGCCCTGGGGGCTTCTAGAGAGGCTGCCTGAGAAGGGGCCCCAAGGGAGTATCTGGGACTGGTTCCAAGAGACCTCTCTTGCTTAACTGCTTCAGGCCCAGCCACCCAAGAGCTTCAGCCACACAGGTTATGGCTCCAATGGGGTTTGGGGTGGGTTTTGCTATGAGTCATTCACCCTCCCTGCTTAGTTTCCAGTGTAAATGTCCAGAGAACTGTTTGCTTCACCAGGGCTTTTGGCTGGACCCCGATACTTGCCTTGGAGACATTGAGGTACTACATGATTTCGGGTGGTTGGAGAACTGTTCGGAAGGAGATGTCCACTAGCCCCAGCCAGCTGACCCTGCCCTCACAACATGCAGGTACCATGTTGGGTAGTACTCAGCCATGCTGGGCGCAGTTACCTAAATCCCACTGGGATCAGTGGGTAGTGGGCCCTCAGGGGTAAGCTGCTGTAGACCTTGTTTTGGTCTTTGAGCCAGAGGCGCAAGGCCACAGAGCAGGGACATGTGGTAGAAAGGAGTTCAGCTTGGGAGAGACTTCTGGGAGCAGCAGGGAAGTTACAGGTCTGTCCTGAAACTTCAGGATGAATAGCCAGTTAGCCTGGAGGAACTCTCAGCCCTAGGCCCAAAGGCATCTCTTTGTCCCAGCATCACAGATGGGTCATTTCAGGCCAGAGCCCACCTGGCTTCATGAGGTCAGAAGCACGTCCTGCTCACTAAGGGCCTGGCTCAGGATGAGCAAACTCGCAAAGGACTGATTTACATGGCAGAGATTACTGGATCTGTGTATAAGTGCAGGTACACATGGTCTGAATAAGAATAATCATGATGTGCTAAAGACAGCTGAGTGTATATGTACCTACTCTGTGCTAGGGTAACCAAATTACATGGATTATCTCATTTAATCCTTCCACAACCCAATGAATCAGTGCTGTCATCATCCTCATTTCATAGGTGAGAAAGCTGAGATTTATAAAACCAAGCCAGGTTAATACAGGCCCCTCTGACTCCAGAGCCATTGTTACTGAACACTTAACTACTACCAAGGACTAAGTCTTCCCTACAGGCAGGAGTCTCCCAAGGCTACATTGGAGCTGGGTGTTCTCTGAGGATCTTTCATCTTCTCCCTTCCAAAGTTATTTATCTGACAAATGTTAATTAAAGTCCTGCTTATGGAGCTGACATTCTGAAATTTGCGACAGCTCACAGGGTTACCTTCAATGTAGAAAAATAAAGCAGGGCAAGGGAGATAAGAATCCAGGATATTCCAGGAAGGCCTCTCTGATAAGGTAACACTTGAGCAGCAACCTGAAGGAAGTGACAGAGTGAGTCATGTAGATATTTGGCCAAGTAGTGGAATAGGTGAGGTGGGGGGCAGGGGGAAAAGTAGGGAGGTGTGGTCCAGGCAGAAAATTCAGCAAGAGCAAAGTTCTGAAGTGAAGGAATACTCAGGATTTACATTTACAGTATACTCAAGGAAAGCCATAATGTCAGTGTGGCTGGGTTGAAGCAAAGCAAGTAGGGGAAAGAATAGGAGATGAGGTTGAAGAAGTAATTTGGGGGGTGGGGTGCAGTGCGTGTAGACAGAGAGGTTCTTGTGCACCACTGTGAGGAAATTGGCTTTCTCACTGGGTTAGGTGTGACCATTACAGACTAGTGAGCAAAGGAGCTACGTGACTTGACTTCTGTCTCAAGCAGATCACTTTGAGTGCTGTGAGAAGGATAGACTGTACAGGGACAAGGACAGAAGTGGGGAGACTGGTTAAAAGACTGTTGCAATGCTGGAGAGGGTGTGAAGGAAAGGGAACCCTCTTATACTGTTGGTGGGAATGTAAATTGATACAGCCACTATGGAGAACAGTATGGAGGTTCCTTAAAAAACCAAAAAGTAGAACTACCATACGACCCAGCAATCCCACTACTGGGCATATACCCTGAGAAAACCATAATTCAAAAAGAGTCATGTACCACAGTGTTCATTGCAGCACTGTTTACAATAGCCAGGACATTTACAATAGCCAGGACCCATGTGTTCATCGACTGATGAATGGATAAAGATGTGGCACATATATACAATGGAATATTACTCAGTCATAAAAAGAAACAAAATTGAGTTATTTGTAGTGAGGTGGATGGACCTAGAGTCTGTCAAACAGAGTGAAGTAAGTCAGAAAGAGAAAAACAGATACCATATGCTAACACATATATATGGAATCTAAAAAAAAAATGGTTCTGATGAACCTAGGTGCAGGACAGGAATAAAGACACAGACGTAGAGAATGGACTTGAGGACACGGGGATGGGGAAGGGTAAGCTAGGATGAAGTGAGAGAGTGGCATTGACATATATACACTACCAAATGTAAAATAGATAGCTAGTGGGAAGCAGCCACATGGCACAGGGAGATCAGCTTGCTGCTTTGTGACCACCTAGAGGGGTGGGATAGGGAGGGTGGGAGGGAGACGCAAGAAGGAGGGGATATGGGGATATTTGTATATGTATAGCTGATTCACTTTGTTACGCAGCAGAAGCTAACACGACATTGAAAAGCAATTATACTCCAATAAAGATGTTAAAAAAAAAAAAGACTTGCAACAATCTGCTAGAGAGATAATGTTGACTGGGACCAATGTGATAGTGGTGGAGGTGATGAGAAGTGGTCAGATTCTGAATATGGGCATTTCCCCATGGAACATCAGTAATCTGTTCCATGAAAGTTGGACATTCTGTCTGGAATCACTAACTTAGTATCTGTTTCCCACTTTTTTTTTTTAACATTTTATTGAAGTATAGTTGATTTATGTGTTTCCCCATTATTTCAAATGGGAAAAAGTATAATTCTTCCTTCATCAACCCCAAATCCCCAATTTTCTAAAATGGCACTAAAACACAAGGAAAAGACATACCTAATACATGCCAAATAAATTATAATGTTAGGATACAAAATGCTTAAAACACTTCCTCCTGATCAAACAGTGTTGCTTTGATACAGCATCATGGCCTCTTTCAGTACCTGCAAATAGCCATGATGTAAGTAAACCCCTTTTGTTGGCACTCAATGATCTATCAGTTCTATTTGAAATGTAATTTGAGGCTTTAAATGCACATTCCTTTATTAAAAAATATAGATCAAGTGTTGATAATAGTTTTTTTCTATGTAAACATAAGCTCAATCAGTACAAGTTTGTTGTATTAGTTATCTGTTGCTGTGTAACAAGTTATCCCAAAACTTAGCAGCTCAAACCAATAATAAATATTTATTATCTCATGCAGTTCCTGAGGGTCAGGAATTTGGGACCATCTTAGCTGGATGATTCAGGCCCAGTGTCTCTCGTGAGATTGCAGTCATTCAAAGGCATGACTGGGGCTAGATGATTTGCTTCCAAGACTGCTTGCTCACATGACTAGCACATTGGTACTGGCTGTTCTCAGGTTTCAGTTTCTTACCGCGAGCTCCTCTCTTTAGGGCTGCTTGAGTGTCCTCACAACTGATGGCTGATGGCTGCACCTAGAGAGAGTGATCCAAGAGAACAAAGCAGAAGCCACTATGTCTTTTATGACCTAGCCTCAGAAGTCACACATTGTCATTTTCACATTATCCTGTTGGTGACATAGATTAGTTCTGCTCAGTGTGGGATGGGAGTATATAGACTTGAATGCTGGGAGTTGAGAATCACTGGGGACCATTTGGAAGGCTGGCTACCACAGCTGTGTATTAAAAACCAAGAGGCATTCTATGTGGCAAAGGTTAATGAGAGACATTTTGCTGGGTGTACCTGTATTCTGAAGTAAAGCTGACAAGATTTGCTGGTGGTTTGGTATATGAGGTACGGGAAAAAGAGAGGCATAAGGGATGCCTCCAAGATTTTTTGCTAAATAACTGGAAGTATCAAATTGTCTTTCACTGAGATGGAGAAAACTCTGAGAGGAACAACTTTTTAAGGGGATGATCAGGAACTCAGTTTTGGACATAGAACTTTGAGATACTATAAGATATCCAAGGGCAGACATCAAGTAAACAGTTAAATGTGTGTGCCTCTGGAAGTCAGAAGAGAGATTAGGGCTGTGAATAAAATTTGGAATCATTAATTTATCAGTGAAATTTAAAACCATGAGACTGAATAAGGTCACCAAAGGATCGAATGAAGACAGAAAAGAGATCCAGGACCTGAAATCTTGGTCCCTCCACAGTAAGAAGAACTGTAAAGAGAACTTAGAAGGAGTGGTCCATGAGGTAGGAGAACCATGAAAGGAGAGTGATGTGCCAGAAGCCAAGAGAAGAAAGTGTTTTGAGAGAGAGGAAATAATCATTGTGGCTGCTGAGTGAAGTGAGATGATCCTGGAGGTCACTGGAGACCTTGAGGGAGCAGTGTTACTGGAGTAATAGTTGGAATGGATTCAAGTGTGAATGGGAAAAGTGGAGAGACACCTTAGCGCTCCACATTTCCCAGTCCCTCTGGCCACATGACTAGTTCTGGCCAATCTGGACTTTGAAGTATTTAAGAGTTCTGACATGACCCTCCAGCCCTGTCTTCCATTGCCAGGTGACGGCAGAGCTATAAGATGCTAGTAGCCTGGATTCCTGAATCACTGCCCGGAGGGAGCTGCTCTGAATTGCTACCAAACCCACAGTACGTGAGCAAAAAATAAGCCTTTAGTGCTCGCTTCGGCAGCACATATACTAAAATTGGAACGATACAGAGAAGATTAGCGTGGCCCCTGTGCAAGGATGACATGCAAATTCCTGAAGCGTTCCATATTTTTTGGTTCAGGCGGTAATGCGAGTGATGGGGAGTGGCGCGGGGTGGCAGATGAAGGTTCGCTCTCCCGCTGCTCACCTCCTGCTGTGCGGCCCACTTCCTAACAGCCCACGTCCCAGATAGAGGTCCGCAGCCTGGGAGTTGGGGACCCCTGCTGTATATAATGGAGTCAGCCTGTCAAATTAGGAACTTGTAAATATTTTAATACATATTATCCTTTAGAGATTATTAAAAAATGCTTGCAAAATCTGTGAAGGTGGTCAAAAGGTACAAACTTCCAGTTATAAAATAAATAAATCCTGAGGATGTAATGTACAGCATAGTGACTATAATTAATAATGCTTGTATATTTGAAAGTTGCTACAAGAGTAGGTATTAAAAGTTCTCATCACAAGAAAAAAATTTTGTAACTATGTGTGGTGATGGATGTTAACGACACATGGTGGTGACCATTTTGCAATATATACAAATATTGAATCATTATGTTGTAGACCTGAAACTAATCTAATGTTATACATAGATTATTTCTCAATAAAAAAATGCTTGCAATAAAAAAAAAAAAAGAAAAAGCCTTTAGGGAATTCCCTGGCAGTCCAGTGGTTAGGACTCTGCACTTCCATTGCCTGCAGCCCAAGTTCAATCCCACAAGCCATGTGATATGGCCAAAACAAACAAAAAAAGCCTTTATGTGTAAAGCCTCTACCATTTTGGCACTCATTTGTTACACAGCATAGCCTAGCTTACGTGACTAATTAAACTCCAAGTACTGTTTACTGTTTTGAGGTTTGTTTGTTTGTTTTATAAAGGACAGCAAAAAAAAAAAAATAGGGTGGTACCTAGAGGGGAATGTAGAGTTAAGGCGAGGTTTGTTTTAAGGTTTTAATTGAAATAAAACAAACATAAAGTTCACAAATCGTAAGTACAGCTCAATGAATTATAACAGAGTAAACACATCTAAGGGAAGGTGTTTGGAAAATGGAAGAAACATCAGTATATTGGTGATGAATAGGGGAGAAGGAGACACTGATGATCCGAGAGAGAGAGGGACAGCTGCTGAAGCCATATGCTTGGATGGGTGAGAGGGGCTGGAGTGGAGGCGTTAGTGGAGCCCAGACAGCTCATCTTTAGTAAGAAGGAGGAAGGCAGAGTCTGGCAGGTGAGGTGAGGTGGTAGTGGGAATCTTGGAAGTTCTCTTTTGCTGACTTCCATGTCGTCAGTGAAATAGAAGGTAAGGTTATCACTGATAGTGCTGAGGGTGAGCATTGGAGAAGATGATGGAAGCTTGAGAAGAGAGAAGATGTGAAGCTCTCCACTAGGGGAGTGGGAAAGTGAGTACACATAGAAATGTAGGGCATTCCCATTTAAAGTAATTGTTCTGGACCCTCTCCTCAGAAAAAAGCACATACCAATCCAGGCCTCCATCCAAGGAGCCAGGTCCAGAAGCCCTGACCACAACCCCAGGACTGGCAGTAGCAGCTTGCCCTCTGCCTGTATATGGACAGACTCATCTCTCTGGGGTCGCTTTCTCTTTACACAGCAATGCAGACCCCAACCGGGCTTTTAGGTTAGCTTGTAAAATAATGGTCTTCAAGGTTCTCATGTGGCCTGTGTCTTCTTGCTCAAGATCTGGACATGCCCTAGTTTCCTTAGCACCCACTGCCCTGGGCTCCGTGGTGTTGCGGTGGCTGTTTTGGCCTGTTTTGGATTGCTCCTCTTGGTCTCAGTCTCAGAGGAGACCTTTCTGGATGCCTCCCCAGGTTCCTGTTGAGGGCATGCAGCTTCTTAATTACTCTTCATCAGAAAAGGTGGACCACACCTTGGTCTTCTGGGCTCTGACCCTCGCTGGGAACCATCACTCTTGATTGTCCTGATGGACAGGATTGGTGGCCTAGAAAATCCCAAAAGGTAGATGTTCTCCCAAATAATCTTCCTTTGAAGATTATTCAAAGCGCACTCTGTGTGGGGTGATGCTGTTGACCAGTGGTACCCAACCCCCACTTAACTCTGTGGTGCTCCGGGACCAGTGGGGGCGTGGCCATCAGGCCAGTCTCTGGCCCTGCCTCCCTCTCTGTCTGTTTTGCACATTGAACTGCTTTACAAGATTAATTTGAAGAAAGGATTCCATAGCTTACAACAAAGATGACAGAAGAGCTTGAAAATCAATTCTTTGGGTACACTTGCAGGAGCTGCCTGCTAGGAACTTGTGGTCGGAGAGAGTTCTTAGACACAGGTAAGCGGGGGCCACACAAATGTTAGTGCTGGTGACACTGTTTTGAAATCACTCTTCTCGTGAATGTTTTTGAGCACCTACTTCATGCCAGGCTCAGGGTGGAGTCATTTGCCCAAGGTTACAGAGCTAGTAAGGGACAAGCCTCAATTATTCCCTATGGACTCTGCTCCAGGAGGGCAGGGACAGAGTCGGCTTTGCTCACACTAACACCAGTCCCCCCCAGGCCCCTGGCCTGCCTGCAGTGCCTTCCTCATGAGTCTCTGACTAGTCTTTGCTGCCCTTCTAGCCCATCCAGCCAAATTTCTATTCCCTAAAGGGTTAGTGCCTCAGATGGAACCCTTCTCCTATGGATTGTTTGTTGCCTGCCAAATGAAGACCCTTCAGCCTGACATTAAGGGACCTTAGAGGCTGATCCCAAGAGAGCCACCCAACTTCGTTATCCCTGACATCCACTCTTGGCCACCTCCACCTGGCCCTGAGGCTGCAGAAGGACTGGGAGATCAGGCTGAGTTTGTCCTTAGTGTCCATCAAATGGGCACTGAGAACTGACATGTCCATAGTTGTTTTTAACTGGAGAGGTGAGCCCTGGTGCCAAATTCAAAAGGTACAGAATGCAAGGAGAAAAGCAAGGCTTGGGCCTGTTTACTCTGACTCACTTTGTTCATAGTAAATGTCTAAATATCAAAAAGAACTGATTTGTCAACTCAGTTTTGAATGGAGAAATGTTCATGGTAGGATGTACAGTGGAAGATATCAGGATACAGAATGGTTTCAATTCCCAGCTCCAGCGCTTCTTTCCTGTCGTGACATTGGACAATGTGCTTACACTCTCTCAGCTTCAGTTTCTTCATATGTAAAGCTTGTCTGACAAGAGTGCCTGCCTCAGAGAAGAGTGATCAGGATTACATAAAAATCCACATAGGGACTGGGACTTCCCTGGAACTTCTAGGGGTAAAGAATCCGCCTTCCAATGCAGGGGATGCAGGTTCGATCCCTGGTCAGGGAACTAAGATCCCACATGCCGCGGGGCAACTAAGCCCGTGTGCCATAACTAGAGAGAGAAAGAAACCCTGCACACCACAACTAGAGAGAAGCTTGAGTGCCGCAACTAAGACCCGACACAGGGACTTCCCTGGTGGCGCAGTGGTTAAGAATCCGCCTGCCAATGCAGGGGCACGGGTTTGATCCCTGGTCCAGGAAGATCCTGAAGATCGCAGAGCAACTAAGCCCGTGCGCCACAACTACTGAGCCTGCGCTCTAGAGCCCGTGCTCCGCAACGAGAAGCCACCACAATGAGAAGCCCGCGCACCACAACGAAGCTTAACCCCTGCTCACCACAACTAGAGAAAGCCCACAAGCAGCAACGAAGACCTAACAGCCAAAAAAAAAAAAAAAAAAAAAAAGTATATTTATTTATTTATTTTGGCTGCACCGGGTCTTAGTTGCAGCATGCAGGATCTTTAGTTGTGGCATGAGGGATCTTTTAGTTGCAGCATGCCACTCTTAGTTTCAGCATGCGGGAACTAGTTCCCTGACCAGGGATTGAGCCGGGCCCCCTGTATTGGGAGCACAGAGTCTCAACCACTGGACCACCAGGCAAGTCCCCCATGCATTCTTTTATAATCAGAAAGAGAACAGCACGCTTCTTTAGAAGGGAATATTCAGAACCCATTCCCCAGAGGTTTGAGTTAGCTGGGTCCTGGTGAGGGATACTTTCCTGTACTTAACCACTCTTAATTATGCCAGTGAATCCTGCCACTAGCACCTTCCCCCTTACCCTCAATGATGCCTTTGTTTGCCCCACAGGAGAGCCCAAGGGATGGCTGCTGACATGCAGAGGAAGAGAAGCAGCGAAGGCCCTGATGGCACGTTGGCTCCTTCTGATGGGCAGAGTGTGGAGAGAGCTGAGAGCCCCACACCAGGACTGGCCCAGGGAATGGAGCCAGGTATGGGCAGGGTGCGCAGCCCCAGCCAGCTTACAGCTAGAGCAGCCTCCAGGGCAATCGGGATTCCCAACCACTCTTTCACTGTCACTCATTCATGCATGTGTTCACTCACTTGTTAGCTATTTGTCATGTGCTGGGGATACTGCAAGGATCCAGGCTCAGTGTGCATCTGGCCTTCCTCTCCACTTCATTTTGTGCCACTTGCTCTGTGCTGTCTTGCCACCAGTGTGGGCTCTTCTCCTATTTCCTGTGTCTACAGGTACCTCCCTGGCTCCTTCTCTCTCTCTCAGCTCTCAACTTAAATGTCACCTCCTCACAAGAGAGGCCTGCTCTGACCATGCTCTGCACAGAACACTAGTGAATTTGTAGTCTTATTTGTGTGTGTATGTATTGCCCATCTTTCTTGTCCACAAGATTGTGAGCTCTTTGAGCACAGAGCTGTTGTATCCCCAATGCCTGGTACAGTGTTGAACTCATAATAGAGACTCAAAACATATCTCTTGAACTCTTCTGTCCAAAAAAAAATCAGTAAAGGAAAACTGACATGGTCCCTGCCTTGGGGGAGCCACAGGCTAGTGAGAGCATTCCAGTGGAGGGGGCTAGGAACCATGGGTCCCTGTGCAGGGTCAGGGAGCCTTCTCCCAGGGAGAGAGATTTGCTGAGCACAGGAGGTATTCCAGGCACAGGGCGAGGTGCTGGGAACACAGCAGGGAAAAACCAGGTTCCTGCCCATGAGGGGGAACCCCACTGCAGTTGGGGAGAAGGGCAATAACTGATAAGTGCCCCAAGAGAAGTCAAGGAGGGGGATATGATAGAGTGCCTGGGTTTGGGGGTCAGGTGACAGGGACAACTAACATCTTTGCTGTGAGCTGAAGTGTGACAGGGAGCTGGCATGCAAGGAGGTGGGAGTGCCTTCCATGCAGAGGGAACAGGAGATGCAGAGGCCCTGAGGTAGGTGGGGATATCCAAAGAGCAGATGCACGAAGGGCTGTGAGGTGAGAGTGAGAGGGGCAGGCAGATACTGGCTACCACCACAGCCTTGAGGGGTTGGGGTCTTATTCCCAGGGTGAGGGGAGGAGGCTGGTGGGCTATAAGTCACAGCAAAGCATGACTTGTAGCCAGAAGGAACAGTGGCTTACCTCATCAGGACAGGCAGAGTACTGTATTGGGCACCTTGCTGGTGAGGTGGTCTGCCAGAAGCTACTGCTCTAAACACCAGTGCTTTTGGCTGGCAGGTGCCGGACAGGAGGGTGCCATGTTCGTCCATGCCCGTTCCTATGAGGACCTGACTGAATCAGAGAATGGGGTGGCTTCTGGGGAGAGCCCCAAGGAGGGTGCTGGTGGTCCTCCACCTCTGCCTACAGACATGCGCCAGATCAGCCAGGACTTCAGTGAGCTGAGCACCCAGCTGACAGGTGTCGCCCGAGACCTGCAGGAGGAGATGCTTCCAGGAAGCTCTGAGGACTGGCCGGAGTCCCCAGGGGCAGCTGAGCGACCAGCCACAGAGCCCTCAAGAGAGGGCACTGGTGAAGGGGATGAGGAGGAGACTGCTGAGGCATGGCGCCTGCACCAGAAGCATGTCTTCGTGCTGAGCGAGGCGGGGAAGCCTGTGTACTCCCGCTATGGGTCAGAGGAGGCACTTTCCAGCACCATGGGTGTCATGGTGGCCCTGGTATCCTTCCTGGAGGCTGACAAGAATGCCATCCGTTCCATCCATGCAGGTGAGCCACCAGGAGGAGGGTGCCAGGAGGTCTCCCTGGCCAGGAGAGACCATACCAGGTTTCGGACTCCCAGGGACTAGAGGGCTGGGATGTGCTATGTGACCAAGGGTAGTCCCTCCACCTCACCGAGCCCCAGGTCCTCATCTGAACATGGGAAAACAACACTGACTGCCTCATAGGGCTGTTGTGGGGGCCAAAGGTGGCTCGCACATGGGCTTTGCCCTTGCAGAAGGTGAGAAGCCGGGGGAGGTGGCCAAAAAAATCCCAGGTCTTGAGCCCCACCCAGCTCTTGCCACTTAGCCCAAGAATGTGTGTCTTTCTGAAGTGCTTCCTGCATTTTAGCTGGTCCCAGTCTGTGAAACAAGTGGCAGGAAAGGGGAAAGGGGGGCCCATGGGCATCTGTTTTTCTTTCATCCTGAAGCCGCCTCTGTGTGCACCGTTCTGAGGGGAGGTGGAGAGATTGTGGAAAGCTGCACGGGAAAAGCAGGGCTCTGAGGGTGCTAGGGCAGGCCATTCAGGGAGGGCTTTCCGGAGAAGGGCTGAAGCTGACACCACCCCTATCCGTCGGTCCCATCAGATGGCTACAAGGTAGTATTCGTGCGCCGGAGCCCACTGGTGCTGGTGGCGGTGGCCCGCACGCGGCAGTCGGCACAGGAACTGGCGCAAGAGTTGCTCTACATCTACTACCAGATCCTGAGCCTTCTTACGGGCGCGCAGCTGAGCCACATCTTCCAGCAGAAGCAGAACTATGACCTGCGGCGCCTGCTCTCGGGCTCTGAGCGCATCACGGACAACCTGCTGCAGCTTATGGCGCGAGACCCCAGTTTCCTGATGGGGGCGGCGCGCTGCCTGCCCTTGGCGGCGGCCGTGCGCGACGTCGTGAGTGCCAGCCTGCAGCAGGCGCGCGCCCGCAGCCTCGTCTTCTCCATCCTGCTGGCGCGCAACCAGCTTGTGGCGCTTGTGCGCCGCAAGGACCAATTCCTGCACCCCATCGACCTGCACCTGCTCTTCAACCTCATAAGTTCCTCCTCGTCCTTCCGTGAGGGCGAGGCCTGGACGCCCGTGTGCCTGCCCAAATTCAACGCAGCCGGCTTCTTCCACGCACACATCTCTTACCTGGAGCCTGACACGGATCTCTGCCTGCTGCTCGTCTCCACCGACCGTGAGGACTTCTTTGCAGTGTCTGACTGCCGCCGCCGCTTTCAGGAGCGCCTGCGGAAGCGCGGAGCGCACCTGGTGCTGCGGGAGGCACTGCGCACACCTTACTACAGTGTTTCCCAAGTGGGCATCCCTGACCTGCGCCACTTCCTCTATAAGTCAAAGAGCTCGGGACTCTTCACCAGGTGAGGGAGGGCCTTGGGGAGACTGCTTGGGGGAGACAAGGGCGTGGTGGGGGGGCGGGCGGCCGGTTGGGCCTGAGCTCTGTTGCAGTCCTGAAGCTGATGACCCCTCTGGGAATGGACCGACCTGCTGTGTCTGTTTGACTCTGATACCAGGGGCCCAAACCCCCTATCACCCTACTCCCCATCAGCATACACCTCTCTACTTCAGTCATTTCCCATAAGGCCTTGAAATACCCAATACACCCAGGGAAGGAAGCTGGAACAGAGGTCTCCTCTGTTTGGTCAGTTTGGTCCAGCCCAGGATGCACAACTCCTCCACTTCCTCCTCCAGCAGAGGGGCTGGGGCCAGATGAGGCATCTTCTATCCTCCTTTTACCCCTTTTTGGTCCAGAAGGTTCCTGGCTCACTTTTCCTTCATCTCAGACCTGTCACTCTGTCTAGGACACCTAAACCCAGATTGGTTTTTCCAAGGGAGGGTCACCAAAGATGCCATGAACTTGGGGGAGAGGGGAGAACAGGGCTCCAGTCTGGGTGGGCCCAGCTTTGTCCTGGGGAGTCTTCAGTGGTGAGGAGACAATGCCTTGTCCTGGGGTGGGGGGGGCATTTGGAGGGTAGGACCCATGGTGGAGTCTCCCTGGCTAGGAATAGGTGTTTCTGGATCTCCAGAGAAGCCAGTGGAAGTCATTCCTTTGCGAACCTACTCCCCCATCTCCAGCCCTGAGATCGAGGCCCCGTACACCAGTGAAGAGGAGCAGGAGCGGCTGCTGGGCCTCTACCAGTACCTGCACAGCCGCGCCCACAATGCCTCCCGCCCACTCAAGACTATCTACTACACGGGCCCCAACGAGAACCTCCTGGCTTGGGTAAGGCAGCCCTGGGATGGGCTGGGCTTCATCGGGGTCCTGGGCAAGGGCCACGAGGGTTGTCTAATCTGGATGACCACCCTGTGCCCCCTTCCTCCAGGTGACAGGCGCCTTTGAGCTCTACATGTGCTACAGCCCCCTGGGAACCAAGGCGTCGGCCGTCAGTGCCATCCATAAACTGATGCGCTGGATCCGCAAAGAAGAAGACCGCCTCTTCATCCTCACGCCCCTCACATACTGATGAGAATTTGTGTGGGCTCGGCCCTCCTAGGCACACCAGGCTGTGGAAGCCATGGGAGCTTCCAGGTGGGGCTGGCCTCTCTGGCCCAGGCAGCAGGCAGGGACTGTGGGTTGGTGTGTGCATTAAAGTGCTTTGGGGAAGACACTTGTGGGCCTTGTCACTGCTTCCTTCACTCTCACTCACACACAGACACTGGATCCTCCTCCCTAGGCCCTGCCCATGCTTCCCCATGCACAGCATCACATGTGCTCAGAGTTGGCCCCTGGGCTGGGGCTGTTTTCATTCAGCTGAAGTCCTGCCACGTGTAAAGTGTTCTCTAGGACCCCACTGGCCTTCCCCACCACGACCAACCTCCCGCAATGCCCCACCCCATGCTCAGTCTGAGCCCCTGGTGCCTCCCCTGTCACTCCTAGGTGGGATTCCCAGCTGCATGGCCTGAAGGACCACCCAACCACCTGGGATCCCTGACTGTGGCTCTGCTTAATGGACTGCTGTAGTTCAGCAGGGGCTGAACTGAGTAAGACAGGGACAGTCAAGTGGAGAGAGTCTGAGCCCGAGCATGGGTGGGAGCCCTTGGTGAGGTGGCCCAGTGTTCAGCACAAATTCAGAGTCCAGCCTCACTATAGCTGTAGGCCTCTGGGGAAACTACTCCAGCTTAGGGTTCCTCATGAAGGCTGTCTACCTCAGCTCCCCTACCTCCAGCCAGCACATTCCTCAGGATGGCCCCCAGGAGTGAGCCAGAGGACCTGAAAGAAGACCCAGCTGACCTCTGGGGCAGGAGTGGACCCTGCCCTAAGAAGGGCTGATGCCCTTTTCAGTCACCCTGTTCCCTGGCATGGCCCAGCCTACGTGGGCCACCAGGAACATCCCAGGAGGCTCAGCAGTGAAGGCCCAGCCCCATTCACTCTACCATGAGACCTTCTTAGGACAGAGCCCAAGGCACAGTGCAGAAAGGTTCTACCTCCCTGCTGGGGACTCTCCTAGTTATGCCACAACTGAACCATCTCACTGGCCAGGGAAACAGAAGACCTAGGAAGTGTTTGGGAGAATAGTGTCCATGGAATATGGTCTTCAGACTATAGAGTGAATCACCTTCATGCAGCCTCTGAGTGCTGGACCAAGATACTGTGCCACTAAAACCAACCCAGGCTGGAAAATGTGTCTTTGTAGGTGGCATAGGCCAAGGATACACTGGAATGAGTCACTTACTGTCCCAGGAAATGGCAGCACAGCCCCTGCCCTTGGCCCCACCCCAGATCACATTAGAATGGGTATGGCAGCAGGCCACCTGCCCAGACCCCAAAGCCCCTCTGGAGCAGCCACAGGCTTGGTGGGTGCTGCTCACACTGCCCACATGCCCTGGGTCTCTTTTCTGTCTGCTTGCTGTTTCTGTTCCTTCCCTGAATCCTGGAAAGGGCACCAAACCACTGCCTCTGGGGCCAGTGTGATGCCAGGCTAGCTGTCTCTGACTGCTACCGGTGTTCTTCTGGTCAGCAGTCAGCCTCCAGGTGTCCCTGCTGGCTACCCTGATCCTTGTAGGGCTTCCAGCTTCTTGCCGTTCAGCACCTATTCTGGGTGGGGGTGGGAAGAGATAGTCACAATTAGATAAGTGTGTATACCTAGGACAGTAGGCACCTAAGAGTGCGGGGTTTACCTGTTTGGGGAGCAAGGAAGGGACAACAGGCAAACAGGAAAGGTGTTCCTAGTGGAGCAACGAGCATGTGCAAAGGGATGAAACTGGTATGAAACCTGGTATGGTAAAGAACCTTGTCCGACTGGGTAACAGTGAAGCTGGAGGAGTCTTTAAAGCCTAGGGTTCTCAAACTCCAGGTAAAAGTCTGGCAGTGGGGAGCCACAGAATGTTTTAAAGCTGCAGAGTGACATGGTCATATTGTGGTTACAGAGGTGCCCCTGCTGTCATTAGGATGATCTCTTTGCGTTGGAGAAAGAGGCTGGCACTAGTTCTCTGGAGTAGTGTTCAGAGGGGAGTGAGAGCCCAAAGAGGGCAAAGTGGCTAGCACTCCTTCAAGGTGACAAATGCAAGGGCAGTGGGGTAGGTCCTTAGCTGAACGTGGGCCAGGCCTTGTGAACTCACCTTGAGAAAGTGCTTGTATTCGGCACTGCAAGGCTCCATTAGCTGACTTCCCCCACATGGCTTGCCTGCCCCCCTCCCACAGACCAAGTGGATGAGGAGGAAGGAAGGGGCACTCTGTGGATGCCTGCTGTCAAAGACCAAGGCTACCTCAGAGGAGATGCCAGCCTGGGGGCAGCCAACAACTTGGCCACATGATGGCAGCAGAGAACCAACTGTTGACTGCTGCACATCCACCCCCAAAACAGGTGAACGGGGAGGACCCCTCAGGTTTCCTCCCAACCCCTATAAGTCTCTCCCAATGTCCTGAGGCAGAATAGGGGTCACAAGAACCCATGTCTCAGCGCCGGGCAGGGAATGTTTCATATCAGTTTTGCCCTGCATGACTATCTTTAGACATGTTGACTGTGGAACACAGGAATGGTGCCATAATTTCTGATGTGTGTTTATTCATTTCCGGGCCAATTCTGGTTAGCGAAGGGAGTGCCTTTTATGTTGCCTCAGGCACGGTATCCTCCCAGCACTGGGTGTGGCCGCCCCCCGTGCTGTTTCCACCCTGTCACCAGATGCTCATTAAGCTCCATCCTGGAGGGGTAGGGGAGTCCAGCATTAGGAATGGGGGATGGGGGGAGTCAGGTATCCAGAGTAAACTGTGCTGGGGTAGGTGTAGCACAGGGTCTGTGGGACCCACAAGATGGACTTGTCACCGCTTGGATCAGGTAGGCTTCCCGGAGGAGATGCCACCTAAGTTACAAGAGAAGGAAGGGAAAAGGGTGCTCCTGGAAGGAAGAACAAGGAGTATGGGCTGGATGGTGAGTAGAGGAGATACTTGTAGGGTCAGGCTGAATCCTGTTGGGCTGAGGGCTCCTCTCCCCACCCCCACCCGTTACCCTCCAAAGCTCTGGGACTCACAGTTCACAGGTCCCTCAGACCTCAGCCTTGGGCCACCCTGTGATGCTTTCCCTCCCTCCGGGGTCCAGGCCCACCTGGCTGAAGGGGATGTCAGGCTAAGGATGTGCCCCCGGGCCCCCCTCCAGTGTTGCGGGGAGCCAAGTTACCAAGGAGCAGATGCTGAGAGATGGCAAGAGCAGACCTGAGTTGACTCCCCTATCCCTGCCCCGCATATATCACAGCCTGGAGAGAGAACTCTGGGTTACCACCTAGCGAGAACTACACCCTCATTTCAGAGACTGAGAGGCTGAGGCCCAGCATGGCTTACAGAGCAGGTTAGAGGTGCCCTGAGAGCCAAAGCCCATGTTTCCCTCATATCAGGGAGGCCCTGGAGCAGAGCCAGGAATGAAGGCCAACATTTTGTGTTTTATTGTCCCCATCCTACAGCTTCCACCTACTGAGGCAGCAGTGGACAGACCAGAGCTAGGGTTGGGCCTCCACATAAGTTGCTTCTCCTCTGACTCTAATGTCCAGCCAACAGGGCTGGCCCCATCTTATAAATCCCACCTGCCCTGGGCAGGCGGGATGCAATGCACCATGCTGACACCATCCTGTCGCTGTCAACCCAGGGCAGGCCCACAGAGGGATAGTCTCTGCCCACAGAGGCTAGTGCCACTCCTGAGGTCTCTCCACACCTCCCCTCTGGTTCTCCACACATTCCTGGCCTCTGTTCCCTACACAGTGGGTCCCCCAGGCCCTGCCTGGAACGGGTGTCTGAGGATGTTGCTGTATCCTGGCGCTAAGAGAAGAAATAGGCCAGGTGGTCCTCAAATGCGCTGAGGCAACACGCCCCCTCACTTCGCCCAGTCGGTCGTGGGGGGCGGGACGGGACAGCTCAGATCTACATAACCTCTCTCCAGGCCACTCCACGCACACCCACCCACAGGCCACTGAGAAAAAGGGGACCAAGTGTAAGTGTAGGACCCAGGCTTCCAAGGGCCAGGAAAGTCGAACAGGCAGAAGGGCTGGGCTAGGCCAGGCATAGAGCAGGCCCCGCCCCCAGCCCCGCCCCCACACCCTGGCCCCGTCCGCCCCGCCCCTGGCACTCAGACTTTGCTCCAAGCACCGGCTGGGACCGGCAGCTGGGGCAACAGGTGCGGCGGCCTCTCTGCGTGTGTGTACGCCCGCGCCAGGTGCTCAGACCCGAGGGCAGGAGAAGGCGGCGGGCATCTCAGGAGTCCCGGTGGGGTCGGTGCCCCAGGGCTCCCAGGACCGGCGCTCGACGCTTGTCCAAACCCAGACTTCTCGTTGGCTCCCAGCCGGGCAGGAACCTCCGCGGGCCGCCATCTGGGCCTCGATGGAGCTCCACCCGCCGCCATTGCAGCCCTTCCTGTTACTACTGCTGCTACTGCAGCTGCTGCTTCTGCCGGCGGTGCCCGAGACGGGAGGGTCCTGGCAGTGCCCGCGCATCCCCTATGCTACCTCCTGCGACTTTGACGTGGAGTACTTGGTGCCCAGCTTCTCGGCCGGCCGGCCGGTACAGGCTGTGGCAACCTACGAGGGCGTCAGGGAAGGGAGTGCCGTGTTCGTGGCCACACGCAATCGCCTGCATGTGCTTGGGCCTGATCTGCAGCCAGTTGAGAGCCTGGCCACCGGCCCTGCTGGGGCCCCTGGCTGCCAGACGTGTGCGGCCTGTGGCCCAGGCCCCCACGGCCCACCGGGAGACACAGATGCGCAGGTTCTGGTGCTGGAGCCGGTGCTGCCTGCACTGATCAGTTGTGGCTCCAGCCTTCGGGGACGCTGCTTCCTGCATGAGCTAGAGCCCCGCGGGACAGCCCTGCACCTGGCGCCACCAGTCTGCCTTTTCTCGGCGCACCACAATCATCCGGAGGACTGTCCCGACTGTGTAGCCAGCCCGCTGGGCACCCTCGTGACCGTGGTTGAGCAGGGCCATGCCTCCTACTTCTACGTGGCATCCTCACTGGACTCGGCGGTGGCCGCCAGCTTCAGCCCACGATCCGTGTCCATCCGGCGCCTCAAGGCCGACGCCTCAGGATTTGCACCAGGCTTTGCGGCACTGTCAGTGGTGCCTGAGCACCTGGCTTCCTACCGCATCGAATACGTGTACAGTTTCCGTGCAGGAGCCTTCGTCTATTTCCTGACTGTGCAGCCAGCCAACGTGGTAGATGCTCCTGGCGCCTTACACACGCGCCTGGTACGGCTCAGCGCTGTCGAGACTGACCTGGGCGACTACCGCGAGCTGGTCCTCGACTGCCGTTTTGCACCTAAACGCCGGCGACGTGCGGCCCATGAAGGCGCGCAGCCCTACCCGGTGTTGCAGGCGGCCCACGCTGCTCCAGTGGGCAGGCGACTGGCCACTGAGCTGAGCATCGCTGAGGGCCAGGAAGTGCTATTCGGGGTCTTCTCGGCTAGCAGAGACAGCGGCCCAGGTGTGGATCCCAACTCTGTCGTCTGTGCGTTCCCTGTAGACTTGCTGGACACTCTCATCGAGCAGGGTGTGGAGCGCTGTTGTGAGCCTCCTGTCCACCCTGGCCTCCGGCGAGGCCTCGACTTCTTCCAGTTGCCCAGTTTTTGCCCTGACCCGGTGAGCAGAAAGAAAGGGCCCTCACTTGTGAGCAGTGTGCACATGCTTCTCTTCCAGCACTGAGAGGATCTGGGACGGGGAGGGCAGGCAGGGAGAAGTTTTCTCTTCCACCCAGTTTCTTAGGGGGTGGTGTGAGGGAATCAGCCAAACAAAGACCACACTGGAAGCTCATCTCCCAGCCAGGCTAGACCCTGTTGCTACACCATTTTGCTCTTTCACCCTCTCACTTACCGTGGCCCCTTGCTTTTTTAGGTAATTTCTGTTGTTATGCGAAAATTGGATTACATCATAACTGTCTCTCTACCAGGCACACTTCCAAACTCTGGGTACAATGATGGTTGTCCCTTCCTACCTGCCCACCACATATACCCTTAGGGACACATAAAACAACAGCACCCTCCCCCCCACAGGCAGATACTCACAAATTCACCCAGACTCACATCTACTCACCAACACGTTTTCGCTTTCCCTGCGGGAATACTTGTTTTGCTCTGCTTTCTCAAGAGGGTGGGGCAGGAGTTGTCAGAGAATGCTCCCCTCCACCCCTGTTCCAGAGAGCCTTCCGGGCCTTGGAAGATGGGGGCTTGTCAGGGAGCCTGCATGCCTTGGGCTTTCCGGACCCACTCACCCCTGATTGTTCTCCGTGGGGTGACTGGGGGAGGATTCAGGACATAGTGAGAAGGTGGCTTGGCTCTAGTAAATTCCAGGAGGCTCACCCCGGACTTGTGCAAGCAACTAAACATCTGGGGATGAGTAAAGGCCTAGGAGGGGCTGGTTGGATTTGGTTCACCATGTAGGAGTCCCAGACTTTCACCATAGTTGGGGCCCTTCTCACCCCAGGCAGGAGGTCTCCCAGCCTATGCTGAACTAGGTGCTCCTTCCTGCAGACCCTACCCAGGTTCTCTTCAGCCATGGTGTCAGGGAGCTAGAGCAGAGAGTAAGAGGACATTCCTTAAAATGCTTCCCTGATGACAAACCCAAAACTTATCGCTTGAAGCCATTGAAACAGTCCCACCCTACATTACAAGAGATTAAGCCAAGGAAATGGGGTGAACGAACAAACAAATGGCATTGGACAAGTGGCCTTTCAGGGAGCTAACCCACAGTCACTGCTCTCTGAGTCTTTGGCTGCCCTGGGGCTCTGGCCCTGCTGTGACATTCTTCACTGACTCCTTTCGCTCTGATTGATACCCCAGTGGTGGGAGAGAATTTACACACAATGAGGGGTGGGGGGATCTTCTGCCTCCCTCCTTCAACTGACTCCCTCTGGGTTGAGGAGGCCCTAGGGGTTGAGATCCCTAGTCTGGGTCTGGGCAGCCCTGACTGCCCTCCTCTCCTTCTCTCTGGGGAGTCAGAACCTCTCCCTGACTTGGCTAGTGGTCAGGGGATCAGAAGACACCCAGCACGACTTGGCAGTGCAAGGCTCCAAAAGGACTAATCTCAAGCCCTGGAGCCCAGGGGCAAACAGGCAGCGGTGCAGCTCTGACCAGGGTAGGGCCTCTATTCCACCCCACAGCCCCACCTGTCCCTGAGTCATACTGAAAACACCTGGCTGGCTTCCTGCTAGGGCCAGGACTTTTACTCACCTCCAGTGAGGACAGAGTCCCAGTCCCTACCCACCCACCCTATAGACCCAGTGTGTGGAGTTTCAGAGCCCAGCTCTATGCTGAGGTCTTTTTCCCAAGACTTACAATCAGCACTGAGGTCTCAGGACTGAGTTAAGCATACTTAGTCTGATAGGGGCCTTCCATCAGCCTTGAGGAGTACCCTTAGGGCTGGCAAGGGAGGGTCCCAAGCTACTGGGCTACAGAGCCCTGCCTCCACCTTGCACCCAGCTCCAATACCCTGCATCCATCCCCTCACTGCCTGGTTTCTCAGAAGCTTCCACAGCTCTGCACTGGGGCACTGAGTGTCCCCCAAACACCCACCTGCTAAGAGCAGGGGAGAAATTAGTGTCTTCTCTTACCCGGGCCTTCAGGCCTTGGTTTATCCCTCCTGTACCCTGAAGGAAGTACAGGTAGCAGCTGGAGGTACAGAAAGACCTTTGGCGTCTCAGGGGGAAGGACGACGTCACCAACCCTGTGCTGGCCAGTTAACCTCAGAGTTCAGCCCCTTAAGCAGGTGGAGAGACTGAAGGCTGAAGAGGGGACAGGGTTTGTTGAGGTGCAGGGCAGGACCAGGAGGGGGCAGGAGAGCACTCTGGTCAGGAACTCAGACTTCCGACCTGGTTCGTCTTCTGAGAGGCGATAAGGCCTTTGACATGTGAGCAAACCTCTCTGAGCCAGTTTCCTTATCTATAAAATGGGGGTGATGAGAGAACCCACTCTACAGCGTGGCTGTGAGGACAGAATGGGGTTGGCTCTGTAAAACTCAGTAACTCATTATCAGAATGGCCATGGCAGGGTAGGGCAAGGCGTAGGGGGAGCCAGCATTCCAGCCTTGGCCTTCTTCCCTGGCCTTGCTACATCTGAGAGCCCCATGGAGGCAGTGGGGTAACTGGCAGGACTGGGGCCTTCTCCAGCCAGGCCAGGTGAGGGGTGGGAGTTTAGGCTGCTGTGGTCACTGACAGAAGCCCCAAGGGGTCAGTTCATGGAGATGAGCCCTGACTCCTTCCCTGACCCTCCCCAGCCTGGCCTGGTGGTTCCCAGCCCCAAAACCAGCTGCCGCCACTTCCCTCTGCTGGTCAGCAGCAGCCTCTTACGGGTGGACCTATTCAACGGGCTGTTAGGACCAGCGCAGGTCACTGCATTGCACGTGACACGTCTCGACAATGTCACAGTGGCCCACATGGGCACAGCCGATGGGCGCATCCTGCAGGTAGGTCCCTCATCTCCACGGCCCCTTGTCCCGGGATCCCTGTCCCCATTTTGCTCACAGCCGACCTGTCCCAGGTGGAGCTGGCCAGGTCTCTCAACTACTTGCTGTACGTGTCCAACTTCTCACTGGGCAGCAATGGGCAGCCTGTGCATCGGGATGTCAGTCGCCTTGGGGACCACCTGCTCTTTGCCTCTGGGGACCAGGTAAGGTGGGCAGGGTAGGGCCTGGGGCTGGGCTGTTGGGAGCACAGCTTCTCCATCAGATCCAAGGAGGCATTGACACACAGGTCCCCCCACCCTGATCTACAGTAGGACCAGGGGTTCTAAGGGGCTTAGTCTCCCCCCTTCAGCCACCCCTAAGCCACCTGTTTGTCCAAGGTCTTCCAGGTACCTATCCAGGGCCCTGGCTGCCACCACTTCCTCACCTGTGGGCGTTGCCTGCGGGCACAGCGTTTCATGGGCTGTGGATGGTGTGGGGGCATGTGTGGCCGGCAGAAGGAGTGTCCTGGCTCCTGGCAACAGGACCATTGCCCACCCGAGCTTACTAAGGTATGGCTTGCCTGGCAGGGCACAGGTAAGTGTGGGACAAACCGGGCCTGAGGTGGAGGTCAGCAGGTCTTAACCATGATCTTCCTCAGGCCTGGGATGTCTTCAGTGTTTACAAGGAGAACATTCTTTTTTTTTAATTTTTAATAAATTTATTTATTTATTTATTTTGGCTGCGTTGGCTTGGGTCTTCGTTGCTGCGCATGGGCTTTCTCTAGTTGCGGTGAGCGGGGGCTACTCTTCATTTCGGTGCATGTGCTTCTCATTGCGGTAGTTTCTCTTGTCGCGGAGCATGGGCTCGAGGCGCGCAGGCTTCAGTAGTTGTGGCTCACGGGCTCTAGAGCGCAGGCTCAGGAGTTGTGGCGCACGGGCTTAGTTGCTCCGCGGCGTGTGGGATCTTCCCGGACCAGGGATTGAACCCGTGTCTCCTGAATTGGCAGACGGATTCTTAACCACTGTGCCACCAGGGAAGTCCCAAGGAGGGTATTCTTGGCAGAGGGCATGGCACATGCAAAGACTTAGAGGCAGAAAAGTATTGAGTGAGGACAAGCAAGTGACCTAGAGTGACTGGAGTGTGGGGCAGGCAAGGAGTGTGGCAGAAAACTTAGGGAAAAGCAGACAGGGCTGAGAGTCCAGACCCATAAAGGGACTCAGGCTATCTTCTCCTCCCCTCTCAGTTCAGCCCCCACAGTGGACCCCTAAGGGGCAGCACAAGACTGACCCTGTGTGGCTCCAACTTCTACCTGCATCCTCCTGGTCTGGTGCCTGAGGGCACCCATCAGGTCACTGTGGGTCAAAGTCCCTGCCGACTGCTGCTCAAAGGCAACTCAAACCTCAGGTACGACTTGGTCCCTGCCCTTTCTATCCCTGATGGGGATAACCAAGCAGCCCCTTCCCTGTGAAACCCTGTCCTCTGCTTGTATGGGGCAAGGAGGTATGAGGCAAGCTGTAGTAGCTCTGGTTGCTTTCTGTCTGGGGGGACATCTCTGTCCCTTCTTGAGCCTACATATGCCCTACCTGTCTGTTGAGTCATGGCAAAGCTAGTCCCTTCCCCGTCAGATCCTGCCGACCCTGGATGAAGCCATGGCTAGAGAGATGCTATCTTCAAGCTCAGATGAGACCTGTGATTTGTGGTGGGCATGCAACCAGGCCTGTGTGACCCCTGGCTGACCTTGAGTTCCCCTGATGTCCCAGCCAAGTACCCCGGAAGGACTTTGTAGAGGAGCTTGAGTGTGAACTGGAGCCCTTGGGCACGCAGGAAGCTGGGCCTGCCAACATCAGCCTCACTGTGACCAACATGCCACTGGGCAAGCACTTCCGGGTAGATGGCACCTCCATGCTGCGAGGCTTCTCTTTCATGGTGAGGCCACTTTTCCTTGTTTGTGCCCTTGGCCAACTGGGCAGTTCGGGCAGGGAAGAGTTTAGAGTGGAGTGCCTCCTGCTCCAAGCTAAGCCACCTCCATGCCCTCTTAGGAACCCGTGCTGACAGCAGTACAACCCCTCTTTGGTCCACGGGCAGGGGGTACCTGCCTCACCCTTGAAGGCCAAGGCCTGTCTGTTGGCACCAGCCGGGCTGTGCTGGTCAATGGGACTGAGTGCCTGCTGAAACGGTAAGTGCCAGTGGGAAAGGGGATGGGAGGCCACAGGGTCCCACATAGGGGAGCCCTCACCAGGTGGGGCTTGAATCCCCGACAGGGCAGGGGGAGGAGGGCTCAGTCACTCAGTGTAGGGAACAGGTCCAGGAAGAAGTGTCTTCTGCTCCCTCCAGCCCAGAGGTGGTTTGGGATGGCAAGAGAGCCCATTACAGAGTCCACTGGCTGCAGCCAAGGCTGTGGGGGGAACCTGTTCCCTCCCTGACTTCTTGGAGGCCTTTCTGGGACCACCCTATCTTCAGACAGACCCATGGAGTATGGGCAAGTTAAGGAGATGACCAACAGAGGAATTGGGAGGGGTCAGCAGGCTCCTGGAGGAGTCGGGCCTAGCCATCACATGGAGGGTGCCCCTGAGCCTAATCCCCCTGTTCTGCAGGGTCAGCGAGGGGCAACTTTTATGTACCACACCCCCCGGGGCTGCTACCGCCCGCGTTCCCATTCGCCTGCAGGTGGGGGGCGCCGATGTGCCTGGCTCCTGGAACTTCCACTATCAGGAAGACCCCATCATGCTGGGTATCAGCCCCAACTGTGGCTACACGTAAGTGCCACCTCCTTGCCCACTCTGGCCTCCTAAGAATGAGGGATCCAGCCTCGGAGAGCACCCCAAGTCCACCACCCTGCTCTCCTCCATAGTGGTTCCCACGTCACCATCCATGGCCAGCATCTGACTTCAGTGTGGCACCTCGTGCTGTCATTCCATGATGGGCGCAGGGCAGTGGAGAACAGGGTGAGTGGGCACTGGTAGCTGCCGAGTGGGCACTGGCCAGGAGGGAGGAAGGCCACACCAGTCCCCTGAGTTCCAGCCCCAGCCCATGCTGGGCTGAGGGGTCTGGGGTGGCTGTAGGTGGTGTACCGGGCTAACCACTCTCGCATGGACCCAGCAGTGTGAGGGGCAGCTCCCGGAGCAGCACTGGTGCCGCCTGCCCGAATACGTGGTCCGAGGACCACAGGGGTGGGTGACGGGGAACCTGAGTGCCCAGGGGGATGGAGCTGCTGGCTTCACACTGCCTGGCTTTCGCTTCCTGCCCCCACCCCACCCACCCAGCATGGACCTGGTCGCACTGAAGCCTGAGGAGCATGCCGTTAAGTTTGAGGTAAGTGGGGAGGATAGGGGGTGGAGACAGTGGAGCGTTAAGGCTGCAGCCTGCCCGAAAGAGATGGGGGCAATGGCCAGCCCTCATGACTGTCTCTGCAGTACATTGGGCTGGGCGCTGTGGCTGATTGTGTGGATGTGAACGTGACCGTGGGTGGTGAGAGCTGCCAGCATGAGCTGCGGGGGGATGTGATTGTCTGCCCCCTTCCCCCCTCCCTGCAACTTGGCAAGGACGGTGCTCCACTGCAGGTAGGCAGCTCAGCTGGCCCTCTATGGGAAACATGGGTTGAGGACCTACAGGCTGGGCCTGAGCTGCCACCTGCCTCCAGGTCTGCGTGGATGGTGGGTGTCACATCCTAGGCAAGGTAGTGCGGCCAGGTCTGGAAGGGGTCCCACAGAGCACACTCCTCGGTGTCCTACTGGCCCTGCTCCTGCTTGTGGCTGTACTGGCCACCATACTGGTCTTCAGTTACCACCAGAGAAAACAGCTAGGTGAGCTCTCCACTCCCATCCTGACCCAACCCCACCCCCAAACTCTGACATCTCCAAGTCCCTATATCCTCTCTCTGCCCAGGCCTTAGGGGTCTGCCCACACCTCCTGGGTAGGGGTCAGCCTCTAGGAGCTTGGAGTGGCTGGCTACCAGGAGCCATTTTTCCACAGTCCTTTCTCCGAACCTGGATGACTTGGCATCCCTGGACCGGACCACTGGAGCCATGCCTCTGCCTCTGCTCCGCTCAAGCTCTGACTATAGAAATGGCCTTGGTGAGATGGTGGAGGTGCTAGAAGCTGGGACCATACTCTCTGGTCCACCAGCCCCTCATTCCCTCTCTTCCTCAGCAGCCCCTGCCATTGATGGCCGGGATTCCACCACTCAGGTCCACAGAGCATCCTTCTCAGGCAACGGGGATGGGTCCCATGTCCCACTGCTGCGGAAAGAGTCCATCCAGCTTGGGGACCTGAACTCTTCACTCCTGGCCGAGGTCAAGGATGTACTGATTCCCCACGAGCGGGTAGTCACCCACACTGACCGAGTCATTGGCAAAGGTATGGGGGCCAGGCCAGGTGGGGTTGGGGCTCAAGGGATAGTTGGGCAGGACTCTGAGCCTCCATTTGCTCATCTATGAAATAGGAATTCTGTCTTCCGTGGGTTCTGGTGCAGATTAAGTGGGTGTGGGAGGGCTGCAGGCTCTGCCATCATGAAGCTGCTGCTTGTCTTTAATGTCAGGTTGGCCAGTTGGGGCTCTGAGGTCTGGTTGCCAGTGGGAGGGTGTGGTGTGAGCCCTGGGCACTGGGCCCCCTCTCACTGTCTCTCCCTCATCAGGTCACTTTGGAGTTGTTTACCACGGAGAATACACAGATGAGGCCCAGAATCAAATCCACTGTGCCATCAAGTCGCTGAGTCGTAAGTGGAGCAGAGGCTGGGAGGATACTTGTCCCTGCTGTGCTACCACTGCGCTGAGTGACCTTGAGCAGGAGACCTTTCTTCTCTGTTTCCCCATCTGACCCTTGTAAAGGGCCTCCCTGCCCTGGGCCTGACTCCAGCCTCTCTGCAGGCATCACGGAGGTGCAGGAGGTGGAGGCCTTCCTGCGTGAGGGGCTGCTCATGCGCAGTCTGCACCACCCAAATGTGATGGCTCTTATTGGTATCGTGCTGCCACCTGAAGGGCTGCCCCGCGTGCTGCTGCCCTATATGCACCACGGAGACCTGCTCCAATTCATCCGCTCACCCCAGCGGGTCAGTGCTCAGCTGGCCCTGGACTGGGGGGCTTGGGCAACAGCTGGGGATGGAGCTGCTCCGTCCTCGCCTACTGACCCACCTGTGCCCCCAGAACCCCACAGTGAAGGACCTCATCAGCTTCGGCCTGCAGGTGGCCCGTGGCATGGCGTACCTGGCAGAGCAGAAGTTTGTGCACCGGGACCTGGCTGCTCGGAACTGCATGTGAGCAGCCAGAGTGAGGTTGGGGTGAAGCTAAGGGGCAGAGCACCAGGGCGTGCAGCTAAAGGTGCCTCAGGGAAGGCCCATGCTCCAGTCCTTGCTGTGCAGCCCTGGGCATGTCCTTCCCTCTCTGGGCTTCAGTTTTCCTGTCTGCCCAATGCAGGCTTGAGTCGGACACTGTGGCTCAGAAACCTTGTAAGGGCCTGAAACAGGTGGGTTCAGGGCCTGGTGGGGGCCCGTCCTGAGTGTGATTCTCCCCTCCCAGGCTGGATGAGTCATTCACAGTCAAGGTGGCTGACTTTGGTCTGGCCCGCGATGTCCTGGACAAGGAGTACTACAGTGTCCAGCAGCGCCGCCATGCTCGCCTGCCTGTCAAATGGATGGCGCTAGAGAGCCTGCAGACCTACAGATTCACCACCAGCTCCGACGTGGTTAGGCCCCACCTGCCCCAGAGTCCACACGGCCTCAGAGAACACTTGGCCTTGCCCATTGATCTCCGGATGGTGATGAGCCCGGGGAATCCCCACGCTGGGCAGCCCCACAGCCCATTCGCCCACCTCTGGGCAGGTGTCAGGGCAAGAGGAGGCTGTGAACTCATTGGCTTCTCACAGACAATCCAGGCCCTGCCCAGCCCCAGCTCTGGACGGCTCTGGTGGTGGGCGGGGACAGAGGGAAATGCTTGTGAGGTATTGAGGAATGGGCTCTGACTGGGGGGGTTGAGCCCCTCATTTCCAGCTAGAGGGCTCTGGGAGGTAGAGGACCTGGGGGGGGCCCACCTGTCCCCCCCAGGGCGAGAGCTGAGTCCCTTCACCTGTCCCCTCCCACAGTGGTCGTTTGGTGTCCTCTTATGGGAACTGCTGACACGGGGTGCCCCACCGTACCCCCACATCGACCCTTTTGACCTCATGCACTTCCTGGCCCAGGGTCGGCGCCTGCCCCAGCCTGAGTATTGCCCTGATTCTCTGTGAGTATGTGGAAATGGCGATGGGGAGGGAGCTGGGCCCCAGAGACAAGGAGGGGAGGAGGGGGCCAGAGACAGAGTTATTGCCTGGCTCTCTGACTGATTCTCTGGTTGACCTAGAAAGGGACCCTCTCTGGACCTCAGTTTCCTCATCTGTGGTTCCACCACCGTTCGAGGCTTGGTGCTGGAGGGATATCATGGTTGCCATGGTAACACCATTCCCAACTCAGAGTCTGGGTTGAGGCCAGTGATTTGATTTCCCAGCACTCTTCTCCCCTCACCACGCCAAGAGGGGCTGTTTTCCATTTATTCCACTTACTTAACCTCAAGGAAAGGTTCCATTAGGTCTCACACTAGCCCCCTCCACGTCTCCAGATCAGAATGTTTTCTTCATTGGATATAGTTTCGGATTCCCTGTTCCCAGAGGCATGGCAGCAGCTGTGTTTCATCGGTGCCTGTCGTGTGGTTCAGCTTCATAAGCAGCATGCATGCCTTAGCTGTGCTGAGGTCTTTGCGGTTAGAACAGGAAAAGCCAGGTCATAGGTAAAGGTGGTTGATGATTACTGTCTCACTCAGCTTGTGCTCCAGAAGGGTATGAGTCACCCTTCCTCACAGCCCTGCCTGCCTTGATTTTGCTTTTTATTATTGATTTCACTAATGAACCTGGTTCAAAGTAAGGGAAATTAACTTCACTGCCTATCTGCCTCCAGGTCAGGCTCCCTGAAACAGATTCTGAGATGGAGGTTTACATGCAGGGGGTTTATTGGTAGGTTAGGGGTGAGGGAAGCAGGACTAGGTAGGGGGAGAAGCTGGGCTGTGATGCAGATGCAGCAAAGGCTGCAGCCCATCCCCTGGGGACCTCTGGAATTGGGATGGCCCTTCAGAGTTTTCTGAAATTGAGACCAAGGGGCCCAGGTCTTTGCTCCAGACATCCATTAGTCACTGCTTACAGATGTCCCTGAGGAAGGAGTGTGAGCTTGGAGGAGGCATTTCTTTTCTGCCTAGGCCAGTTCCTAGAGGGGGCCTCAGCCAAGAGCCATCAGAAGTCACAGGGAGAATGAAGGGGGGAAACTGGGTGGCATACCATAGCATCCTCCATACCAGGGGAAGTCCCTTCTCTCTGGGCTTCAGTTTCCTCATCTGCAAAGTTGGAATGATAACAGTACCACCCTCAGAGGTCTGAGAATTATATGAGATTATTGTGTGTAGGTCACTTTTAGTATCATTTAAGGCAGGGATGACATTTCCAAGATAAAGGGTCATGTGTTAGGACCCAACAGACAAACCTAGAGAAACTCTGCTTGGAATCCATGGTGCCATGAGCTGCCCCACACATCTCAGGGCTTTTAATCCCCATTTCACTGGACCTGGGCTTCCTTCCTGGAAGACGTGATGATAACCATGATAGCTTGTGAGCCGGGCCCTAAGCTAAGAACTTCACAGGAATCCTCTCACTTTATGCCCCAATAGCTCTGTGATCAGAGAAGACTCCAGAGGCACACACAGGTTAAGGAACTTGCTCAAGATCACATAACCCAGGTCACAGGACACAGGAGTCCAAACTCTCAGCCCTGAGGCAATTTGACCTCTGCCAGGGTGGGAAGGCAGTCGAGAAGAGCTGCCCCTAATTGGCTGATGCAAGGCACCAGGCCCTGTCACCCGCTCTCCATCCCATGTGGCCTGCCAGGGGGCTAACAGCAGGTGGATAACGCAGAATCTCTGGGTAGGGGTGCATGGTGCCCCTCATGTTTTCCTCTACCCGCTAGGTACGCAGTAATGCAGCACTGCTGGGCTGCAGACCCTGCAGCACGACCCACCTTTGGAGCACTGGCAGGGGACGTGGAACGCTTGGTGGCCGCGTTGCGAGGGGACCACTACGTGCAGCTGCCAGTGGCCTACGTGAACGTGGGCCCTGGTGCCCCGGACAAGGCAGAAATGCCCTCGGAATAGTCACCATCCCCACCAGTGCACAGGAGTATAGGTGGCCCGGCCCCTCTCAGAGCCACCAAAGTCCACGTGACCTCAGCCCCAGGCAGGCATTGGGGGGTTGAACCTGCATAGCGGTGGGAGTTAACCCCAAGCTGCCTCTGGGCTGGCCTCTGCCCTGTCCCTGTCCCTGCCCCTTAACCTTCAGGGGCACAGGAGGGCTACAAGGCACATTGGTCTCTCACTCCCCATTGGGGGCCAGTGACGGGATCCTTGATGCAGTGAGTATTTATGGAGTGTCTGCTGTGTAACTGGCTGCTGGGCACAGGGGACTCAGTGGTGACCACTGGCCCTTAGATCAGTAAATGAACAAATAAATATTTAATTACAAATTGTGGTAAGTGCTATGGAAGAAAAAGACAGGCTGCTTTGAGGGAATGGAGGACAGCCTTAGATAGATGAATAGAGAGGTAAGGGAAACCACCCCAGGAGATGACATTTTTGCTGAGACTTTGTCAGGTGGGAACTGTGCCAGAAGCGGTCGGTGGGGGGGGGGGGGAGAGTTTTTGGCAGAGTGAACAGCACATGCAAATACCCTGAGGCTGGAAAGGGGTTGAGTCAGCAAGAAGGCTCCAGAGAACAGGAAGGGGAGGCCAGGCCCAAATCCAGGTTACAGGGTCCTGGGGGCTTTTGGATGGAACCGAGAGGGGTGGGTTGAATACCCAGATATGCAGCAGCCAGGCTGGCTTCTCCTATTGCCCAGTCTGCCTGCCCCATTCCCCAGGCCCTAACCCCACTCCAGGGCTCCCTGCTCTACCTGCGGCCTTCCCCCAACTCCCCCCGACACCCCCCCGCCACTGATAAGTCATGGAGACTTGCTCCCCTTCGCCCCAATCCTGCCAGCATTGCTCTTGCAGCCTTGAAAGAGATGAGCCAGCAGCAAGGACTCAGCTCCACACTTTCAAGGCACCAGCTTCAAGGTGCAGACTGCTTAGGCTATTTATACTCGTCAAGGCCACTGTACAATACCCACTAGAGGGGCAGGCTCCACCAGAGAAGGAGAACAGCTTCCTCCTTGTACTATCCCTCCCCCGTGCCCTCAATGCTGAGGGGGTCGCTGGCCTCTGCTGGTGTGGATAACTGGAGTATCAGGGTGACTGAGCCCGGGACATGCACTATGGCGGTTCCTCTCTCTCTCTTTTAAAAAAATATTTATTTATTTATTTATTTGGTTGTGCCGGGTCTTAGTTGCAGCAGGCAGGCTCCTTAGTTGCGGCACGCAGGCTCTTTAGTTGTGGCATGCAAACTCTTAGTTGTGGCATGCACGTGGGATCTAGTTCCCTGACCAGGGATCGAACCCGGGCCCGCTGCATTGGGAGCATGGAGTCTTAACCACTGTGCTACCAGGGAAGTCCTGGTTCCTCTCTCTTGCTCGGGTCCCCCATGGCCTCTATCTCATTAGTTGGGAGACCCTGGCTCACGCTAAAGGGCGTAGGCTCCCTTCCCTTTGAGTCCCCAGCTCTTTGCCCTGCCATGCATGGAACCCTGGGTTTAGGCAAGAGCTCCCTGGTAAGCAGAGTGGGGGTCTCCTTGGGACTGGAGCTGCCTAGCTGTTTTCTACCCATCTGTTGCCTACTCTGTCACCTCAGGCCAGAGGGAGGCCCAAATATGGGGGCCCAAAGGACTCTGAGGACAGGGGTAAAGCTTAAAAGGAGACTCACGCTCAAGTGCAAGGGTCTGAAGATCAGGGCCCTATGAGCTGGAGAGGGGAAGAGATGGACTCTGTCTGCCTGTTTACCCCTACACCTCTGATGCCAGTGAGTGCAGGCACAGAGGAGGTTGTAGCCTTGCATGCTCTGCCAGGGACGCTTGGGCTCTCTCTCCCCCATTGTGTCACCCCTGAGGCTGGGAGAGAGGTGAGTGGAATGTCCTGGAGCACTCCCACAGCTGTGGTCCCCGTACCAGTTGGAAAGGACTGTCTCCATCCCTCCAACTAGTAGTCCTTGTGCCCTAACCTCATCTTGGGGATCTAAGGGTCACCCGGGGCTTGGAGCTGGGTGGGGAGTGAGAAGAAGGCTCAGAGGCTTCACTGAAGCTGAACTGAGGCTCCTTCCCCACTGGGCCTCTGCAACTTACGGACCATGGGCTTCTCTGTTCATAAGAGAGGGACTCAGAGAGAAGGGGGTCTCTGGATGGGAGGGAAGCTTAGCGAGGAGAGGAGTCCTGGAGAATGGAGATGGAAGAAGCTCAGGGGATGTCAGGTTTCCTGTGTAGCCAGAATGTGGGGCTTTGGGCCTGTTTCTGGGCCAAGGGCCTCCAGGGCCAGGATTCTCCAGGGAGGGGACACAGTTAAGCAGGTGCTTGCCACAGCTGCACCCCCTCTCCCTGATGCTGCAGCCCCCGAGCTCTGAACTCTTTTCTCAGAGCCACTTGATAGTCCTAAGTCCATCTGGAGTGTCAGGAGCTGGAACTACTTCAGGGTTCCAATTCCTGACTGGGCCGCCAGGAAGGAGAGGAAGGGAGGATAGGTTCTAGGTCCTGTGGTGGGCTGGGGGACCAGGAGTTTTCTGAGTGGTTTCCAGGGCTAATGAAGGCTGGACTGCCTTTGCCTTGGGGGAGGCCTGAATAATGGTTGGTCCAAGGAGAAGGTTGCTGGTGGCCCTGGTGGGCCTGGGCCTGCCACTAGGGTGGGATGGCGTGAGCACGGGTTTCTCCCAGGGCTTTGGGAGTCCAGCATTGCCATCATGAGCTGTGGAGAGCGGGTGTCAGTTCCTCTCCTCATCTCCAGTGGGGCTGGGGCCCAGCAGGTGCCAATAAAGGCTGGAGGAAGGCCAGGATGAAAGCTGGGGCTGAGGAAGCAGCAGATGACTCACATCCTCCTGATTGCCCACTGGTGTCGCTGTTGTCTGGCACCTGGAGGGCAAGCATGGGGTAGACCGACCTGCTTTGATAGGGAACCATGAGCCTGGTCTGAGATTCCCCTTATGCCAAAGCCCCAGCCTACCAGAGAATTTCCTCAGGGATCCAAAGGCTCTCTAGGGGGTCACACCTGAGGGCTCTAGACACAGCCCCATTTCAAATCCTGAGAACTTTCTGGGACAGTGGCTTCATCCGTCACTCCCTTGGTGCAGCCCATGAGATCCCGGGTCCACCTCTGGTGCCATTTCATGAACTAACTCCCTGCACCTGTAGGAGAGAGCAGGACCCTCCAGTGCCGGGTGGGGTTGGGGGACGTGGGCACTGCTGGGAGTGTCTGAGGCTCAGGAAAGCCTGGGATGCACCTCTCACACTTATTGCCTCTGCCCAGAGAGAAGCAGCCCCAGGAATCGGTAGCTGAGCACTGATCCAGTATCTGCCAGGCCCTGATGAAAAACACCGTTTACTCCATGCTGGGCTGGAGAACTCTCCCCCATGAAGACCCCAGGAACCAAGCATCTCTTCACTCAGAGCCTCTGTTCTGCCCGTGTGAGGGTCCAACCAGCTTGGAGGTGGAGCTACTCCGGCCTGGAGGAGGGGGGGTGACTTGATGAACCACCCCCAGCATTCCCCATCCGGCACAGGGGGGCCAGTTGAGCCTCAGTCTCTCCCTCCATTCTTTTGGGGTTTGTTCCAGTTGGTTTTTTAACCCAATGAGCCTAGATGCCAAGAGAGCCCAGGGCCAGCTCCTGTCCCTCCACAGCTACCCATTCCCCCACAATTTCTGCTCCACCCATCCTGCAGCCCAAACCTTGGAAGGGAAGCAGACGCACTAGTGGTCCTGAGAGCCAGCCTTTGCTGGGCAGGTGGCAGGAGGCCCCTTGTATTTGGCCCTCGCCTGTCTCACTGTTGCTCTGTGGGAGCTTGAGGGCCAGGCCCATGATGGTTCCTATTCTGAGCTCAGGTGGTAGGAGCTGAGGGAAGTTGCTGAATCCCTGGGGCTCAGCATGGGCAGAGGCAGAGGGAGCGCGAGAGCCAGGGGCATCCTTGCCTTCTCACCAATCTGTTGCCTTTCTTGTTGGTTTAGCCACTTGCACACTTGTGGTCAGTCTTGGACTGGGCAGTTGGGATCTGGGAATGCATCAGGGAAGGCAGGGGACTCAAAAGCAGCAGCTGGTGGCCAAGATCACAGGATTTGATCAGCTTTGAAGCCAGAGCTCCCTCTCTCATGCTACAAGTCCACCCCCCTGACCGACTCCATGCGGCCTGGACCATGGAGACTTAGAGACCCCCAAAGAGTCAGCTCCACCCCTGGGCTCCACCGTAGTGACAGCTTCAGCCAGGCATCGGTCCTGCTGACATGTCTCTCCAAGCTGGGGAGGCCCCTCTTCAAAGGGTGAAAGGAATTGTTTGGGCTGCCCCAGTCACTTTGCCCACGTGGGCTCCTGCCCTGGTCTCTCTGACCCAACCGTCTGTTCCTTTTTTTTTTTTTTTTTAATTTATTTATTTAATTTATTTATATTTGGCTGCGTTGGGTCTTCGTTGCTGCGCGTGGGCTTTCTCTAGTTGCAGCGAGGGAGGGCTACTCTTCATTGTGGTGCACGTGCGTGTGCTTCTCGTCACGGTGGCTTCTATTGTTGCGGAGCATGGGCTCTAGGTGCACGGGCTTCAGTAGTTGCAGCACACGGGCTCAGCAGTTGCGGCATGAGGGCCCTAAAGTGCAGGCTTAGTAGTTGTGGCGCACGGACTTAGTTGCTCCGTAGCATGTGGGATCTTCCCGGACCAGGGATAGAACCCGTGTCCCATGCATTGGCAGGCGGATTCTTAACCACTGCACCGCCAGGGAAGAGGGAAGTCCAGCCATCAGTTCTTTTTTTTTTTTTTTTTTTTGCGGTACACGGGCCTCTCACTGTTGTGGCCTCTCCCGTTGCGGAGCACAGGCTCTGGACGCGCAGGCTCAGCAGCCATGGCTCACGGGCCCAGCCACTCCACGGCATGTGGGAATCCTCCTGGACTGGGGCACGAACCCGTGTCCCCTGCATCTGCAGGCGGACTCTCAACCACTGTGCCACCAGGGAAGCCCCAGCCATCTGTTCGTAAAGTCGCCCCCACCCTCCACTGGGCCTGGGTTCCTCAGGGACCCTGAGGGAGGGCAGCTTTCCTTACATCCCCTTCACAGGTGTGGTTGGAGGTCTTTTCTTGCTGGGCATGAAGTCCTGCCTCCTCCCCCCACTCCCCGCTGCTGGCTCCTGGATGGGAGGCTGCTCCCAGGGAGGGTGAGGAGCTGGCCGCAGCCCCTAAGCCAGCTGTGGACAGCAGTCAGGGGGGTGCCAGTGCTGTTGTCCTCCCTCCTGGCTGGTGCGGCTGGCCATCTTTCACGCAGAGTTACGTAAGCTTGAGTCAATTGGAGCTCAGAGCAGTTCATTGTGGGCTATTTTTAAGCTGTAACACATCACAGCAGAGGGGTCACTGCACCGTGGCTTGCAGGGAAGGTTGTTTAAACATCTGTTATTTAAATTTCCCTGTGCCTTAAAGCTCAAAAGCCATGTCCTCCTGCACTCTCAGGTTCTGCATTTCACATCCCAGATGAGGAGTGGATTATCACCCCTCACCCTGCCATAGTTTCCTCTAGGACTGGGGTTTTCTGCACCGTGACTGCCTTTCTTTGGGGTGAAGCAGCGGGGCAGGGAGAAGGTGCCAGCTCCTTCAAACATGGTGCTGCCTCCGTGGAATGGGTGCACCCTGAGCAGGAGAGACTTCCAGGGAAGCAGGAAGTTAGAGTTCACAGGGTGGAGAGGAAAACACAGACAGAGTGCTGGGTATAGAGCTGAGAGACAGACAGAGGGTACAGCCTTCCTCCTGGGGGGCTTTGGTTTCCCATCAGGACCCAGGAAGTGTTGATCACAAGGTCCTTGTGGGTCTCTTCAGAAGCCTGCCACTGCTTGGGCTGTGCTCCTACCTGCAGTGCCCTCCCTCCACAGACCTAAGTGTTACCCACGTGCAGCCTCTGGGACAGAGGGCTGGTGTCTGAGCCCTTGGACAGTAGGCAGAGATGAACCTCTGGGGAAACAGGCATTGCTTTTCACTCCATTATCAAGTGGTTAGCTGCACTGGGAGCCCTTTAAGGCTCCTTTTTAATTAATTAATTAATTATTTATTTTTGGCTGCGTTGGGTCTTCGTTGCTGCACGTGGGCTTTCTCTAGTTGCGACGGGCGGGGGCTACTCTTTGTTGCAGAGTACAGGGTCTAGGCGCGCAGGCTTCAGTAGTTGTGGCTCGCGGGCTCTAGAGTGCAGGCTCAGTAGTTGTGGTGCACGGGCTTAGTTGCTCTGCAGCATGTGGGACCTTCCTGGACCAGGGCTCGAACCCATATCCCCTGCGTTGGCAGGCGGATTCCTTAACCACTGCGCCACCAGGGAAGTCCCTAAGGCTCCTTTTGATCCTAGATTTTTGGAGATGTTGAGTCTTCCCAGAGTACAGGGAGGGGAAGGCAGGTAGACTGGAAGAGTGCAGGGCCAGGGACTTGACAGAGCTGACACCTGAGAGCACAACAGCGCCCAAAATATGTCTGTGTTGGAGAAGCAAGTCTGGGAGACTTGGCTGGTCATGAGGTAGAATGGGGCCTTCTGTGCCTCTCCTCTTGATGCCCTTCTTGCCCACCACCCTCAAGGTCTCCTAGGTAGGAGGATTCCAGCCTGATCCACTGGGAAGGAGGGTTTCTCAGAGTGAGGTGACTGTCCCCATCTTCTGAAGTCTGACCCTCTCCACAGGGTTTGGGGCCTTCCCCCAAGCCTGCCGGGAGCGGGTCAGGTGAAGTGTGAAGGGAGGCAGTGCTGGAACCCGCCCTCATAGAGGAGCCTCTGTATGGCCTCGCCCTCAGACTGAGCTCCTTCCTGTTGCTTCCTGGCCCCTCCATCCCAGACAGCCCTCAGCCTGGGGAATGGGCTCAGCCTGGGGGAGGGGCTCTCTAGGTTGCCATGGTAACATGTTGGCCCTCCTCACTTTCCAGAATCAGAAATAGAATTGGATGCCCTTCTTCCTGGTGAGAGACTATTTAAAAACATGTTTGGGGGAGGGGTACAGGGGCAATGTCCCTGCCTGATGAGGGAGGAGGGGATGGGGGGGATGAGGGGTGGGTGCAGGAGGGGGCTGGGTAGAAGGGGCCCAGCCTGGGATCCTCTCTAACTGCCTGCTGCCCCTCCCCTCAGCTGGATAAAGCAGAGGGGCTTCAGCTAGCCAAGAATTCTGAGTACAAGAGACTCAGCCAGGTCCCACAGGGTATGTAACTAGCCCCTACTCAGTACTGACAGCTTCCTGGGAGGCACTGGCTTAGTGCCCCCCAGGAAAATGCCCCCTCCCATGCCTGAGCCACCTGCTAAGCTATTGGGAGGAGGAACAGGGCCATGTGGGTTACAGCTTGGGTGGGGGCTTGGGGCTGCAGCACTCGGAAGGGAGGCATGTTGGCTCCCCTCCAGCAGGGTCCATGCCAACGTGGCCCTGCGCATGACACCTGTGATGGCATTGTAGTTTCCTGAAGTGTGGGTCCAGAGCCTGGTGGCCTGGCTTCGGATTCTGGCTCTACAACTCACTGCAACCTCTGTGAATTCTCTCTCTTCCCTGTGCCTTGATTTCATCATTTATAAAATAAGGGTGACAGCACCCGGCTCTTGTTGAATTGCTGTGAGGCTGGGTTACAGTGCTCAGCACTGCCTGGCACAGAGGAAGGGCCCAGTCAATAGCAGTCACTGTTCTTATTGCTATAAGGGGTGTTTGCTTCCCAGGTGGGAAAAGCTTTCTCCTCTCTCCGGGCTGCCTTCTTTGGTCTTTCCTTAGTGGGGCACACCCTTCTCAGATCAGTTGTTCATGAGGACTCCAGCCCTGAAAGGGAGAATTATGCCTCACTTTCGCAGGAGTGGGGGGATGGCTCAGTGGTCGGACAGGCAGGGACTTTCAGGGCCTCCTACCATGCTTCTCCAGCCCTCCCACAAACACAGGAGGCTGCTACTAGCATCTCTGTCATGGGGAAAAACAAAACAAAATTAAAAAACAGTTTGCTTGGGGCCAGAGATTAATGAAGTTAATAGTGTTCAGCAAGTATGTGTGTGTGAATGCACACATGTGCAGACCACAGACCCTTGGGCTCTGTCACCTTCCTGGGCCATAGTGTGTGGTGAGCAGCAGTGTCCAGCCACATCTATCCCCATTCTTAACTGAAGGCAGCATCTGGGGAAGGGGGAGGGGGTCCGGGGGCCTGAGACATGGCTGAGTCAGGCTTTGCCCAGTGCCGAGTCAGGAAGGTGCAGACGAAGCACAGAGCTAGCCTTGGTCCCTGGTCACATCGCTTCACACCCCACGGCCAACCGTAAGCACTATTTTTAACTTCTGTGAAAACACACCGCTTCAGAGGACGAGACTACAGCTTCGTTCTCCACAAACCTGTTTCCTGCGTAGAAAGACTGAGGCCTGAAAGGATAGCCCTGGAGGACAGAGGGAGGAGGCCCAGAGCTCATAGCTGGGGGAAGGAGGAAGGTCTGACCCCGCCCCAGTCAGAACCTCCAGACTCAGGCCTGTAGCACTGGTCAGTTCCCCAAACTAGGCCTGTCCTCTGTGGCTGCAGGGCACATCTGGGCCTCGGCTGGTTGTCCAGGCAGGTCCCACTCCTCCCTGACCCTCTGCCCATCTACAAAATGGAGGGTAGGACTGCCCACCTCGTCTAATAGCTTTCTTTTCTGTGTGCTACCCAAGTCCAGTCCTTTGTCCAACTTGTCCTCACTGCGTATGCAGTTGTGCCCAATGTGTACCCAGTTCTGCACCCACCATACCCGCACTGTGTAGCCAGCCCTGTGCCCACTGTGTGGACAGCCCCCTAACCACTGTGTCCCCACTGTGCCCCATTCTGTAATTTCCACTGGTGGCCTAGCCCTATGCCCAGTGTTCTGCCCCCCTTCTGGCCAAGGTGAAGTTGACACAATATGACAAGAGCTAGAACATTCTGACTTGAGGGTTCTGAGCAGAGGCCCCACTCCCACCCGTGTCGTCCCCATCCCCACCTCTGTGGGATACTGGTCCTGGGCCTCAAGGACATGTGACTCTGGGGAGGGGGCTCTGTGAGGCACAGGCAGGGGAAAGCCATCTGGAGCAGAGAGACTGCCAAGGAGCTGATGTCCCTGGAGCGGGAGCTGGGGAACATGGGGGAGGGGAGTTAGAGCCTGAGCCTGGGCCCCTCACCCACTTCTGCCTCTCAGGACTGAGTGGTGAAGGGGCTTTGCCCCCCACAGGGGCCTCGGGTCACACACTTGGACTGCATCCCTGGGTCAGGGCTTAAGTCTCAAGTTGCCACGTGGGAAATGGGGAGAAAGAGCCAAGTCTGGCATCTGAGGTAAACTGGGAACCCAGGGGCTTCCTCGGTATCTCCCCTGCCTACCTTTTTCCCTTGGCCTTATACACGCTCTCGCCTCTAGGAGCACTGCCCTCCCTCTAGGGCTGGCCTGGGCAGAGTGGCCACCTGGCTGGCAAGGAGAGAGGAGGCCAGTCTAGGGTTGGCAGAATTCACTGGGGTCCCTTGGCCTTTCTACCTCTCAAGATTCCCTGGGCAGGCCCCCATTCCTAAGGGGGGTGGGGCCCCTGGTTTCCCACACTCTCTCACCCTCCCCCAGGTCACTGGGGGCTGTGATGTGTGGGGTTGCCACACATGGCAATGAAGTGGGGGCAGGGCACCTAGGGCATGGAGCAGGACTATGGAAGTCACCAAGAAAGTGGGGGCCCCTGATCCATCGGGCTCCCAGGGCCACCCCTCAGCTGGCAGCCAGCAGCTGGGCGGTGGCCCTAGAGGGTCCCAGGGACCATGGATAAGCTCAGGATCTGTATACCTGAGGCAGGGGTTGTCACTGTCCACCGAGGCCATCCTTGATGGGTCCTATGGCTCAGCCTCCCAGGCCCATACCCACGAGCCCAGTCACCAGCAACTCTGGGACCCTGCTGAGGTTAGCTCCCAATGTGGCTGTGAGCGGGCCTCTGAGGATTCCCTGAGACTCTCCTCCACTAGCTCGTTTCCAGGCTCTATCGTGGGAGCCCAAACACATCTCGTCACAGAGAACAGGACCCCGGCCCTACCGGTGTGCAGGCATGGTGACGGCACCAGTGACGTGGCCCAGCTCGGACTCTGCTGTTCCTGGCTTCAGGTGCAGATGGCGGGGGAGGGCAAGGCTCCAGCTAAAGTCCTAGTAGGCTGGGGCAAAGGCCCCTGCAGCCCCAAACAGATAGCCCCATTGGGCATTAGGAAGAGCCGGTGGCTACCGTATTTTCTTTCAGGGGAGGATGGCTCAGCTGCAGCCCAAGGTCCTCTTCTGGCTCCGGCCCAAGCTCAGGGCCAGGGCCAGTGCCCATGTTCGGCTCAGGCTCCTCCAACTCCAACTCCAACTCAGGCAAATACTCCAGCTCTGGATACAATCTCAATGTCAGCAGCAGTTGAATCTTACACCTGCAACCTTGACCACCTGATGGATACCAATGCCATCACCAAGGGCCTGTCCCAAGACCTCTTGCCCAGGAAATGTGGCAACCAATGGTCTATCCAGTTGGAGTCTCCCAAAGGGGTCACATCCTGCCAGGACAAAGTGAATTTCCATTCTCAGGATGAGCCTGCCACCCCAGCACGCACTCCAAAAGAGTCCCCAGACCAGGCCCAGGAGCTCGAGGTTGCCCAAAGGCCGGTGTTACCAAGGCAGCCTGAGAACCAAGTGGAGAAACCCATGGTCTGTACCTCCAGGCCAGGCAGCCCCAAACCGGGCTCAGGGCCCCCAGAAACCCCCAAGTCCAAGCGGGGTAACCAGGAGATCTGCAGCTCTCAGCCAGGTCAGCAGCCCCTCAATGCTTGCAGCAACACCTGCTCCAATGTGGTGCCGTCTGCCTACCAAGTAACCTGCCACAACTCCCCCACAGTACAGCCTCCCAGGGAAGCCATGCAGATACCCGCCTCCAGTGCCCCTACCTGCCAGCTCCGGGATGCTGTGGAAGACCGTGTGCTGGTGTTTGATATGGCCATGGGCAACACAAGAATGGGGCTGCTGTGCCATGACCCCATGGGCTCAAGGGCAGTGCTGGTGGGCCTCATGCCCAGCCACCCATCCATCTATGCCTCTGAAAATACGCTGTCTACCCGGCCATCGGCCATGCCTATCTTCTCCCCTGACAGTGATGGCTCCAGCTCCTGGTCCACCACACCCATGGTGTCCAGCCCTGTGCCCTTCAGCCTTTCATCTGGAAGCTACCGAGAGGTGGCCCTGGTTCCCAAAGAGGCCAGGCTCAACCTGGAGTCACGAGGCTCCCCTGGTACTGAGACACCCATCAGGATGGGGATGCTCACTGGGCATGTTCCACTGGGAATGCCCCTCCAATTTGGAGAGAGGATACTGAGCCATACCCATGATCCTGGCTGGTCCAAACCTGACGCTGAAAAAACCGAAACTAGTCACACCATCTGGATGCAGGATGCCTCCGGGATGCAGGACACCTCTATGGTCCAGGCCAAGAAACTGCAGTAGATGAACTCAGAGCAGCCCCCAGAGCCTGTACCACCAGCCAAAAACCAGCAGGTGCCCAGACCCCTGCTCCTGGAGGATGTAGGTAACCACAATCAGAAAGAGGTCGTTATTGCTCACCCTGACAGCCCTCAGGTCAAAGGTGCTGGGCACGCCCCACTCTGTGGTCAGCCCCCACTAGCTGAGCAGCATCCCCTTTCCCGGCAGCCCCCTTCGGCCGGTCAGCCTCCCTCTGCAGAGCAGCGTCCCCTTCCCAGGCAGACCCACCTTTCTGGATAGCCACCCCTAGCTGAGCAGGCCCCCTCCACCAAGCAGCCCCCACTTCCTGGTCGGGCCCCTCTCACTGGAGCCCCTATTGCCAGGCAGCTTTCTCTCACTAGGCAGCCTCCCTTTTCCCAAGAACCCCCCATCTCCAAAAAGCCCACTCTCTCAAGAGGTCCCCCCACCACTAGGGACCCTGGTCAGGCCTCCACCCTCTGCCAGGAAGGTGAGCCATTGGGCCCGCCTACCCATGTGGGGGTACTTCGGGTGACCCCGGCCCCTGAGGAGACCTGTGTCTATGTAAACAGAGAAAATGTTGGTGTCAGTGCTGGTCAAAGCTTCAGCTCACTTCGGCTCTCATCCTGGCAAGCTGGCAGCTGCCCCAGGGAGCGGGAGGAGCAGCCTTCCCTGCTCACATTCACCACACCTGGTCCTGGCTGCAAGGTCTTGCCCACGGCCACGGTGGGCACTGAGGCCCACGGTCCCCGGTTCAAGCTGACAGCTGAGGACATTACACACTCGCCAGTGGTCGCGCAGCTTGGCCTTCTCCGAGGGGCCTGCTATGAGCTGGTGCCCACCATGGATGTTCTGCCAGTACGGTCCCCAGTGCTCTGCCGCCATTCACGGGACCCCTACCAGGACATGGCATCTGTGGTGATCGACACAGGCTCAGGCTTCACCAAATGTGGACTGGCTGGAGAGGACCACGTCCTCAGTGTGCTGCCCTCACGCATCCAGCTGCTCCAGCATCCAGTCCATGGCCAGCCCAGGTACGCAGTGCCTGAGAACCGAGAGGGTTCCTACTCGGTGCTGAATCGAGGAGTGGTCTCTGACTGGGATGCACTGGAGGTGCTGTGGCAGCACCTGTTCTATTGCAGGCTGGGTGTGCAGCCCGAGGAGCTGGCTGTGCTTGTGGCGGACTCACCCACCTCACCATGCACCAACCGAGAAAAGGTGGCTGAAATACTCTTTGAGCATTTCCATGTGCCAGCCATGCAGACAGTGCATCAGGCCCTGCTGGCACTCTATGCTTATGGGCGGACCACTGGGCTGGTGCTGGGCAGTGGCCATGGCACCTCCTCTGTGGCACCCATCATCACCGGGGATCTGGCCCCACTTGACACCTACCGGCTGGATGTGGCGGGTGCTGACCTCACTGAATACCTGGCTCAGCTGTTGCCGGCAGGTGGCCAGTCACTGTTCAAGGCATGGCTGGTCAACCAGATTGAAGAGGCCTGCTGCTATGTGCCCATGGACATGACAGCTGACATGGCCCGTGCCCAGGCCCCGGCCCGGGTGGACTTTTTGCTTCCAGACAAGCCGGTTATCACACTGGGCTCTGAGCGCTTCTGCTGCCCCGAGGCCCTCTTCCAGCCCAATATGCTAGGCCTCAATCAGCCAGGCCTTCCACAAGTAGCCGTCCTAAATATCAGCCGGCTGGAGGCCAAGCCGCAGGAGCAGCTGCTGGCCAGTGTGGTGCTGGACGGTGGCGGCACCCTGTTGAGTGGCTTTCCTGAGTGTCTGAGACAGGAGCTGGGCCCCGGTGCCACTGTGCTGGGCTCTCTGCACCGTGCTGCTGCTGCTTGGCTTGGAGGCTCCATCATGGCGTCCCAGGACTCCTTCCAGAGCCTGTAGCTCAGCCACCGTGAGTACGAGGAGGAGGGCCCACGGGCCACCTATAAGTACCACCTGTGAGCACATAAAAGTTCTTTCTGGTTCTGCTTCTTTTGACCACTGTGGCATATTTTAGGCACAGGGTGGTGGAGGGAAGGGCAGGGATCCAGGCATGTGGTCAGGGATGGGGCCCTTGGCACTGCCAAGGCATACCCTGCCTCTACACACTGGAATTCCATGGGCCTTGGCAATCCTATCCTTTCCAGAGAGCCCCACAGCCCCACAGCTGACATTGGCCCTGGTCTAGCCTGACCTTTATTGCACCCCAAGGGCAACCACAGAGAGTGGCAGCTGTGGGTTTTGCCCTGTTGCCCTGGCGACAAGCTCAATTACCCTTGATTGCCAGCTCGTTGCCATGGCAATTTCAAACATAATGTAATAACCCACACAGCCTGGAGTGAGTCATGGGGGCGGGCAGCCCCCTCCCCTAGCTCCAGAGGAAAAGACTGCTTGCCTTCCCCCATGTTGGGCCCTCTACGGGGCGCTGAGGCCAGCAACATTGACAACAGCCAAACAATTCTACAGATGGCTGGGGCCCTGGAGCACTTGTTACCCCCAAGGAGGGTCCCTGTCAGAGTCTGGGCTTCCTGGGGGAGCTGGCCTGATAATGCAGATACCTCCTAAAGTCAGAACCTTGGCTGGAGCTCTATGCTGGTTTGGCAGGTGCTTCTGTCAGCCAGTCAGAATATGAAGGTATAGGAGTGCTGGCCTTTGGTTCCCTGGGGCAGGAAATCAGGGTGGGGGGCTGATAAATCCTGAATCCTGGGTGGGAGATACAACCTGAGCTGGGCGATGAGGCTCTGGCCTGCTTTGTAGTCTCTGAGGACATGGAGACTCACACCTTATCCTGCCTCTCTGACTATCTAGTTTTGGTGGGAGCCAGAACTGTCAACTTTGGGCTCCCTTCGCCTCCTGTGCCTCCCAAACTGGGCAGCCTCTGCCCACAGGGTGGCCAGGGTAAAGGCCTCGTCAGGAGATCTTCATAGAGGCTATGGGGCAATGCCAGTGCCAACTGCCCTGCTCTTGTCCCAAACTCCACTCTGTTTTAAAGGGCCTCCCACTGTCCCTCTGGCCAGGGGAGTGGCTAGAAGCCACGGCCCCTGACCTTGTCTGGCTCTGAATAGTGGGGGTAGGAATAAAGGTCCATGTCTTCCATGGCATGGAAGAGCTGAGAAGAAGAATTCACCTGGTGTTGCTACTTCCTGCCTGGAGGGCAACTGGAGGTTGAAGCCAAGACACTGAAGCCAGGACTTCCCTGGTGGTGCAGTGGTTAAAATCCACCTGCCAATGCAGGGGACACGGATTCGATACCTGGTCTGGGAAGATCCCACATGCCGCGGAGCCAATAAGCCCATGTGCCACAACTACTGAGCCTGCGCTCTAGAGCCCGTGCTCTGCAACAAGAGAAGCCACTGCAACAAGAAGCACATGCGCTGCAACTAGAGAAAGCCCACCTGCAGCAATGGAGACCCAACGCAGCCAAAATAAATAAATAAATTATTTTTAAAAAAAGACACTGAAGCCCTACCCTGCTGGTGCCCCTCTGGCTGGGAGCTGAAGGACAAGCCATGCCCCTGTCCCAACCCTGGGTTCTCGTCTTAGGTTGTCCTCTCCACAAAGGGCAAAGACCTGGCTATCCCCACACACACCTGAGAGTGAGGGGCTGCCCTTCGTGGAGAGACTATAAATGGCCAATGATATAAGGTCATCACAGCCCCCACCCACCCCTGGGCATGGTCCATGGTCCACCCTCTTCCCATGTCCAGCTTTCACACTGTAAGTCCACCCCCACGATCCTGAGGCCTGTGCCAGGTAGGAAGAGGACCAGTGGCTCTAGGGACTAGCTAGCTACAGCGTCCATGTGCACATGCAAGCAAGCATGCCTGGGTGCACACAGAATGCAAACACATGTGCCCCTGGGCACCGCTGCACACACTGTGCTGTTGCCATCTCCTTTGGCATAAGAGCACACACACACACACAGACATAATCGCACGTGTGCACATACACCCTGCCACGTGCTCACCCACAGGCACATGGAGTGTGCACGGGACCAAGAAGACGTGGAGCACTGCCAGCAGCAGGCAGGGCTCTAGCGAGCCACCTCTTCCCCTGCCTCTAAATCCCCCACATTCCAGCTTCTCCTTGGCCCAGCTTTTCTGTGCCTGGATAGCCATGATCTTCAGGAAAGGCAGAAAATGTGTGTACCACGTGTGGGGTCAGCAAGCCAAGGATCAGATGCACCATACAACACAGGGAACCATTGTTTCAATGACAGTGGGCAGACAGCAGGAAAGACTGAGTGCCAGGCCATTCATTAATTCTGCAGACATGAACTTAGCATACTGAGATGAGACTCAGAGCTCTGCCCTGCAGATGCCCAGCTTGCCAGGAGATTCCTACCCAGTGGTGGAGTTGGTGCCATGAATGAGACCACCCAGAGCCCAGGGAGCCCAGAGGTGACACCCACCTGGCCTGGAAGCAATGACCAAACCAGGGAAGGATGTGAAGGGCTCCTCGACACCCCCTCTGGAGAAAGATATCGAGGGGTCCTGTTCGAGCAGTCATTTCCCAGGCTAGACTTCCAGCCCCAGCATGAGCTCCAACTTCCTCATTTGGGCAGTCACTCCTGTCAGCAGCTGTGGGGAACCATCCAGGAGAGACTCACTCAACATAGCCAGGGGTTTGGAGATGAACCCACCCAGGATGGGGTCAGAAGGCTCACTGAGAGGGTTCTGGTTGGGTGGAGCCCAGTTTCAGGCACAGAGAAGCGTAAGTCTGGCCTTCAGATACTGGCCTCAAGGCTTGTGGTGGGGCGGGGCAAGCATTTGGTCCATGTGCCTCTGTGACAAGGGACAGAGAAATGGCCAAGGACTTCCTTCAGAGGCTCTTCCCAGCAGTTCTCAGCCTCCTACAGTCAGGGGCCATGTCTGGTGGGGCACCATGGTGCTGTAGTTCACCTGTATCCCCATATCGCAGCCCAGGCCACCAGTAGTGATGCTGTTCAGGAAGGGTTCGAGGGTGATTAAACTGTCAAGAAAGCAGAGTCTATGCCATGTCATAGGTAACTTTTAGAGCTTGAGAAATTCAGTGCCACACAGGAGGGGGCAGGCTGAGCCAGCCACCCTGGATGGGACCTTGCAGGAGGGGAGGGGAGGTTGGGTAGAAGACTCTGCCACCAAGGTCTGGAGCCCTCACTTGCGCACACACACCCCGGTGTGTTTACTAGCTAGGGGAGGCCTGTCTGTAGCACAGCTTGCCCTAGCAACTGCCCACTTGGTTCTAAGTGGGTTCCGCTCTTTGGGTCAGGTTTTGGGAGCTGGGCAGAACGCCAGTCCCCTGGGGACTACTACCTGCCAAGACACTCCTGTGCAGCTCCAGGACTCAGGCTTTCCCCACACCTTCTACTCCGCACCCTCTACAATGGGTATAGGAAGGCCCCTCCGGTCCTTGTTGCCCGGTCAGTCCAAGGGCCTAAGGGAGCCTTTGAAAGCCTGGCCGGGGCCGGGAAGGCCAGCGCTCACCTTCTCTGCTGCCACCCCATCCTCAGCCCTCCTTCGAGTGAGATTCCGGGCTCAGGCTCCTCCAGGGTCGGGGCGGAGCCGGCTGAGGGAGGCCCCGCCCCCAGCCCGCCCCCGGCCCGGGGTGCGAATCCGGAGCGGCGAGCGGCGGGAGATGCTGGAGGTTCGCGAGCCGAAGTGGCTGCAGCTGGCGCCGCGTCTGCCCCGCGTGCCCGGAGCGGATTCTGCCCGCCGCCCCCGGAGCCCTCAGCGCCCCACTGAACCCGCGATCGCTTCCTCCCTGTGACCGACCAGCGCTGCAGGTGCGGGGTGACCCGGGAGGGGGTGGCGCTCCCGGAACGTACGTTGTGGGGTCTTAGGGGATTGAGTCTCTGGCTCGAGGTTCGGGTAGCCGAGTGCGCCGGGGCGCTGCAAGGGCTTGGGGTCCCGGCGGGGGCAGAGCACGCGGGCTCTGCAGATACAGGGCTCGGCGTGCGGGGTTGGGCTAAAGTTCCCCATCGCCTCAGACGGGTCGGGGGTCCCAAGGGAAGCCTGTGAGACTCAAGTCCAGGCCAATCTCCCCTCCTTGTCCCCCATCCCACCTCCGTCTCGCTGGGCTCCTAATTGTGGGAACATTAACCCTCCAACATTCGTGGTGCCCCGTGGGGGTAGGGGCCGAGGGCTCAGCTGTACCTCTGGACTCCCAGAGCTGCCTCCGGCCCCTCCCAACTGCCCCCGGGCCCCCTCCCTCCCGCTAAGCAGTCACTAATTTCCATGACAACGAGAGTTCTTTATGGACGACAACCTGAAGGGGGCTGGGCGGGGCTGCCGCGGAGTGGGGGAGGAGGCTCAAGCCCTTGGGGACCAGCAGCCCCCTAGCCAAGATCCATCTTCCAAGCCTGAACTCGAGGGCCCGCCGGGGGTCCAGGACACCGACCCAGCGCTGCGCGGTGGGGCTGGGGGACGCACATGTTTCTGCTGGGAGGTGCGGGGCTGGGTGCTCACACGTGTGCCTCCCGCATGTGTGTTGCTGTGCCAGCGGGGGCGAGTCAGCAGCACTGGGGAAGGGGGTCAGGGTGGCAGCACGGTGGGGAGCAGGGCCCCCGGCTGGCAGGGTGAACAATGAGCGAGTGAGTTTCTGCTTTCCCCAGCCTGTAGTGTCTGGCAGAGACCCTAGGCTCTCCCAGCCCCCCATAGCTCTGCCAAACTGCTTTTGTCCGCACCGCTAGGCAGAGCCTGCTTCACCAGGTTCCCTCCCAGGGAGCAGGGCTCTCTGTCCCTCACCAAAAGCTCAGTCTGCAGCAGTCCAGCCCCTATCCTGCCACCCTCCTCCAAGGCCCAGGCTTTGAGCAACACCCCCCCCCCCCCCCCCCCCGCCCCCCCCGGGGGTCCCGGTGCCCCCCCCCCCCCCCCCCCCCCCCCCCCCCGGGGAGCCCCGCGCCCTTCCCCCCCCCCCCCCCCCACTCCCAGTTGATTCCTGCCAGCTTTAGGCACCTGCTGGGCCCCAGTTTCCTCAGCTGGGCAACTGGTGACTCTACTCCCCTCGGTGTCAGGCGCTGGGCCCTGTGGTGGAGAAGAGGTCTCTCTCCCTTTCTTTTACAGCATTTGGTGTGGGCCCCCAGGTGCCATAGACTGCCTTTCCCATATCAGCTTTTGGCCCTCCTCTCCAGCCCTTGTCCTGGCAGGTGGGCAGTCCTTGCCCTGGGAGAAGACTACAGAGTCAGTGATATCCATCCAGGGAAACTGAGGCATAGTGGAGGGATGCTGTGCAGTTGTTATCCTGTTTCTAGGTTGCTTGGGGTGCTGTTTCTGGCCCTCAGACAAGATCCACTATCAGGGAGGGGGACGGTGGTGGCAGGGAATTAGGCTGAGCTGCAAGAGAGGCCCTGGGGACCCAAGGCCTCTAGAGGACAGCAGATGGGGGTGGGGGTGGCTGGGGAGTCTAGGCAGAGCTGGGTCAGCTGAGAGGAGGGGCTGTAAAGGGAAGCAGCCAGGTCTCCAAGCTTCATTTCCATCCCCCAAGCCTGTGCCTTCGACATGTTGGACCTTCCTCACCTAAGCTGCTGTGATGACAGGGAGAGAGGCTGAGGAACTGTTCTGAGGGGACCGCAACAGCTGGCCTCTTTCCCAGAGCTACGGCTGTCCCACACCAAGTTCAGTGCATGTCTAGGGGAATACAGGAGGGGTCAGTCTCAGAGGTCCAGGCATCAGGGGCAGCTCCTGGTCCAGGTGTGCAGAGCACATGGTCATGGAGGCCTTAGGGCTCTGCTGGGCATCCACAGGCCCCTTTGAAACCCCCTGCCCACCTTCCCTCCTGTGTCCTTGTGCCTGCATCCTTTTTGCTGTGTCAATTCTTTACTCCCCTTCCATCACAGGTTCTGCCTTTGTCTCTCTGTGTCCCTGCCCCTCTCTTTTCTAAAGTCTCTCAGTTCCCCACCTCCCCTTCCTTGATGGGGACCAGGGTCACAGAACCCATGGGGAAGGAATCAGGCCAAAGTCTCAGGGAATTCTTGGAGAATTTGAATAACACCTCTCCTCTCCCCTCCCCTCCCCTCTCCTTTTTAAAAAACTTCCATCACCATAGCAACCCTTTACTCTGGGGCCTTCCCTGAATTTCCCCTCCTCCGCTCACAGGGAAGCAGGGCCCCCAGTGAATTTTCCTTCAGGGGCTCAAAGACTGGGACCCCAGGTGCCTGGAAGGGGCCAGCTGGCTCTCGGCTCTGCCTGCTTATTGAAGGCTGAACTTTCTGGAGGCAGCACCTGATCCTATGCCCACCCCTGAGACTGGAGAGCACCCCCGCCCTCTGCCTGCGCCCTCATTAGATGGGAGAGAGTCAGCAGCAGGAACTACGGACCATGATTTAGCTAGAGCCTGAGGCCCAGCCAGGGCAGCCCCCTGCCCAGTTACCTAAAGCAGTTGGATAGTGGGCGAGAAACTTGACTCTGCCTCCTGACACAGACCTGAGAGTGAGGTCTCTATTTCTGCTGGTCCTGCATCCTGTGGGTGAGGTCTCTGCGGCAGGCTGGGCAGAGCTTCGGCCTAGGCATGTCTATTACAGCAGGAAACCCAGCTCCAGTCCCTGAGAGAGGAGAGCAGGGAAGGGGAGGGGTTGCCTGCAGGCTGGTGTTCACAGCTGCCACTAAATTGGGAGGTGTTGCCCACAGTTGTTGGGAGGCAGCTGGAGGCCTCCTGGGCCCCCCCTGGCCTCCCTAGGTTTACTGCAAGGTCTGAAGCCCCACATGGCAGAGGACCAGGGTGGCAGGTAACTCCTGTTTATGGCTACGAAATGTGGGGCTTGAATCAGGCTGACCCCAGTAGAGGAGGGGCCAGGACTCTCTGTGGGACCCCTGGGCCTCTGGAGCTGGCCTCTGTCCTATTCGGGCCTCCCCTGGGCCAGACTTGTCTTAGGCTACAGTAGGGTCCCTAGGGGACCCTTTATTACCAAGGCAGAGGCTCCATCAGCATTGCCTGAGGGGCCAGACCTGAGGAGCAGGCAGTAGCTAGGGAATGCTTGGCCCTCAGGCTCCCTTAGAGGCTCCCCCAGGCTCTGCACTTCCCCCAAGCTCCCTTTGGACCGCCCCGTGTGCACACCAGTCAGTTTCTCTGCAGAGAATGGAAGGAACCACGTCTTTAGGGAAACGGCAGCTATGGGACCTCTGTGCCCTCCCATGTCCCAGTGTGGACTTAAGGCCGAGCCCAGGTCCCTTGTCATTGCGGGGGAAGCCCTCTATTGTTGGATGTTGAGTCTGGGCTGTCCAGGCCATGGGGGTTAGAAATGCACGCCCTCTTTCTGCCTGGCCTTCTACTGTTCTTGAAGCCGTCCCTCAGTTTCTCCTCCCTGCTTTGGGGCCAGGGCCCCCTTGTTGCAAGCAGGTGCCAGGGGCTTGGTACGCACACCAGCAGCCTCCTAGGCAGCAGCAGTGGGTAGCAGATGGTAGAGTGGGTGGGGGTGGAGGGGACCAAGATGCTAATCTGAAGCAGGGCCCCCTTTTCTCCTCTCTTTGCCCTGGGGCCAGGTTGGGGGTGAAGGCAAGTGAGTGCAGTTAGGTTGGTGAGGAGAGGCAGTGACTGGCTGAGATCAGGGCCGCTGTGGGAGGGAGGAGACAGATCTGTCCCTGCCCCTGCCATGAGGCTTCAGGACATGGCTCCAGGCTGATGTGACTGAGCAGAGGTCCGGATTTCCGTGGTGGAGACAGACCCCCATGACCAGCCCTGGGTCCCTGCGGGTACGAGTGCCTGTGCACGGCCAAAAGCTGGGCCAAGATCAGGGACAGGCACGTACAAAACCTCCCACGCCATGCGGCTGAGCAGGGAGCTCTTGGTGTGGGGTGGGTGGAGGTGGAGTTTGTGGAAGTTACCTCAGCGAAGGGTGGTTTTGAGCCTGGAGCTTCAGGATCGTTGCAGCCAATCTGTGGCACAAATAGCCTTATAATGTCAGAAACCACAATGAAAGAAGAGATTTAGCCCTGGTCTCAGCACCTAGCTCATGTGGAGGCTGCTCCACAGAGAGGCCAAGATGGGCAGTGCCCTTGCCAGTGCCCACAATTCCTGCCATTGGATGGACACAGTTGAGCTGGCGAGTCACCTGTTGTTGGTTGTTTAGGTAGTTGCTGATTTTTTTAATGTTAAAAATAACTCTGCCGTGACAAATAGGATACTGATGGGAGGCTTTGGGGGAAGGGCATTCCTGCCAGAGGGAACAGTGTAAGCAGAGCAGCAGAGCTGGGACACAGGTCCCTCCCAGCCCTCCTGGGGGACCTGTAGGCTGAGGTACAACCCTCCCACCCAGTACAGGGCCCTTGGATTGCAGCCTGGGAAGGGAATTGCTGCACATAAGACCAATGAGGGGACAGATGCAAGCCCCCTCCCCCGGATTGTTTGGGCATAGAGATGGGTGGCCGGCAGTGGTGGGTGGCCATGCCTCTGCTCTCAGCTGTGAGAGTGGGATTCTAGGCACAGGCTCCTTCCCGGCAGATGCAGGAGCAGGGCTGTGACCATGGCGGCAAAGATACGCAGTCAGGGACGATCTTCAAAGCTTCTCTTGTTTGCCTCTGCAGTGCCTCACAAGATGGCTTAAGCCCTAGCTTGAATCACACTGATGAAATGCGTTTGTGTTCCCTGAGTCCAAAGAACCTGGATGGAATTTGTTCCCTAAAGCGGAGGGCAAATTTGAGGGAGAACTTTCAGGACTGGGTGCCCTAGGAAGTGGGTAGCCTCCGCCCGGGAGGAAACAAGCAGCAGCCAGCACTGACCAGGGGGCTTGTGTGGGTCCTGGCCTTTGACCCTGGCTGGCAGAGTCCCTCTGACCAAGCTGCTTCCTCTGGTGGTGGCTTCCTCTCTCCTTCACTACCCTGTGGCTATGAGTCACTTCAGGTAGGGGGGCATCTAGGTAGCCAAGGCCCCAGCCCAGCCCCTTAGCATAGCAAGTGCTAATCGGGGTGGAGGGAGACTATGCCCAGTCAGCAGAGGCAGAGCAGTTTCAATGCAGCCTCAGTGTGAAGTGTGTTATCATCCCAGTGTCACACCAACCAGGCATTAAGGAGGCTGACTCTGGGTCAGGTCTGGAAAGGTCCAGACACTGTCACCAATTCCCCTCCTGAAGTTTACCTCTGAGCAAGGGCTGTGAGTGCCTTTTCCTGTGGGTGCTGGAGCCAGTTCACTCAGCACCGCAGGTGAGGATTGGGCTGGCAGGGTTGCAGACCTGGCGGGTGCCATGCTCCGGGTGCCAGAGTGCCTGGAACCTACTGGAGTCAGCTGCGTGTGGTCATCCTTGTGCCTGGAATAGCCACCCCTGGCCAGGGGCCTCTCCCCTGGACCTGATGGTCCAGGTCTCCTGCGGGCCCTGGCAGTGAGGCACTAGGCAGGCTTATCTTGCTTTTCTGGACCATTACCCCTTCATGCCTCCTGGCAAATCCTTTCCCTCTAAGGCCCAGCCCTAATGCTGCTTCTTCCTCAAAGCCTTTCCTCATTTCTCCACCCAGATGGGGGTTCTCCCTCTGAAGAATCCCCAAGCAATATTTATTTATTTATTTATTTATTTGCACCGGGTCTTTGTTGCGGCAGGCGGGCTCCTTAGTTGTGGCATGCGAACTCTTAGTTGCGGCATGCATGTGGGATCTAGTTCCCTGACCAGGGATCAAACCCGGGCCGCCTGCACTGGGGGCGTGGAGTCTTATCCACTGCGCCACCAGGGAAGTCCTGCAGTATTTATTAAATCAGTAAAAGTCATCACAGTACAAATCCTAACAGAAAATTAATAAACAATAGGTATAAATCTGCCCCTCTGACACCCAATTCTTTCCCCCAAAGAGAACTCTTATTTTCGCCCAGAAAAGAGTCTGTGAGTGTACACAGGTATATAAACTTTAAAAAATTTTTCCCAGTGTAGCACGCTTTACCCACCATTCTGTCCCCTGCTTTTTTTCAGAGACTGTCCTACAGTAGCACATTTTGATCTATTTTATGCTTTTTAATAGCTATCAAGTATTCTTCAGTATGGATAGCCATAATTTTTATTAACATTTTTTTATTGTGAAATATAAGATCTAGGAATGTGCCCAATATGTGTATGTACATTTTTACAAATTATTATAAAGTTGAACACCTGTTAAACCACGACTCAGGTGGTTCTCAGGTTCAGAAATAGGTCCTCCAGAATCCCCCCGCCCCCAATCACAACCTCTTTGTTTCTCTTAGAAAGACTCATGGTGTTTATTTCTTAGTGTTTCTTTATAATTTTACCAGTATGTCTGTATCCTTAAACAGTATAGGTTAGTTCTGCCTGTTTTGAACTCTGTATCAGTAGAATCACACTATATGTATTAGGTATTTTTTTCACTCAACACTGTATTGGTGAGATTGACCATGTGCTTGCGTAGAGCTGTAGCTCCTCATTTCCATTGTTTTGTAACAATATTCCATTGTGTGACTGACTCTACCACAATACATCTTGCTCTTGATGGATATGTGGGCTGTTTCCAGTTTGGGGCAATTCTGAATATTGCAGCCATGAGCACTCTTGTACCAGTGTCCTGCTGCACAAATGTACATAGTTAGCAGTGCAATTGTTGGTGCACAGGATATGTTCGACTTCAGTAGTTTTACCAAACTGTTTAGCAAAGGGGAGACTTGCCCTCCACCAGCAGTGCTCGTGTTCTCCACATCTTTGCCAACACTTGGCATCTTCAGACTTGTGGAGATGATTCTCTGATGGGTGGGTAGATACAGCCCCTTTCATCTGTGGAATTACTGAAATTTAAATAAATCATTTGATAAATCTTCTTTAGATTGTATATAATGCAAAGTGATTCACGGATATGTCAGTTTACTGTATTTTTCATAAGCGCAGGGGCTTGTTGTAGTTCGGGCAGCCAAGCTGAGTGGTTGGAGGTACAGCCAGAAAAGCAGGCACTGGATCTGAGCCTGATCACCCTCTAGCCCTTCCTGGTGTAGACTCTGCCTCTGACTTGGTCTGAGACAGGTTGGGGTTTCCCAAACGCAACCTTTACATTGTGGGGAGAAGTGGGCTGTGGTACAGCTGAACCAGACCGCATCCTGCCCACAGCTCAGAGCCCGGCAATGCCGTTTGGGTGTGTGACTCTGGGTGACAAGAAGAACTATAACCAGCCATCGGAGGTGACTGACAGATATGATTTGGGACAGGTCATCAAGACGTGAGTGCCGGGTCTGTTGGGCAAGGGTGGGTGGGCAAGGGCTGGGGAAAGGGGAGCGGAGTACAGCCCACGCTGAAGCCAGGGCTGAGTGGAGTGCCTGCTGGCTGCAGTGAGGAGTTCTGTGAGATCTTCCGGGCCAAGGACAAGACAACAGGCAAGCTGCACACCTGCAAGAAATTCCAGAAGCGGGATGGCCGCAAGGTGCGGAAGGCAGCCAAGAACGAGATAGGCATCCTCAAGATGTGAGTATGAGGCCCAGGGGTGGGGTGGGGTAGGGGAGGTAGCCGGGAAGGGCTTCGAGGTCCGGAGGTCTCAAGCAGTACCAGCCTCTGGCCAGTTAGTCTGCTGTGGCTCACAGTGGCGACCAGAGCCTCTCTTAGGGGTTCACCCAGCCCTATCTATTGACTCTTCTCTCTGTTGCCAGGGTGAAGCATCCCAACATCCTCCAACTGGTGGATGTGTTTGTGACCCGCAAGGAGTACTTTATCTTCCTGGAGCTGTGAGTGTGGGTCTGGGGTTCCAGGATTCCTCAGTCCCCCAGGTCTTTACCTGCTCTGCTCTCTGCAGCCAGGGAAGGCCCCCCTTCTGGACCCTTGGGGTCCCAGGTCCCTGTGCCTTGCCCAGCCAGCTGCCTGGTGTAGGCAGCCTGCCCACATGCTCCTGCCCCACCCCCGATCCTGCCCACGCCGGGCTCAGGGGCTGGTGTCCCTCAGGGCCACGGGGAGGGAGGTGTTTGACTGGATCCTGGACCAGGGCTACTACTCGGAGCGAGACACGAGCAACGTGGTGCGGCAGGTCCTGGAGGCGGTGGCCTACCTGCACTCACTCAAGATCGTGCACAGGAACCTCAAGGTGAGGCCAGCAATCAGGTCAAAGGGTCAGCTGGCAGCCGGCCTGGGGCTGGGGTGGGCAGCACCTCAGGGCCGTGGTCCAGCCTCTGAGGGTTCCATGGTCTCTTCCTCTGCCCACCCACATGCCATTCCTGGCTGGAGCAGCTGGAGAACCTGGTTTACTACAACCGGTTGAAGAACTCAAAGATTGTCATCAGCGACTTTCACCTGGCTAAGCTAGAGAATGGCCTCATCAAGGAGCCCTGTGGGACCCCCGAGTACCTGGGCAAGCAGGGAGTGGGGCGGGGCAGGGTGGGACACAGCCTTCAAGGAGTGGCTCTGGGTGGGGTGCGGGGGGGGGAAGGAAGTCCCTATCCCAGCAAATGGGTGTGAGTGGTACAAGGCCTGGCCAGGCCTGATATTGACCAGCAGGTGGACACTGTTTGCAGCCCCAGAGGTGGTAGGCCGGCAGCGGTATGGACGCCCTGTGGACTGCTGGGCCATTGGAGTCATCATGTACATCCTGTGAGTGGATAAGCCGGCAAACAGCCTGGCAGCCAGGTGGGGTGGGGGTCTGTGTCCATGGCCTTCCTGAGTGACCCTGTCCTTGGGCCCCTGTGCAGGCTTTCAGGGAATCCACCTTTCTATGAGGAGGTGGAGGAAGATGACTATGAGAACCACGACAAGAACCTCTTCCGCAAGATCCTGGCTGGCGACTATGAGTTTGACTCTCCATACTGGGATGACATTTCGCAGGCGGGTGAGGAGGTGCCCAGCATGAGGGCAGAGTGAAGGGTTGGCGTGGGGGACTGCTCTCAGCCTTCTCTGTTGGACTCTGATCCTATCCCCGAGCCCATTCATCACCTCTAGACAGTGAAATGGGGTGCCCAAGCCTAGCCTCTCCCTGGCTTTGTCCCCAGCCAAAGACCTGGTCACAAGGCTGATGGAGGTGGAGCAAGACCAGCGGATCACTGCGGAAGAGGCCATTTCCCATGAGTGGTGAGCAGGGCCCAGGGAGGATGGGAGGAGAGGCCAGGGGTCCCTTGGCCTCTGTCCTCCTCACACCTAGCAGCCTCTATCCTTGAGGCCTCAAATTGGGGTTCAGGGGGCACCCAGAGCTCAGGCCAACCCAGAGGGTCTGCCTGGTAATCCTTGGGTCTTACAAGGAAAGGGCTGGGCACAGTCTCCATGAAGGCCATACCCCCTCAGATCCAGACGCACTTGCACCCTTTCCAGGATTTCTGGCAATGCTGCTTCTGATAAGAACATCAAGGATGGTGTCTGTGCCCAGATTGAAAAGAACTTTGCCAGGGCTAAGTGGAAGGTAAGGCTTGGATGGCTCCCTTTCCTGGCTTGATCCCAAGTGCTCCTTCTGGCACCACAGTTTCTTGCCTGCATCACACCCCTGCAGCCACACACAGGCTTTTCTTCAACCGTCAGGTGTAGCTGTAGCCACTGCTGCTACCTTAGGCAGGTGTGCTGAGCAGCTGGGTCCCCGGCCCTAGGTTGGTCAGAGGCAGCCAGGGCACGATGGAACGGTCTGGGTTTGGCCTTCGCAAAGGAATGGATCCAGCTTCTGTAAGCCTTGCTCTGAGCCTCTCTCCACTGTCCTTCTTTCAGAAGGCTGTCCGAGTGACCACCCTCATGAAACGGCTCAGGGCACCGGAGCAGTCCAGCACGGCTGCAGCCCAGTCTGCCCCAGCCACAGACACTGCCACCTCTGGGGCTGCAGGCGGGGCCACAGCTGCAAGTGGAGCTGCCCCAGCCCTTGGGGGCAGTGCCACCCCAGCCACAGCGGGTGGTGTTACAAAGAGTGATAATGTAGCCCCTGTAGACCGTAGTGCCACCCCAGCCACAGATGGCAGTGCCACTCCAGCCACTGATGGGAGCATCACCCCAGCCACTGATGGGAGCATCACCCCAGCCACTGATGGGAGTGTCACCCCAGCCACTGACAGAAGTGTTACTCCAGCCACTGATGGGAGAGCCACACCAGCCGTGGAAGAGAGCACCGTGCCCACTACCCAAAGCAGTGCCACACTGGCCACCAAGGCTGCTGCCACCCCTGAGCCGGCTTTGGCCCAGCCGGACAGCACAGCCCCAGGGGGCGCAACAGGCCAGGCTCCACCCTCTAGTAAAGGGGAAGAGGCTGCTGGCTCTGCCCAGGAGTCTCGGAGGGAGGAGACCAGCTGAGTGGGCAGGCTGTGGGGGGGCGGGGGATGGGCAGGAGGGTGGGAGAGTGGATGAGGGGCTTCTCACTGTACAGAGAGTCACTGGCATGATGCCCTCGCTCTCCCCTGCCCCTGCCTCCCAGCATGGGGCATGTCTGGGGGCCACAGGAGAGCAGTTTCGTCTCCTGTGTGTGTGTGTGTGTGAGTGGTGGGCAGGCCAGAGGCAGGACCAGCCCCAGCCCCTGCATGGATTCCTTGTGGCTTTTCTGTCTTGCTAGCTTCATCAGTTTCTGTTTCTTGTGGGATGCTGCTCTAGGGATACTCAGGAGGTCCCTGCACCCCTCCCCCTTCCCTTTTTGCCTCACAATTCCCCCAGGCAGGCCCTGCAGGTCCCATCCTCTCCCAGGCCCTAAATTGGGTGGCCTTGCCCTGAGAGCTGGTCCTCCAGCGAGGCCCTGTCAGCGGTCTTAGGCTCCTGCACATGAAGGTATGTGCCTGTGGTGTGTGGGCTGCTCTAGGAGTGGAAACAGGTTGGTATAGAGAATGCTATAATCTCAGGCAGTATGCTTTAAGACAAGACTGGTCACATGGCTGGGGGCACTGCTTGGTAGCCATGGGGGTCCTCAGAAGTGAAAGAGAATGAGTTGGAGGCTAGAAGCCTCCATCTTTGTCCCTGGGAAGTCTCTCCCAAGATTCTTGTTCTATTTCCTGCCCTCCTGGGTCCTGCAGTGGGTTGCCCTGTGCCCTGAACTGCCTGAGCCTGTAAGGGGAAGGAGGAGCAATGAGGATGTGGCAATGAGATCTGGGAGGGCAGAGTGCAGGCCCAGCACCTAGTTTATCAGCCTAGCTGGGTCCTTACCCTGGGCCAAACAAGGAGTGCTGCCCCTGGCTCTTCCCACATGGGCTCCCTCAGGCTTAGTCCACAGTCCTCTCCATACCTGGGGGCCTGCTGTATGGCAGTGTCCCATAGTCTGATTCGGGGTTTGCCTTTCACAGGGGCAGATTTTCTGCTCTCTCAATTCAACAACAAAATAGAGAGGAACCCCCTCTATGTCTATGACCCACTTTCCCTTCTATCAAGGCTTAGAGAGAGGCCCAGGTGCCTCTGAGCCACGCTGAGTTGCTTTTGCTGGAATGAGGGAGTGGAACAAAGCTCCCCAGTTTCCTAACGGAGGCTCCTGGCAGGTGCCCTTTGTCAGACCCCACTACAGCCTGGGCAGGCAGCTGCACTGGTCCTGGCCCTCGCTTGGCACTTGGGGGTAGTCCTGCCCTTCTCCCTGCATGCCTGTGGGTCTGCTCTGGTGTATGAAGGTCGGTGGGCTGTGTACCTGCTGAACCTGGCAAATAAATGTCACTCTGCCAAAGCCTCTGGCCACCCTCTCGCCTTTGCTTCCTCTATATTGCTGGGGAAGGGCCCCTGGAAGGCAATGGGGAGGGGAGAGGCCGGGAGTTAGGTTCACAGGTAGTGAGTGGTCTGTGCTCAGTGCCATGCGGATTGCTTGGGCTGAGAGTACAGTTCATCCCTGCCACAGGGTGTTCCTTGATGGTGTGGCAAGGTCCTCCTGGACTCCAGAAATCCATGTGGGTGGTGGGTACTGTGCTGGGCGTGTGCCAAGGAATAACCTCTGGTCTACGTTCTGACAAGTCCTGTTGAACAAGGAGCCCTTATCTTAACTTAGGCGTAGACCTGGAACCCACCAAGTGCCATCCACCATAGGGAGGGACCTTTGGGCTTCCCTGGGTTGGGGAGTGGATGCAGGGTGGGCATTACACAAAGATTCTAGCCTGCCCTTTGTGTTGATTCCTCTTTCCTGTAAACAACACCTTTGCCTTCCACATAGGCCCCAAGGACTTTACTGTGGGTCTACTTCAGGTGGAACAGATCAGCTTTATATTATGGGGCTCTGTACAAGGTTTTTTTCTGGCGAGACGGGAGTAACACTGCTAAAAATAATTAATCATGAAAACTCCTAGGAATACTTGTTCCAGCCCAGATCAGCCCAGGTGAACTCACCAGGTATGCTGCTCTTTCTCAGAGAGGACCCCAAAGATAACTTCTCTGATGTGGGAATAAGAAAAAGGTTTGTTAGCCACTCATCTATGAAGCATCTGGACCTCCAAAATTCCAACCCTACTGCAGTCCCGAGGAAAAACTTGTTCCTCCTGAGAGCTAGGAACTAAAGTCAGGATACTGACCCTGCCACCTCTAAACTTAGGGATCATCAAGCTTTGCTTGTATAGAGCCAGGGTGAGCTTGAGGTGTCTGGACCTGTGTCCATCTTTCTAGGACCACTCAGAGCGGAAGGCTGAGAGGGTGGAGCGTTCTTTTGGTCTGGGAGCTATGGGCTTCCACCATATGGTCGAGCACTGTCCAGAGGCCAGGGGACCCGCTCTCCATCGGGACCGTCGTCCCATTCCCCTACGGCCGCGGTCTTCTCGACTCCCCCGAAGTGCAGAGGAGGCTACGCCGAGAGAACAAGGCTGAGAAGCCCGTGTCCAGCGCACCTGGCACCAGCTCTGGCTTGGGACCATAACTCCCAGTCTTGCCCCAGAAAGGGGCCCGGCCGGCGGCGCAGCTGCTCTTCGTGCCAATCCAACGCTGCGCTCCTGCGGTACCGGCTGTCTTCCCGCGAGCCGCCTGAGAATTACCGCTAACAGTTTCAGGCCCGCGCTCGGCCCCAGGATTCTTTACGGCCGGTGGGCCGTTAAGCCCCGCCCCTGAGGGTTCGTCCAATCCGGACCCAACCTTCAGTCCGCGCTTTCACGTTCCTTGTTGCCACTTCCGATCCGCTCCCGGAAGTTGCGCTGGGGAGCCAAATTTGAAGCAAGCTGAGGCGCGGAGGCACGGCCAAGAAGCTGAACCCGTCGCGTTTTCCTTGGCTACCTTGGCCACTTGAGACCAGTCATCATGCCTATCCGTGCTCTGTGTACCATTTGCTCCGACTTCTTCGATCACTCCCGCGACGTGGCCGCCATTCACTGCGGCCACACCTTCCACTTGCAGTGGTGAGTGACTGCTCTGTTGGAGCTGGGCGCTCGCCCCCGTACGGCTACAGGACTGTGGGGTATCGGGCCTCCGGGCGACCCGACCCCGGAGCCCAGACTGGTGATGAGGACGGCATTAGACGGAGCCCCACGAGAGTTCCTGACCTGGGCAGAGGCGGGTTATGGCAGGCTTCCCGGAGGAGGTGACAGCTGAGCTGAGGTCGGGGGTACAGGATTGGTTTAATGAAGACAGAGTAGGGGTTTCTTTGATCGACTTGCAAAGAGATGTGATTTCAAAATTAGCACCCCGGGCAGAAATGAACTTTCACCACATTAGCGAGCCCTTTTGTTTCTTCGAGACCTAGTAGACTACTGGCTACCCGATTTCTTGTGGTTTGTTTGATGGTTTGGAATGATTCTGTCCAGAGTCATCTCGTTGGTCAGACACTTCAGTGTATTCACTGACCTCAGCAAACCCAAGTTAACATCGAAGGGTAAGGAGATGCTTTCTAATCAAGCCGTTCTGTTGAGTGTGCAGCTAGCTGGGAGATTCCTCTAGCAGCTGTGAACAGGCTGATTCCGAGCTCCTTTTTTAATTGTGGTGAAATATGTGTAACATAAAATTAACCATTTTTTCATTTTTTTTACTATACACTATTTTATTATAGTAAAAAATATATAAGATAACATTTAACATTTTAACCTTTTAAAAACTTTTGCAAAAGTTTGCTTAACAAAAAAGTTTAGTATGGAAATGTACACAACCTGATTTTTATATCATCGTAAAACAGGCCCTTTGGAAAGGGAACACGTGGAAACAATTGATTTCTTTGGTGAACACAGCCATTGTTTATACTTGTTCCAAAACTTTTAACATGCTACTATTTCTTCATATTACCACCATTTCAGTATTGTTCTGTTGCCCAGTAGTTGCCATCTCCACACATTCACCTATCACAAGATTCATAAAGGGATCAAATTCCTGTAATATTCCTTGGACATGTCTGCCACCATTTAATTTCAATGATAACTTCTTCATAAAATTTTAAAATTTATCAGAAGGGTGTTTACTCAGTGAGCTCAAAGATGCCTTGCATTTTAACCTTTTTTTTTTTTTTTTTTTTTCGGTACGCGGGCCTCTCACTGCTGTGGCCTCTCCTGCCGCGGAGCACAGGCTCCGGACACGCAGGCTCAGCGGCCATGGCTCACGGGACCAGCCGCTTCGCGGCATGTGGGATCCTCCCGGACCGGGGCACGAACCCGCGTCCCCTGCATCGGCAGGCGGACTCTCAACCACTGGCGCCACCAGGGAAGCCCTTTAACCATTTTTAAGTGTACAATTCAGTGGCATTAAGTACATTCACAACGTTGTGTAAGCATCACCACTATCTATTTCCAAAACATTTCCATCATTCCAAACAGAGCACTGTATCCATTAAACAATAACTTTCCATTCTCCCCTTCCCACAGCCCATGGAAACCTCTATTTTACTTTCTGTCTCCTTGAATTTTTCTATTCTAGCTACCTCATATAAGTGGAATTGCACATTTGGTTCTTTCGAGTCTGGCTTATTTCACTAAGCGTAACGTTTTCAAGGTTCATCCATGTTGTAGCATGTTTCAGAATTTCATTTTTATGACTAAGTAGTATTCATTGTATGAAAATACCTCATTTTGTTTATCCCTTTATCTGTTAATAGACATTGGGTTGTTTCCATGTTTCAGCTACTGTGAGTAATGTTACTATGAACATTGGTGTACAAGTATCTGTTCACGTTCCTGCTTTCATTTCTTTTGGGTTATCCCCAGAGGTGGAATAGCTGGATCATACAGTAATTCTATATTTAATTTTTTGGGAAGCTGCCTTACTGTTTTCCACATCAGCTGCACCATTTTACATCCCCAGCAACAATGCACAAGGGTTGCAGTTCCTCCACATCCTTGCCAAAACTTATTTTCTGTTTTGTTTTTTTTCCATAATAGCCATCCTAATGGGTGTCTTCTCTTTTATTCTTTGTGTTTAAAGCTATCAGATTCCCTCTTAGCACTGCTTTTGCTGTATTACACAGTTTTGGTATGTTTTCATTTTCATTAATCTCATGGTATTTTCTAATTTCCCTTGTGATTTCTTCTTTGACCCATTGGTTGTCTAAGAGTGTGTTGTTTAATTTCCACACATTTGTTCATTTTTCTTCTGTTATTGATTTTTAGTTTCATTCTATTTTGATCAGAAAAGATACTTCGTGGGATTTCAGCCTTTTAAAATTTAAGTCTTGTTTTGTGGCCCAACATATGACCTTCCTAGAGAATGTTCCATGTGCACTTGAGAAAAATGTGTGTTCTGCTGTTGTTGGGGGGAGTATATGTCTGTTAGGTCTGTTTGGTTTAAAGAGTTGTTCAAGTCCTCTATTTCCATATTAATTATCTGTATGATTGTTCTATCCATTATTGAAATTGTGGGGTACTGACATGTCCAACTTTTGAAATAATTTTTTTTAAACTTTATTTTTTTGGCTGCATTGGGTCTTCGTTGCTGCGTTCGGGCTTTCTCTAGTTGTGGTGAGCGGGGGGCTACTCTTCTTTGCGGTGCGGTGTACGGGCTTCAGTAGTTGTGGCTTGTGGGCTCTAGAGTGCAGGCTCAGTAGTTGTGGCACACGGGCTTAGTTGCTCCGCCGCATGTGGGATCTTCCCGGACCAGGGATTGAACCCTTGTCCCCTGCACTGGAAGGCGGATTCTTAACCATTGAGCCACCAGGGAAGTCCCAACACCTCCAACTTTTATTGGAGAACTTTTTGTTTCTCCCTTCAATTCTGTACAATTTTCTTCCATGTATATATTTCATATATATTTTGTTAGGTGCATATATGTTTATAATTGTTATGTCTTGTTGGATTGAACCTTTTATCCATATGTAAAGTCGTTCTTTGTCTCTTGTAAACATTTTTGACTTAAAGTCTATTTTGTCTGACAATAATATAGTTACCTCAATTCTCTTTTTGTTACTATTTTTATTCTGCTTGAGAATCATAGGTTTCTTTAACTTGTGGAACAATTTCTTTAATCAGTTCTGGGAAATTACCAGCCATTATCTCTTCATGTATTGCCTCTATTTCATTATCTCTTTTCTTTCTATGTTAGTTCTTCATTTCTGCTATAACAAATTACAACTAACTTAGTGGCTTAAGAAAACACAGATTTATTATTTTATAATTCTGGAGGTCAGAAGTCCAAAATGAGTCTTGCTTGGTTAAAATCAAGATGGAAGTGGGGCTGTGCCTTCTTTGGCTCATGGCCCATTTCTCCATCTTCAAAGTCAGCAGTGTTACATCTTCAGCTCTCTCTGTATGACTCCAATACTCCTGTTGCACTTACAGGGACCCTTGTGGTTACATGGGACACACCTGGATAATCTCTCCATCTCCTTAACTTAATCACATCTGCAAAATTACTCTTGTCATATAAGGGAACATATTCACAGGTTTCAGAAATTAGGACGTACACTTCTTGAGGCGAGGACATTATTCTACCTAACACTTTCTTTCTGGAATTACTAGTTATATGTATGCTACACCTTATCACAGTATCTTTTATATCTCTTATCATTTCTCATATATTTTCCATCTTTCTAATTCTCGGTGTTTCCTCTGACCTATCTATCAATATACCAGTTCTTCAACTGTGTCTAAACTACTATTAAACTCATCCATTGATTCTTAATTTTGGCCATTTTTTTCAGTTTTAGAATTTCTGTTTGGTCCTTATTAAATTCTGATATGTCACCTTTTATTTTCGAATTCTCTGCTGATATTTTCTTTCTTTAATTTTTTTTTTTTTTTTTGCGGTACACGAGCTTCTCACTGTCGTGGCCTCTCCCGTTACGGAGCACAGGCTCCGGATGTGCAGGCTCAGCGGCCATGGCTCACGGGCCCAGCCGCTCCGCGGCATGTGGGATCTTCCCGGACCGGGGCACGAACCCGTGTCCCCTGCATCGGCAGGCGGACTCTCAACCACTGCGCCACCAGGGAAGCCCTCTTTTTTTCTTTAATTTTAAAAAAGTTTTTATTTATTTATGGCTGCGCTGGGTCTTCGTTGATGCGTGTGGGCTTTCTCTAGTTGTGGCGAGCGGGGACTACTCTTTGTTGCGGTGCGCGGGCTTCTCATTGCAGTGGCTTCTCTTGTTGTGGAGCACTGGGTCTAGGCACACGGGCCTCAGTAGTTGTGGCTCGTGGGCTCTAGAGCACAGGCTCAGTAGTTGTGGTGCACGAGCTTAGTTGCTCTGTGGCATGTGGGATGTTCCCGGACCAGGGATCGAACCCGTGTCCCCTGCATTGGCAGGCGGATTCTCATCCACTGCACCACCAGGGAAGCCCTCTGCTGATATTTTCAATCTTAATTTTTATTTATTCAGCATAATGTGTTTATTATGGTCTGTGAAAATCCGAATATCTTAAGTCTTTGTGGATATGTTCTGGTTTGCACTATGTAGTGCTTTTTTCCTTGTATAACTATTTACTTAAAAAAAAAATTATTGAAATACATTACAGGGACTTCCCTGGTGGTGCAGTGGTTAAGAATCCGCCTGCCAATGCAGGGGACATGGGTTCCATCCCTGGTCGGGGAAGATCCCACGTGCCATGCCGGAGCCACTAAGCCTGTGCACCACAACTACTGAAACTGCACTCTGGAGCCCACAAGCCACAACTACTGAGCCCACGTGCCACAACTACTGAAGCCCACATGCGTCTAGAGCCCGTGCTCCGCAACAAGAGAAGCCACCACAATGAGAAGCCCGCACACTGCAATGAAGAGTAGCCCCTGCTCGCTGCAACTAGAGAAAGCCCATGTGCAGCAACAAAGACCCAATGCAGCCAAAAATAAATAAATAAATAAATTTTTAAAAAAGAAATGTTACATAAAATTACAAATATAGGGCTTCCCTGGTGGCGCAGTGGTTGAGAGTCCGCCTGCCGATGCAGGGGACACGGGTTCGTGCCCCGGTCTGGGAAGATCCCACGTGCCACGGAGTGGCTGGGCTCATGAGCCATGGCCGCTGGGCCTGCGCGTCCGGAGCCTGTGCTCCGCAACGGGAGAGGCCACAGCGGTGAGAGGCTTGCGTACAGCAAAAAAAAAAGAAAAAAAGAAAAAAAAAAGTACAAATATAGGGGCTTCCCTGGTGGCACAGTGGTTAAGAATCTGCCTGCCAATTCAGGGGACACGGGTTCGAGCCCTGGTCCAGGAAGATCCCACATGCCGCGGAGCACCTAAGCCTGTGCGCCACAACTACTGAGCCTGCGCTCCAGAGCCCGTGAGCCGCAACTCCTGAAGCCCGGGTGTCTAGAGCCCATGCTCTTCAACAAGAGGAGCCACCGCAATGAGAAGCCCACGCATAGCAACAAAGACACAACACAGCCAAAAATAAATCAATAAAATAAATAAATAAAACCTTTAAAAGTACAAATATAATAAGTGTGTAGCTTGCAGAATTTTCACAAACTGAACACGCCCTTGCAATCAGAATTCAGAACAAGAAACTAGACATCAGCACTCCAGAAACCTCCTCCTGAGACAGGCTGGGACCTGGGACACTGCCAGAGTGCTTGCACTTGCACCTAGACAAACCTCTCCTCAAGCAACAGAATACAGAGAAACTATAGGGGACTAAAAATAACTACATGTGTGCAGCAGCTGGGGCAAATTACAAACAAAAAATACAAAAAGGCCAAAACCCAGCTGTCGCTTCTAAAGTGCCTGGAGCAAAAGCAGGGTACTGTGCATGACCCCTGCACATAGCACCACCAAAGGGGTGGGCAGACTACCTAAGCCACCCCTGTGGCTCAATCTGCCGACCCACCCCCTACACTCACCCCATTTAAGGAACCAGCTCCCCCCCCCCCGCCCCGCCCCACAGTGAGCAAGCAAGGGCACCTGTTGCTTGTTTTTGCTCCCTCAGGTGCAGCACAAGTCCCAATAAAGCCTTGCCTGAATTTCTCCTCTGGCCTTTTCTCAGTTTCTATTGATTAAAGAGTCCAACGACCCAGGTCGGTGCACTCTTTCAGTTACTCCCACCTGCCCGCCTTTCCGCCACACGTAAGGATAGCCACTGTCTTGACTTCCAGCAACATAGATGTTTTGCCTACTTTTTTACTTTACGTAAATGGAGTTATACACAGTATACCTTTTTTTGTATCTGGCTTCTCTTCCTCAATGTTATATTTATGTAATTCATCCATAATTTGTTCTTAGTTGTAGACTCATTTGTTCTCATTGCTGTGTAGTATTCCATTGTGCATTGTTAGCTTTGTATTATATGTATTTGAAAAATTATTTATAGAAAAAAAATTGAGGCCTAGGATTATGGTATCATCTTCCTGAAAAGATTCTGTTTCTCCCTGGTTCCTGGGGGTGGGATTGTTTACCAGTAGGAGACTACGTTTTGTTTTTGGTTTTTTTTTGACTATGCTGCACAGCTTGTGGGATCTTAGTTCCCCCACCAGGGATTGAACCTGGGCCCTTGGCAAAAGCACGGAGTCCTAACGCCTGGACTGCCAGGGAATTCCCTAGCAGGAGACTATTTTAGTTAAAATTTAAAGCAGATGGTGCATAGCTGGGCTGTGTTTTGCTTTTACTGCTACTTGCTTTTACCTCTAGTTTATCCTTACTTTGAAAGTGTACCCCTTTGGAGCCCTAGCTTACATGGGGGTATTATTACAAGCCCCATCTCTGAGGGAGTCTGGCTTTGACTGTTGCTCCCCCATGCCCTGCTCCAAGCCTAGAAAGTTGACAAAATTGCAGCTCAGGGGTAGGGAAATCTAAGCCAACAGGGCCCAAAAAAGGGCCAGTTGGTTGGAGTGCTTGTACCAGTCAGGCCTTGTGGGATATACCATCATGGCCTGTGGTGCTGCCCTCCTGGGTAGGCAGGCACTGGGTCGAGGAGGAGCAGGACAGGCGCTGTTCTGGTCGGGGTGGCTACCTGGTCTGTATGTCTCGCTCCAAGCCATGGCTCACAATTCTGTTTTTCTGTTTCTCATTCCAGCCTAATTCAGTGGTTCGAGACAGCACCAAGTCGGACCTGCCCGCAGTGCCGAATCCAGGTGAGGGTGGTAGGATGAAAACACCTCAGCTAAAGACAGCTCCTTGCCAGGGAGCAGGAATGAGGAAAGAACTCTGAGGCTAAGCAATGTCTTTGACCTATTTGGACCCTCGTGGTTTGAGGCTGGTCAAGCCTCACTTGTGCTTTTGAGCGGCTCGGGAGGCCTGCTTGTGTCCAAAGATAGCAGGCGGATGGACTCATTGCCTGGGCCAATCTTCACCTGGGTAGATTTGGTCTCCTTCCCTGCCTTTCCCCTGCAATGCCCAGCACCTAGAGTTGGGGTTTCTTTTGAGCAGTTACCACATGGGTCTGCAGTGACATGACTTCAGTAACCGCCAAGCTAGTGGCACCAGCTTGGGCCACGTACAGGGTTACAGAGGTCCTCTCACTCCAAGGGATGTGCTGTGAAAGGTTAGGCCTGAGATGGGCTAGGCTGAATGTACACCCTTATCCTTGCCCATGACCCAGCTGTGCAGTCATACTGTATCTTGTTCTTTCATTCAGGTCGGTAAAAGAACCATTATCAATAAGCTCTTCTTTGACCTTGCCCAGGAGGAGGAGAGTGTCTTAGATGCAGAATTCTTAAAGGTACCCAGAATTTATCTCATTCTACTGAACCCCAAGCCCTCTGAGAGTTCACTTTCTGCTCCTACCCAGGGAGAGCACCTCGAGTATGGAGATGGAGTTCTGGAGGGAAGACTTGGTAGAGATTTCAAGGCAGAGGCTGAGAGAGCAGAGGACAAGTGATGATGCTACAGTCATTGGAGAAATACGCTGTTAGCGGGGAGGGGAGCCACTTGACTGTGAGCCCCGCCCTGGGGATTTCAGAGCAATTCTGACCATAGTTCAGAGTGCCTCTCCTGAAGTTCCCCCACCTCGCAAAGGGTCTACAACCATCTTTTCAGTCCTCAGCCAGGGAATATGTGTGAACCTATGTTCACAAACCTGCCTGTGCTTCAAAACTGCCTGGGGAACTTGGTATATATCCAGGTGCCTGAGTCTTTCTCAGAGCAGGAATGGAGGGCAGAGCCCCTGGAATCAAGATATACAGCCAGGATAGAAACCCACACTGCAGGGGAGGATGGGTGGATTCCCTCCTACACTTATACTGCTTCCCTTCCAAGTGTAAAGTTTAGCTTTCTTTGTGTACAAAGGGATTGGATTGGCAGAAACCTCTCACATAAGTGGGATTGGGGTTTGCAAGTGAACCTGGACACTGAGGGTTAATTTGCTGGGCATCTGTCAGATCAGGATTCATTTGGCCCTGGTCCCAGGGTGCTGTGATGTCCTTGGAACCTCACTGCTTCAAGAACGTGGAACTTTTATGCCTAAAGCTAACATGTTCATCGTCATGGTAACTGCTTCCAGTTTTAAGCCGTGTCCTCCCTGTGATAAAGGCAACAAAGGCAGCTTCATTTCTTTCTGGCCTTCTGAGCCAGATCTAGGAGACAGGGAGGCAAAATCTTGAGTAGTTTGGAGCAAGGGCTTGGAAGGTACCCTGCTTGGGTGTGGAAGGAGCCAGGGGACTAGCGGTAGCTTTGGGCTGGCAGCCATTCTCAGGTAGCCCGTGTGTGCCCTTCTCTACCCACCGCTTCCACCCCAGATGTCTGGCCTATTTGACCAGCTCAGCCACCAACAGCTCCTGCCCCAGAGTCCTGGGTAGAGAGTTTGACAACAGGGACTTATCCACGCACTGGGGCTAGGCCTTAGTATTGGTCACATGTGATATTCTGAGCCTTTTTTTTTTTTCTAAACTTATTTTATTTTATTTATTTTTTATTTTTGGCTGCGTTGGGTCTTTGTTGCTGCGTGAGGGCTTTTCTCTAGTTGCATTGAGCGGGGGCTACTCTTCGTTGCGGTGCACGGGCTTCTCATTGCAGTGGCTTCTCTTGTTGCGGAGCACAGGCTCTAGGCGCATGGGCATCAGTAGTTGTGGCTTGCGGGCTCTAGAGCGCAGGCTCAGTAGTCGTGGCTTGCCGGTTCTAGAGCACAGGCTCAGTAGTTGTGGCGCAAAGGGCTTAGTTGCTCCACAGCATGTGGGATCATCCCGGACCAGGGCTCGAACCTGTGTCCCCTGCATTGACAGGCAGATTCTTAGCCACTGCGCCACCAGGGAAGCCCGATATTCTGAGTCTTGCGTTGACCTGGGAAGGGTAATCTGGAGGAGGATTTTTCTGGATTGCATCTAGCTACCACCATGAACCCTAGGCCAAGCCTTTCAGGTCTGCCGAACCTGGTTTTCCTGCTTACGGAGTAGGTATGTCTGTTGCCCACAGGGGTGTTGAGTACATGGGACTCCTGAATGGGAGCTGGGCTGAGTTCTGCTTCAGCCTCTCAGTGGTTCTGTGGCAGTGGCTTCGGAACATATGCACGCACTTTGAGAGGCCCATTTGACCCTCACGACAGTCTGGTTAGAGCCTAGCGCAGGTGAGGTTTCATCCAGGGGTGCAAAGTTGTCCTGGTTCACCTACCTGTTGGATTCTGGGGCTGGAAGATTCATGGTGCACAGAGCCAGCTTAGAGCTTGGAGAGGGGCAGACCATGAAGCAGGCAGGACCCAGGGTGGAGGGAAGCAGTGGTGGCCCAAGGTGCTTGGACATCCCAATTCTGTGTCCCCAGTGAGTGCAGCTAATGCCAGAGAGGGTCAAGGCCAGCACAGGCCCAAGGAAGCGATGGAAGCCTCTGCCATGAGATTGACTGCACAGGCGCAGCTCCACTTCTTTTGCCCCTTTTATGCCTCTTTTCCTGTCCTAGGGTCTTGTACCTGAGATTATTTTCGTCCATTTTACCTACTTTTTGAAAAGGCACACAGAGATAAAGCAAGGTTTCTCTCTCCATTGTTGACTTAGCTTGGCCTTGAGGTGTGCAGGGTTCATGCTTCCCTGGGCCCATAGGCCTCCTTGTCCCCTCCTGGGGCTCCCCACAAGCCTTATGGGAGGCTGAGTGGAGGCCAGCTCTGATGCCTTCTTGCTGCTTATTGTGGGTATTGCCTTGCAGAATGAACTGGATAATACCAGAGCTCTGCTTTCCCAGAAAGGTGAGTTCCCAAGGGGCCCTGGGAAGCCCCTGACTTGGGTAGTGGAGGGAGAGGCCCTGGGAGGAAGGCCTCCAACCTTCTGGCAAAGCCAGGGGCTCTCCCTGCTTCATATGTCCAAGAGTCCTATCAGCTCTTGTGATTGGCAGAAAAGGAAAGGAAAGGGAGGTGACCGAAGCTGTCCACCTAGATCAGGTGAGCCTCTTCTCTTTGTCTGAGGCTGCTTGCCTAGGACCTGGGCTGGGAGGGGGCTATCTGATAGGACAAAGTATTTGTAGGTGAGGGTTCCACTGCCAAATTTGGCAGGAACTTGTTTGAGTTCTGGGATGATGAATTAACTAGACCCACAGGAGCGCAGAGCAGTGAAATCTTTACTCAGGTAGTTCCAAGCATTAGAAAGAGGGTCTCATCCCCTGAAGGAAGAGACTCTGGCTGGGTGTCCCTGGTTTGGTGTCTGCCAGAGAGAGAAGCGGGCCACCCAACTTTCTGGCCTGAGACTTGTTCCTCACCTGGCTCTGGGGTGGTGTGCTGGAGCCCAAGGGCCCATGTTCTCATACTGCAGTGTGGACGGGCCTCTCCTCTCCCTCTATCCCCCACCCTTGCTCCAGAGAAGGAAAAACGAGACGGCCAGCTTATCATTGACACTCTGCGGGACACGCTGGAAGAACGCAACGCCACTGTTGAATCCCTGCAGAAGGCCTTAGACAAGGCTGAGATGCTGTGCTCCACCCTCAAGGTGGGTCCCCAGGCCTTGTGGACACATTGCTGGGGAGATATAGTTTTTGTCCTGGACTCATCACTCTGGGCTTGTCTTTTGGTTCTGCCTTGGTCAATACCTTGGTTTGTGCAATTGTAAAATGGAGGCAAATCCCATCTTCCCCAGGCTTCCCATGCTGTACCCATCCAGCCCATGAGAAAAAGGTCGTATTGTCTGCACTTATGGATTTTGTACTAGGTAGTTTTGAGAGGTGAGGCCTGCCCAGTGCTTCATGGAGGGGCTGCTCAGCCAAGACCTCAGTGAGGCTGGGCCGTGTTTCCAAAAGTGGTTTGTACTCCACTGACAAAGCCAGCCTGAAGAACCTTCCATTAGCACTCTAGTCCTTTGCTGGGCTGCTCTCTGGAGCCAGATCAAACAGCATCCCAGGGAGGAGCAGGGGGCCTTTGAAGTCGGCTGTGCTAAGCTGACCGGGCAGATCAAAGCCTGCAGAGAAAGTGGCTCTAGACCCAAATGAATATTGTATCAGCCTGGGTTGGTGAGCCTCTTGCTCTCCGAGGGGCATGAGGTGATTGACTTGAATCCACAATTGATATTCTGGCCTCGTAGGAAGGAGCAGTCCTTGCTGGATGCCATTTGAAAGGGAAAGGGAGCCATCCTTGTGAACAGATAGGGCCCCAGGGTGTTCATTGTTTCTGTCTCTGCTTCGTGGCTGGCCTGGATCACGTGGCCTGGCCAGTGGGAAGGAAGGAATGAACCAGCACCTGGCTGTAGAGCAGGAGTCTGCTGGCAGTCCCAGGTCAGAGATGAAGTGGCCAGGTACTGAGGGCAGCCTGGCCAGCTGCCTCTGGCTCAGCTCTTCTACCCCAGCAACTGTCCATAGGTCTAGATGGTGGATAGCGCAGCCTGGATTTGTGCTCCAGGCTTCTTCAGCTTCCTACACAGCAGGCCACAGGACCCTGGCAGCCCCCAGCAGGCCTATAGATCCTGGGAGTGGGCTGTGCCTATGGTAAGACGTATCTCAGGAGGAGGCAAACAGGGAGGTGAGGAAGCAGCTGGCCTAGGGCCTCTTAGCAGAAAAAGCACAAGCCAGAGTGGGGCCCAGGAGCCTTACCTCCTGGGGGTTGGAGCATATGCTTATCAGCATTTTCAAAAGCATACAGTTCTAGGGTAGTGTTCTCCCAGTGACTTTAGCCTTGGCCCCTGGGAGCCTCCAAGCAACAGATATGTAGGGGTACGTTTGCTCTTCAGAAGCAGATGAAGTACTTGGAACAGCAGCAGGATGAGACCAAACAAGCACGGGAGGAGGCCCGCCGGCTCCGGAACAAGATGAAGACCATGGAGCGGTGAGCTTGGATCTGGGGCCTGCCCTGTGCCCTTGCACCTAGGGCCCTCTGGGGCACAGCTCTCAGGACTTCAGCAGGGGCTGGCTCACCTCTGTAGCTCAACTCTCTATAGGCCATGGGGGGCTCAGGCTAGCTGAGTATGGGCACAGGTCTTACTCAACCTCTATGGGCTCCTCTACTTTCTATGGGGGCTCTTGCCACACTCCTCCCTGTCCCTGTTGCCTGTGGCCAAATGACCTGGCAGGGGTTTTGTTCCAAGAACCTCTCTCTGGGGATCCCTGACCTGAGGCTCTCTGTGAACACCCCTTCTTCCTCAGCAGCATCGCTGCAGCTGTGCTTAGCTCTGCTGTGGGGCCTTTCTTTGGACAGACCTGCCTGCTGAAGCATCCTAGCAGCTCAGGCTGTCACCATAGCAACGGCAGCAAAGGGAAGCAGAGCTGCACTGGGTATCTACCCATCAGCCTCCAGATTTTAAATGCCGTGGGCTGGGTGTTTTTCAGAATTGAGCTCCTACTCCAGAGTCAGCGGCCCGAGGTGGAGGAGATGATCCGTGACATGGGTGTGGGACAGTCAGCGGTGGAACAGTTGGCTGTGTACTGCGTGTCCCTCAAGAAGTGTGTACTCTGGCCTCTCTATCCAAGCCCAGGAGCTAAGCCATGGCACCCCAGCCATGCCTCTCCGTCTGTTGCCCATCTCTTGTAAAGCACAGCAGGTGGAGTTAAGGGGCAGGCTCTGGAGCCATGCTGCCTCAGTTTGAACCCTCACCCCTTTCACCATGTGGCCAGGACCCAATTTCTTAACCTCTCTGATCCTCAGCTTCCTGAATGGAGATAATAATACCTTGCCTCACAGGATTATTGAGAGAATTGAGTGTGAATTATAAGTGTTATTTCTAAAGACATTGGCACAGCTTTCTGAGCCATGAGCCCCATCATGATATCTGGAGCCTGTTTCCTATTAGCACTGTTACTGATCCTGCCTGGCTTGCATCAGAAACTCAGCTCAGATGTTTACTACAATGGGTGTGAGGTGGGAGAAAAGGGACCACTTGGCTGACAGGCATGGAGGATCCCAGATGCCTCGTGTAGGGGTCAGGTGGTGTAGGGGGCCTCGTAGTGGGGCCGGGGCTTCCTGCACATCCTCTCAAATCGCCAGTGCCTGCAGGCAGGCAGGGAACAGAGACTCACCAGCTCTCCTTGCATTGGGTGCCAGACCCTCCACAGCACCACCTGGTCCCCTCTGGGCTCAGGTGTCAGAGTAGGAATGAGAAGGGCTGAGGGCTTGGGCTGGGCTTTGTGTTTGGTTGGTGCTGTGGCTCAGTCTGACCAGCAGGTGTCTGGTGCTGACATGTCTTTCCATGGCCCCTTTGTAGAGAGTATGAGAATCTAAAAGAGGCACGGAAGGCTTCAGGGGAGCTAGCCGACAAACTGAAGAAGGATTTGTTTTCTTCCAGAAGCAAGGTAATTCAGTGGGGAGCTGACAGTGAGGGGAGAGGTGGCTGTCCTTTTGTCATGCTCATGTGTGTCTCCTAAGCAAGGCCATGGGGCTGTTGGATGACTCACAGAGGCTGGTTTCTGATCCTTACTGGGCATTGACTCTGGCTACGTGGCTTGTCCAGTTAGGGTGGCAGATCAGGCAGGTATCCCCCCAGCCTCTGCACACTTCTGTTCCTCTCTGCTCTTCTGGGTACCTCTCAGCTGGCTGGAGCACACAGGTCCCAAATGTGACAGTTTCAGGGGCCTGTTTTTTGTTCCAGGCCCAGAGTATGAGGCCTCTTGTTTGGGGGTATTTTTTGTTTTGTTTTATTTTGTTTGTTTGTGTTTTTTGGCCATGCCGCTCGGCTTATGGGATCTCAGTTCCCCAGCCAGAGACTGAACCTGGGCCATGGCAGTGAAAGCCTGGAATCCTAACCACTAGGCCACCAGGGGACACCCAGTAGAAGGCATCTTGGAACCTGATTCAGTCAGCACAGCAGTTTTTATTTCTGGGCATGATGCATCCATGGGCAAGGGTGTAGGAAGTAGCCCTTGCTCCTGGGCACCTCCAGATGGACATTGCCGGACTAAGGTCCAGCCCCATGGAGCTAGGGTCTCCCTCCCGTGTTCCCAGCTCTTCTGGACCCCGGGCTACCACGAGCTGGTGTAGCAGCAGGTGCGGGCAGGACATATGGGCACCCCTTGGTTCATCCTTTTCTCCTTACACTTTCTTGTAGTTGCAGACAGTCTACTCTGAACTGGACCAGGCCAAGTTGGAGCTGAGGTCGGCCCAGAAGGACTTACAGAGTGCTGACAAGGAAATCGCAGTGAGGGACATCTCTGGCCAGGCGGGAACGAGGGGTGGCTTATGTGCCCTCCAAGAACAGGGCTGGCCAGTTCTGCCCGCGAAACCTTGCACCAGTCAGTGGTGGTGGCTCTGGGATCCCTGCGTCCTCCTGGGTCAGGGTGGGTCAGGACATGTGCCTTGGCCCTTGGTCTGGAGCCGGGGCCTCCTCAGCAGAGGACAGAGAGCACCTGGGTCTTCCTCACAGTCTGTCCTGTGCCTACATCCTTGAGACCACCAGAGTAGGGGCTCCACCAGAGAGGGGTTCTGAGGTCGGGTGGTCCTGGCCTCCTGAGCCTGATATTTGGGTTTCGGGCCTTGTTCTGTTCCCAGTGGGCTTGCCTTTCGTGTGTGGTGCTCAGTCCTTGGCAGTCCCTCTGGACTTGGTGCCTCAGCGGCTCTTTCACTCTCTTCTCTTTCCTTCCCCAAGAGCCTGAGAAAAAAGCTAACGATGCTGCAGGAAACCCTGAACCTGCCACCAGTGGACAGTGAGGCTGTCAACCGCCTGGTTTTAGAGAGGTTTGTTGACCCTCTGGGGTGGTGCAAGGGCTATAGGCTGGAGGAGCTCCCTGGTAAGGGTGTCCTCACTCTTCCTGGCTTTGTGGGAGTGGGTGGCCCATGTGGGCCTGAAGGCTGTGGACCCCCTGCCCTGGGAGATAGCCAAGATTTAGCTGGAAAGCAGCTTTGAGGTAGATTCTGGGCTCTGACAAGGAGAGGCCAGGGGAGGCCAGAAAGTACCTAGGGCTGGTCAGAGAAAGAGCAGGAGCACCAGCTCAGGGCATCCTGTTTATGGAATGGCTCACCTAATGTATCCGTCTGCCCCAAGTTCTGAAACAACCACGGAAATACTGTAACTCTCTTCTGGTTCCAGGAATATGCACATTAAAGCTGCCAGCAGAGGGAGCCAGAGGCAGAGGGATGGGTGTCCTCCTCCCCAGTGTTCCACAGAAGCCAATGGGCTGAGAGGGTCCTCAGGGCAATCTCCTGCCTAGCAGCCCTCCTGATGGTCCAGACAGAAAACACAACCCAGCAGCCCAGCCACTTTTTTTTTTTCCCCCAAGCCACGCGGCATGCAGGATCTTAGTTCCCCAATCAGGGATTGAACCCATGCCCCCTGCATTGGTAGCGCGGATCCTTAACCACTGGACCACCAGCATAGTCCCCAGCCACTTTTTTTTTTTTTGGCTGTGTTGGGTCTTTGTTGCAGTGCATGGGCCTCTCATTGTGGTGGCTTCTATTGTTGCAGACCATGGTCTCTAGGCGCGTGGGCTTCAGTAGTTATGGCACGCAGGCTCAGTAGTTGTGGCTCACGGGCTCTAGAGCGCAGGCTCAGTAGTTGTGGCGCACAGGCAGAGTTGCTCCGCGGCATGTGGGATCTTCCCGGACCAGGGCTCGAACCCGTGTCCCCTGCATTGGCAGGCGGATTCTTAACCACTGCACCACCAGGGAAGCCCCCCAGCCACTTTTATTTGAGCCACTTTTTTTTTAATTTAACTATTTATTTATTTAGGCTGAGCAGGGTCTTAGTTGCAGCGTGAGGGATCTTTACTTGTGGCATGCAGTCTTCTTAGTTGCAGCATGCGGGCTGTTAGTTGCAGTGTGTGGACTTCTTAGTTGCGGCATGCCTGTGGGATCTAGTTCCCCGACCAGGGATCGAACCCAGGCCCCCTGCATTGGGAGTGTGGCATCTTACCCACTAGACCATCAGGGAAGTCCCTTTGAGCCACGTTTCAACGTTGGAAACTCATTATGCTCCCTCTTCCCCACATCCGCTCAGTTGCTAGAGCCTGCCCATCTAACTTCTGTGGTGCCTTCCTGACCCTTTTCCTTGCTCCCACCTCCATGTGAGACTTGTGACCCGTTGCCCCACTCCTCCCCGCTGTCCTGTATAGCAGCCCCAGGGCATCATGCCACTCCCTTGCCAAACATCTCCCAGGACCCTTGGCACTGGCCTCAGGCCCTCATGGAGCTGGCCTTGTGGGCTGCGGTGGATATTCAGGCTTCAGCCAAATCACACTGCCCAATGCAGCAGAACACCCCTTGCCTTCCTGCTCCTATGCCCTCCTGTGTTTCTGCTCTTCTCCACACTGAAGTGTCAGCTGCCCTGCGGAGCCTTCCCTAGTCTCCTCAGCAGAAATAAGCTCACTGTCCTCTGCACAGGTAGCACTTCTTATTCAGATGCCGTCAGCTGCTAGGGTCCACAGAGGTGCTCTAGAGGCTTTCTGGAGCCTGGTCTACCCCCTGTGTACACACCCGGCTGTGAGTAGACCGGGAGCTGCCTCCTGATCTGTGTCCCCACCATCAGCTCCCTCACACACACGCTCCTTCCCCCACACCATAGTACCCGGTCAGCATCTGAGGGGGGCAGTGAATGCATGCAAGCCAGTTTCCTCTCATTCCTCAATCTTTCTCTTTCCTTTCATACCTCAGGTCCTCCAGTGTTTCTTTTTTTTTTTTTTTTAATTATTTAATTAATTTATTTTTGGCTGCGTTGGGTGTTCGTTGCTGCACACGGGCTTTCTCTAGTTGCGGTGAGCGGGGGCTACTCCTTGTTGTGGTGCGCTGGCTTCTCATTGCGGTGGCCTCTCTTGTTGTGGAGCATGGGCTCCAGGCGCGCTGGCTTCAGTAGTTGTGGCACGTGGGCTCAGTAGTTGTGGTGCACGGGCTTAGTTGCTCTGCAGCATGTGGGATCTTTCTGGACCAGGGCTTGAACCCGTGTCCCCTGCATTGGCAGGCAGTTTCTTGACCACTGCGCCACAAGGGAAGCCCCTTCCAGTGTCTCTTTACAGAGCCAGGGCTGCCTGCCTACCCCAGTTTAGGTCTGAGGGCTGTGGGAGTGTGATGGGCACATGACTCTGTGAGGTCCAGCCTGTGGCTGATTTTGACAAACTGAGCTCTGTTTCTGGTCTCTCCTACCTACTCTACACTCAGAGTCCATCGGCCCAGCCACCTTGGAAGCCCTAGGTAACATGAAGGCTCTGTCAGGAGCTTGGCAGGCATAGTACCCACCCTCAGGGAGCTGTTAGTCTCAGTGACCATCTCATGTAGATAGACCTTTAGAACACACCTGAGTCAAGGCAGAAAGTAAAAATCCTTTTTTTCAGGATATCACTCAAGGCTGCTGTCTGCAAGCTCCCCATCGTGCTCCCTCCACTTTCTATTCCATGGGCCGTGGTGTTTCCATGCACTTGTCATCTGTGTCTGGCGTCCACAGTAAGGGGGAGCACAAGCACAGAGGCTTCCTCTAGGTGCCCAGGGACTTTCCATTCCTGCTTTTGCTTACTTTCTTTTTATTTATTTGTTTGGTTGGTTAGTTGATTGCACTGGGTCTTAGTTGCAGCAGGCAGGCCCCTTAGTTGCAGCTTGCATGCTCCTTAGTTGCAGCACGTGGGCTCCTTAGTTGTGGCAGGTGAGCTCCATCATTGTGGCATGCGAACTCTTAGTTGCGGCAGGTGAGCTCCATCGTTGTGGCATGCGAACTCTTAGTTGCGGCACGCATGTAAGATCTAGTTCCCAGACCAGGGATCGAACCTGGGCCCCCTGCATTGGGAGCTTGGAGTCTTATCCACTGCGCCACCAGGGAAGTCCCAATTTCCTTCCTTTTTAAGGCTGAATCAGCAATCGCATTTTAAATTTGCACACATTCTTTCTTGCTCGCTGAATACATCCTTGGCAAAATATGCTATCCCTTGTTTTATGGTCTAGCATTTTCATTTCTGTCAGGGCCAGTGTTTGCACATCATGGCCTTTCTCTTGGACTTCCCTCTCATGCTTGGGGGTCCTTGGCTGCCTGTGGCCCTCTGAGGAGGAGTAACAGAAAGGTGTCCTGGGAACCCAACCTTTATGGGCAGGGATTGGGGGAATGTGCAGTCATCTGGTATCATGTTGAACCTAGGTGCAGAGGGATTTGCTGTCAGGTCCAGTACTGGCTGCCGTAAGATCCCGTGGATGGTTTGCAGGTGACTTTAGGAAAGGCCCTTCTCATTCTTGGCCCCAGGTAGCAGGCTCACTTCCTGGTGCTCACTCCCTGATGTAGGGAGGGGTGGCACCAAGCTCGAACCTTCCATCAGTACCCCCATTTTCAGGCTTGTTTAATGCATCTGTAAATCCAGGTCTTCCCCGCTCCTCCCTTGCATCCGTAGCCCTCTCCTGGTGGGTTCTGGCTATTGTGTAAGTCTCCCATCCCCTGGCCATGCTCTCTCCCAGATTTTTGTGGAAATCTATGGGTACTGATGATGGCTGCCCATTCCATTTGTTGCAGTAGGGTTATCCTTCACTCCTGTCATTTTAGGGAGACCTCAGGAGGTAGCTATCACCCCCAACCACAGAGGAGGTGTTTGGAAGACCTCTCTCATGGACCCCAAGAGCCCCTGACCTCCAAGCTGAAGGGAGTTGGGGAGGCCTTTGCTTAGGGTAGGCCTGCCGGTTGCCATGAGTTCATGGAGGACACACTGACTAACTCCCGTGCCACACAGGTAATAGGTCTGCCCAGGGCCTTGGTTGAGTTTTGGAAAGAGGGGTGTCTTGCCCCAATTCCTGAGTCCTCTGGCATGAAGCCCTGTATGTTGGCCATGGGTGACTATCCCAAAGATGATGGTATCACCCAGGAGGACCTAAAGCCAGGCCCTCAACCAGTTGGGGGGTGTATATGGCCACTAAGCTCTAGACTCTTCCACCTTGTCAGACAGACAGAAGGTGGGAAGGAAAGAAAGACCATTGGCAGGAAGAAAAACAGGGTTCGAGCTTATAAAAGAAGAAGGATTTACCAGGAAGTGTCTGAGGGAACAAGAAATGTGTTCATATGAGCCAGATGGTGTGGGGGAGTGAGGGAGGCACTGAGAGAACCTCCTGAGTCTTGAATTTAGTGTTGGGGATGGCCAGGAGGTGTGAGTGAAAAAGACTGGCTTGGCTTGAGCCAAGGCTGGGCACATGCCATGAACACCACTGGGCAAGGTCTGAGGCAATGGCAGCAGGAAGTCCTACCCTGAGCCACCTGGAGGGCAAAATGGCTCTCATAGCCAGACCCTGCCTGCCTCCTGAGTGCACCTCTCTTAACCTGGACCTGGACTTGCTGAGGTTGGTAAAAAGTGGCAGAGTAACAGATCTTACAGAAGATTGGCATGGGGCTTCCCTGGTGGCACAGTGGTTAAGAATCCTCCTGCCAATGCAGGGGACACGGGTTCAAGCCCTGGTCTAGGAAGATCCCACATGCCGCGGAGCAGCTAAGCCGTGCGCCACAACTACTGAGCCTGCACTCTAGAGCCTGCGAGCCACAACTACTAAAGCTCGCATGCCACAACTATTGAGCCTATGCTCTAGAGCCCCTGAGCCACAACTACTGAAGCCCACGCGCCTAGAGCCTGTGTTCCACAAGAGAAGCCACCGCAGTGAGAAGCCCGAGCACCGCAATGAAGAGTAGCCTCTGCTCACCACAACTAAAGAAAGCCCGTGAGCAACAACGAAGACCCAATGCAGCCAAAAATAAAAATAAATAAATAAAATAAAATTATTAAAAAAAAAAAAAGATTGGCATGAGTGGTCCTGACTGCTGCTTTATGCTGTGTTTCCCAGAGTGGGAAGCAAAGTAATGCGTGAAGTTGGTCTGAGGTGGGTCTATGCAGCCTTTGCTTCCACCTACAGGCAAGGAAAGGGTAGAGCTTCCAGGGGTCTGGCCAGGGAAAGAAAGAGAGAGTCCAAGCTTCCCAGATTGCTTACCTACCCAAGTCAGTGCAGGTAGTTCCTTTCCTCTGATTTGCACACCCCATCTGGCTCCTGGCCAGAGACTAATACGGCACAGCTCATCCCTCTGTCCCTGAGTAGTGACAGTAGGGCTGTGGGCAGCTCTGAAAGGCTCCTGAGGGAAAGAGTGGTCTTGGGGCTTCCCCTGCCACTCCCCGGAGTTCTCTGATCACAGGAGCTGGGGAGCCCCGCCAGGTCTGGATGGGCTAGAAAAAATCCTGTTGGCTTAAATTTTCTAATAGAATTATACCCTTCCCCCATTAAAAAAAGTAAAAACACATTCACTGTTGAGAATTTGGAAAATATGGACTTATCCCAGAGGTAGTCACCATTGACCAGTGGAAAATCCCTTCAAGTCCTTTTTCTGTATGTGGTAGAGTGGGGGATGTGTGTGCACAAGTCATGTGATTGTACTATACATAGAGTTTTCTTTGGTTTTTTTCCCCCAATTTTATTGTGGTAAAATATACATAACATAAAATTTACCAACTTTTTTTTTTTTTTTTTTGGCTGCATCCGGTTTAGTTGCAGCACGTGGGATCTTCTTTGTGGCATGTGGAATCTTTCACTGTGGCGCGCGGGCTTCTCTCTAGTTGTGGCGTGCGGGTTTTCTCTCTCTAGTTGAGGCACGCAGGCTCAGTAGTTGTGGCGCATGGGCTTAGTTGCCCCGCGGCATGTGGGATCTTAATTCCCCGACCAGGGATCGAACCCGCGTCCCCTGCATTGGAAGGCGGATTCTTTACCCCTGGACCACTGGGGAAGTCCCTTACCAACATTTTTAAGTGTACAGTTCAGTGGTATTAAAGATGTTCATAAGGTTGTGCAACCATCACCAACATCTATCCCCCGAATTTTTGTCTTGTAAAAAATGCTATACTCATTAAACAGTAACTCCCCATTTCCTCCCCCTCCCCCTCAGCCCCTGGCAACCACCATTCTCCTTTCTGTCTCTATGGTCTTGACTACTCCAAATACCTCATGTAAGTAGAATCATACAGTCTTTTTGTGACTGGCTTCTTTCAGTTGGCATAATGTCCTCAGTGTTCATTCATGTTGTAGAATTTCTTTTTTGAAGCTGAATAATATTCCATTGTATGTATATACCACATTTTGCTCATGCATTCTTTTGTAGATGGACTCTTGGGTTGCTTCCACCTTTTGGCTATTGTGGATAATGCTACTGTGAACACGGATACACAAATATCTCTTTGAGATCCTGTTTCCAGTTCTTTTGCACATACACCCAGAAATGGAATGGCTATATCACTTGATAATTCTAGTTTTAATTGTTTGAGGAACTGTCTTTCTGTTTTCCACAGTGATTTAATCACTTTACATTCCCACCAACAGTGCACAGGGTTCCAATTTAAGAACATTCTCACCAATAGTTGTTATTTTCTGTTTTTTTTTTTATGGTAGCCATCCTAATGAGTGTGAGGGGTGTCTCATTGTAGTTTTGATTTGCATTTCCCTAATGATTAGTGGTATTGGGGGTCTTTTCATGTCTTCATTGGCCATTTGTTTGGGGGGGGTGGTTTCTTTTGGCCATGCTGAGGCTTGTGGGGATCTCAGTTCCCAGACCAGGGATTAAACCCGGGCCACAGCAGTGAAAGCCCAGAATCCTAAACATTAGGCCATCAGGGAACTCCCCTTTATTGGCCATTTATAAATCATCTTAGGAGGAATGTCTGTTCAAGTTCTTTGCCCATTTTCGATTGGGTTATTTGCTTTTTTGTTGTTGGGTTCTAGAAGTTCTCTATATATTCTGGATTTTAATCCGTTAACAGATATATGATTTGCAAATACTTTCTCCCATTCTGTGGATTGCCCTTTTACTCTATTGATAGTATCTTTTGATGCGCGAAATTTAAAATTTTTGTGAAGTCTAATTTTTCTGTTTTTTCTTTTGTTGACTATAGAGTTTTGTATTGCTTTTTAAATTTAACATGTGAGCACTTTCCCATGTTATTAAGTTTACTCTCTAGAAACACTACTTTAATGTGTATATCATATTCAAGCTATGAAAGTACCAGTCCCCTAGGGGAGTCATTTTGACAGTTTCTAAGATTGTGCCATTTGTCATAATAAGTAGCACTGGAAGGGACATCCCTTTACTTCAGTCTGTGGTCACCTCTCTGACAGGATCCTTGGCTTGCATTCTGAGAAATGAGGCTACGTGAACAAAAGACCTTTTAGTTGTACATTTGGGTTTTGTGTGAGTTTTTGCTTGCTTCCTTTCATGTCTTCCAGACTTCCACTGTGTGAAGGACTAAGCCAAGTGGTTTTTTCTGTAGAGATTTGGGCTTCCTTGCAGGATGGCTCTAAACCAGGTGTGGGCTCCAGGCCCCTGGAGCTGAGCCATCTCTGATGCTTGAGGGGCTTTTGTCCTTCTGGGCTGCCACTGTGGTCTTAATTAACCAGGCCATCTCTGCCTATAGCCCAGCTCCTGTGGAGATGCTGAACCTGAAGCTTCGCCGGCCAGCCTTCGGTGATGATATTGACCTCAATGCCACCTTTAATGTGGATACTCCCCCAGCCCAGCCCTCCAGCACCCAGCATGGCCATGCCAAGAGGCTCTTCCCAGAGAAGGCACAGTAAGTGGTAGCCCCTGGCCCTTCCACAGCCTGGAGGGAGGATGGCTAAGAGATCTCTGCAGGTCCTACCCTAATAGCTCTGAGTGGCTGACAGGGCAGTGAGGGTCACCTGGGCTTGGCCGTGGCAAGCACAGCTACCTTTCTGCCCTCTCCTGAGTACTCAATCTGTACAAAGCCCTTCTGTTGCTTGTCTCATTAATCTTCACAATCACCCTTCAAGCAAAGTTGGGGATGTGAATTAGAGAGAACATGGGGGTCCCAGCAGGGGCAGGTCTGGGCTGATGCTGTTGGGAGGCAGGGTGCTCCCAGTACCTTGAATGGGCTCGCTGGAGTCTTAAGTCAGGGACTCTGAACTTTCTCTTCCATTGTGTGCCCCACAGGCTCATGCTTGAGGCAGGACCATATCAGACTATGGAACCAGAGCCCTACCACTTAAGGAGGTAGCCCACAGGGGCAGGCATGAAAAGCTATGAGGAGCTGCAGTGGTATGGGTGGGACCTGCACTATTGGTACAGTGGGACTGGGAGTAGGGAGGCTGTCTCCTTGGCCAGGCAGGCCACTAGTTCATCATGGAGACAAGAGCTACTCCTGTACATCCATGTAGGTGTACACTGCTCAGGTAAGGGAGTCGGGCTGAGCAAGTTTTTTCTCAATCAAAGACTTTGGACATGAGAGAAAGAAATTGAGATGTTAGGCAGTGGAGGTAGAGGAGGCCCAGGGAGAGGACAAAAGGGAAAGCCAGCTGGATTTTCCACCCCTCCCCAGACTCAGGGGCAGAGGCACCAGTGCTGTATAGGGCCAGGCCTGGTAGCAGTGAGAAACAAACCTAGAGCATGTGGGCTACAGTCAGGGGGCCTATCAGTGCCTGCTCGGTACTCTGGCTTCCTCTTGTTGCCTCTTTAGCTATAAAGGTTGAAAGTGGGCACCTGGGGCCTGCAGGCTACCATACCTTTTAGAGACATTTCTACCATCTTCAGTGCCTGTGATGGGGGTGAGGGAGCCCAGCCTCCCCAGAACCAGACTTGCAAGTGGAGCAAGAGGAGATTCTTCCCATGGTCATCATGTGGCATCACCACAGGCTATGGGGGCAGAAACAGAGGGGTTCAATATTTGCAGGCCCTGAGCCTGCCCCTGTCCTTATGGCTTTGAGAATCTACAGGGTCAGCCTTAGGTCTGGGAAGATATGAGAAGAGGGTATCCACCTGCTAGGGTCCCCAGGAGTTGGATGGAAACACTGGGTCCAGCTCTGGAGCTAGGAGTGGCAGACTAGGGCCTGGGGCCATGATCTGTTCTGCCCCAGACTCTTACCTGCACAGATTTATCTAGGGAGATGGCCTAACGCTGTGTTCTGAGAGTACTTTACGGGCTCTCTAACTTACTGAGGGTCCTCTAGAGGTGGTGACCCCTCTCTGGGCAGATGGGGCTAGGCCTGAGCTCATTTTCAGGGCATGAGTGGCCTTCCTTCTGTGGGTAGTGAATTTGTTGGGCTCTCCAGCCCCACATACAGCCCAGGATGTGGTGAGGTGACTGAGAGCCCATCATTCCAATGGTGAGTGGAATTGGTTTGTCCCTGAGTAGAAGCCACAAGATTAGAATATGGCCCAACCTCCCCTGCCTCCACCACTCCGGTGGCTGTGGATATCCAGCTGTTCACAGACCTGCTCTTGGGGTGGGGATTACTGAGGTGCCTTGCCCAGCACGCAGCCATGCCAGCAGCCATGCCACGCGGTGGCTCCCCAAGGGGAATGTGCTGAGCCTGGTTCGCCTGCCCCCCCCCTTTAAAAATATATTTATTTGTTTGCTTGTTTGTTTATGGCTGCGTTGCGTCTTTGCTGCACGGGGGTCTTTCTCTAGTTGCGGCGAGCGGGGGCTACTCTTCCTTGTGGTGCACGGGCTTCTCCTTGTGGTGGCTTCTCTTGTTGCAGAGCACGGGCTCTAGGCATGTGGGCCTCAGTAGTTGTGGCTCACGGGCTCTAGAGCACAGGCTCAGTAGTTGTGGCTCACGGGCTCTAGAGCACAGGCTCAGTAGTTGTGGCGCACAGGCTTAGTTCCTCCGCAGCATGTGGGATCTTTCCACACCAGGGCTCGAACCCGTGTCCCCTGTATTGGCAGGCGGATGCTTAACCACTCTGCCAACAGGGAAGTCCCTCACCTACCCCTTATGTCTTGCTCACCTGCCTCTTGTCTTCACGTTTTGCTCTTGCAGTTCTCCCGTTCAGGAGGTTCTCAAGAAGATGCCCAAAGGCCCCAAGCAGGTAAGGCTTCCCAGAAGAAGCTCAGGCAATCACCCTCCAACTCTGGCCGGGACTGAGTATGAATCTGGTTTTCTGAGAGGTCAGGGTCTTGCCAGAGTCCTCTCACGCCTGGAGGACTGAAGCACTTTGGAGCCACCCTGGGAACCCTACTCACTGTCCTTCCTCCTGATGAAGCATCAGAGATCCTGATCCTATTCCAACACACCTCCTACCCTCCTTGTTTGCTGCCATCCGGCTTATCAAGCCTGGCTCTGGGGTCTCTTCTGCAGGAGTCCCAGCTCTTGCTGGGTGGCCAGCGCTGTCTGGGAGAGCCTGATGAGGAGCTGGCTGGTGCCTTCCCTGTCTTCATCCGGAATGCTGTCCTGGGCCAGAAACAGACCAAGAGGACCAGGGCAGAGCCCTGTCGCAGCACAGATGCAGTGAGTGTGGTTTCCTAAAAGTGGCAAGTGCCAGCCTCCTTGGGGGTGGGGCTGGGTGGCCAGCCCCCTAGCCCATTAGCCTGGCCCACTCACCTCTTCCTTCTGCTTTAGGTAAGGACTGGCTTCGATGGACTTGGAGGCCGGACAAAATTCATCCAGCCTGTATCCTTGTTCTGTAGCATTGGGCTGAGCTGAGCTGTGGCGCCCACATCATCCCTCACCTGTACCCCCAGACCCCAGCCCACCAGTGGCTGCAGCCCCAGGTGTGCAGAGCCAGACCTTACTCAGTATAGCAGGGCTGCCCACCACCAAGTCTGAGCCTTTCCTGCCCTGCATTCCATTCCAGTCCCCTCTTTAGGCCTCTTCCTTGACATTTCCTTCAGACTGACACGACTATGATCCGCTCACTGCCCGTTAAACCCAGGCCCAAGGCCAGGGCTAAGCAGAGACTGGGGGCCAGGACAGTGCTCCCTCCCTCCCAGGCCAAGCTGGACACCTTCCTGTGGTAGTGAGAACAGTGAGTCTGATCAGTGGCCAGATACATGCCTCTGACTTATAGGCCGAGGACTGCGGACTGGCTCGGCAGATGGTTTGCGGGGCATGGCCCCTCTTCTAGGACCAGCCCTGAGGACAAGGATAAACAAGAAGATGGGGGTGAAGGTGAGGCCCAGAAACTGTGCTTTTCCTGCACACACACCCTGCCCCACCCCCCATCATACTGGGTCTCCCTGTGAGAGCTGATGTGATCAGCTCACTGTTCCTGCCAGCAGGGTTTGCTCCTTATTCCAGGCTCCCATTTATAGCCATGATCGGATGTGGCTGGGCTGCTTCTGGTCCTCCAGACCAGGGTTTTTTGTTGACTGTAAGGACCAAAGTGCTTGAGGCTTCTCAGGCAGCCTCAGCCTGCCCAAGCTTCTGCCTGTCTCTGACTTGCTGTTGGCCTGGACCAAGCAGGGCGGGGAATGGGGGATGGTGGTAGGGAGAGGAGGGGGGCCAGATTTCTTTGTGAAATAAAAAAGATAGAGTCTTTTCTTCCTGACTCTGGGAGTGTAAATTTGCCCTCACTTTGGAGAACTGTCTGGCTTGATTTTCTAAAGCGGGACCTTCACCTAGACCCAGACCCAGCAGCTTCACCCTTAGGCATTTGCCCTCTCATAGGGCACAGGGAGACTGTAGCAAGAGTGACATCACCTCAGCTTTGTCCACAGTCTCTAACCTGGGCACAGTGCAAAGGCCATAAGCAGGAAAGCAAATGGGTGAACTAGGGTTTAGACACACAGGGAACTCACAGCAAGCACAACAAATGACCAGTGACACCCCCCTCTTCACCTTTCAACTCTGTCAGACAAATTGCTAGCCTCTGCATCTTAGCTCCAAAAGCACTTTCTCCCAGAAGACTTCCCTTTGAACTTCTAGCTTGGATGAGGACCCCTAAACTTTCCTCTCTCACTACTGGATGGGAGTTCACCTGTTTCTGCAGATCCCAGCATGGACCTGGCACAGGGGAGAATGCTTCAGGCTGAGAGTGCCCAGCTGCTCTCCAGCAGGTGTGGAGGAGCCTTGGGCTTCTTGGGGAGGAAGTGACGCTCTTGGTTATGGGAGTTGGACCCCTCTGGTGCTGCCTTGAGACGGGGACAGTTAGTGAGGGGAAGTGTAGCATCAAGTTAAGGGTGCAGTGGCTGGCTAATAGCTTTCTTATAGATCAGTAATGAACAATTCAAATTATTTTTAATTTTTTTTAAAATGTTTATTTGGCTGCATCAGGTCTTAGTTGCAGCACATGGGATCTTCGTTGTGGCATGCAAACTCTTAGTTGTGGCACGTGGGATGTAGTTCCCTGACCAGGGATTGAAACTGGGCCCCCTGCATTGGGAACATGGAGTCTTAGCCACTGGACCACCAGGGAAGTCCCAACAACTAAAATTAAAAACCCAATACCATTTACTTCAGCACCAAAAAAGAAGAAGAAAAAAGAAAACAAATATTTAGGTATAAATCTAACAAAATATGTACAAGATCTCTGTGAGGGAAAACTACAAGACTCTGGGTCTATACATACAGTGGAATATTACTCAGCCTTTTAAAAAATTCTGAAACATGCTATAACATAGATGAACCTTGAAGACATTAAGCTAAGTGAAATAATCCAGGCACAGAGGACAAATACTGTATAATTCCATTTATATGAGATACCTAGAGTAGTCAAATTCATAGAGACAGAAAGTAGAATGGCTGTTGCCACGGGTGGGGAAGGAAGGAATGGGAAGTTATTATTTAATGGGTTGAGAGTTTCAGTTTAGGAGGATGAAGTTCTGGAGATGAATGGTGGTGATGGTGGCACAACAATGTGAATGTCTTTAATGCTACTGAACCGTACATTTAAAGATGTTAAAATGGTAAATTTCATTTTATGCATATTTTATCACAATAAAAAAAAGGACCGAAATTCTGATACATGCTACAACCTAGATGAATGTTGAAAAGGTATGCTAAGTGAAATAAATGAGACACAAAAGGGCAAATACTTTGTAATTCCACCTACATTAGGTACCTAGAATAGGCAAAGTCATAGAGACAAAATAGAATAGAAGCTCCAGGGAAACAGGGGATCTAAGATTGTTGAAGAGTTACTGTTCAATGGATACAGTATTTCTCTTTGGGATAAAGAAAAAGTTCTGGAAATAGTGGTGATGGTTACACAATATTGTGAATGTACTTAATGCCACCGAATTGTACATTTAAAAATGGTTAAAACTACAATTTAAAAAAATCTATCTACTTCTATTTTAATAAGAGTTAAAAAAAATCAGGAATGGATGTTGAATTTCATCAAATGCCTTTTGGTATCTATTTGAAGATACCACTTACTTCAGAATCTGGCCCTGGTTTCTGTACCTAGTATGTATAACACAGCCAATAAATGTTCACTGAATGAAAAAAAAACAAACACAATTACCTACTACTTTACACCCTCTAGGATGGATATAATTTGAAAAAAAAAAAAAAAAGGAAAACCAGTTTGGCCATGATGTGGAGATCACTTCTGTACATTGCTTGTGGAAAATAGCTTTTTGGTCTGTCAAAAAATTAAACATAGAATTACCATGTGACCCAGCAATTCTACTCCTAGACATATACCCAAAAGAATTGAAAACAAGTACTCAAGTACTTGTTCAAGAACAATCGTAGTAGCACAATTCATAATATCCAAAAGGTATAAACAACTCAAATGTCAACAGGTGACTGGATAACAAATTGTGATATATGCCTCTGATGGAATATTATTCAGCCATAAAAAGGAATGATGTACCGATACATGCTACAATTTGGATTAACCTCAAAAAGATTAAGTGAAGGAAAACAGATACCAAAGGTCACATTTTGTATGATTCCTTTTATATAAAATATCCAGAATGGGCAAATGCCTAGCGACAGAAAGCATATAAGTGTTTGCCAGGGGGTGAGATGTGGGATGTGGGATGGGTAGCAATTATTTAACATGGTTGTGGTGTTTTTCAGTGGGTGATGAAGTCTTGAAACTAGAGAGAGATTTTGGTTGCACAACATAGTCAATACACTAAATGCCACTACATTGTGTACTTTAAAATCGTTATTTTAATGTTGTATGGATTTTACCTCAATTTTAAAAAAAGAATTTATGATAGCACCTGGTTTAGCTATTGTGGACTTTTGTGGGGAGCTGTGGTCCATCCTCTAAAGAACTGGCCCCCAGTTCCTAAGAAGGCAGAAGGGGACATCTGTGGGTGAAGGGTACACAGGATCTCTCCTTTCTATTTTTGCAGCTTCCTCTGAGTCTATAATTATTTCAAAATAAAAGTTTAAATGACAAATAAGGACACGTGATCATGGCTGCCCCATGCCTCCCACTCTCGGGGCTGGCACTCAGAGACTGAGAACCCTCTTTGAGTCCTGGCACTCATCAGTGAGAGATCCTGACAGGCCACCTAGAGCTGCCGACTGTCCTGACCAGGCAGCTGTGGGCAGAGGGGAATCCCTGATCCCTGAGGAGATGGCTCAGGGGCACACAGGCGCTCTCAAAGATGTTAGGCTCCACCCCAAGTCTGTAGTTTAAACCCTGGATGTGGGACAACATAATCCATAAGCTCTCACAGCCTCTGGGATGGGACTGGCTCTGCCCTCTAGGGTCTCTTAAGTCTCTGTGTGTGGTTAGGAGACCAGGCGAGTCCTCAGGACAAGGGAGTTCCCACCGGTACTCTGTGGGCAGGAAGCGCATCCAGGCAGGGGCCCCTGAGGGGGATAGGGGCCTGAGGTTCAGGACATCTAGGGAGCTACAGGAGACCGCATGGATCCCTCCTATGGCCCTGCCCCCTCCCTCAAGAGAAATACCTGCTCTCCCAGAGGGGGAACAGATCCAGGAATTCTATCCTACCTTGCCAGCGCCCTAGGGCTGCCAGAACTCTTCTTTGCCAGGCTAGGCTGTGCTGGACAGGCTGGAGGCAGGACCAGGAGCCTGCTCAGTCTAGTTTCACTTTCACTTTTGCTTTCCCCCGAAATGACAGAGGAGCCAGGAAGAAAGCTGTGACCAGCAGTGTGCTTCACTCCTTAGCCTTAGTGCCTATTTGCACTGGCTCCTGCTGGCACTACCTGCCACGCAGAGACCCTATCTGTAAGCGCTGCAGCCTGTTTTCCGGCCCCAGGCCTCAGGATGGATGTCTTGGAGACCTCCAAGTCGCTGGATGAAGAGCTGTACTCGCGGCAGCTGTGAGGCCCGAGGTGGGGAGGAGAGTGGGGTGGCCTTCTGACTTCTGATCTCCAATCGCCTGCCCTCTTACTTCCCACCCACAGGTATGTGCTGGGCTTGCCAGCCATGCAGAGGATTCAGGAAGCCAAGGTGCTACTGTCAGGCCTGCAGGGCGTGGGGGCTGAGGTGGCCAAAAACCTGGTCCTGATGGGCGTGGGCAGCCTCACTCTTCATGATCCCCACCCTACCTGTTGGTCTGACCTGTCTGCCCAGGTGAGGGTCCTGGGGGGCTATGGGTTTCCAGACTATAGCCCTTGGGGAGAGGGCCCAAGAGAAAACTCCTTGCTAAAGCCAGACTGGGTCTCTCTTTAGTTTTTCCTCTCAGAGCAGGACTTGGGAAGGAGCAGGGCTGAGGCATCTCAAGAACTTCTGGCTAAGCTCAATGGAGCTGTTCAGGTGTGCATCCACACAGGTGACATCACCGAGGACCTGCTGCTGGACTTCCAGGTGCCCTCCCAGCCCTACTCTCCAGGCCAGCCCAGTGTCCCCCTCCAGCCTTTAGCAGCAGGGTGGGCTTGAAGTGGTTCTGGCCCTGCTGATCATGAGGTCCACCCAGGTGGTGGTGCTGACTGCCTCGGAGCTACAGGAGCAGCTGAAGGTGGGCACCATCTGCCATAAACACGGAGTCTGCTTTTTGGTGGCTGACACCCGAGGCCTCGTGGGGTGAGATGGCTTACCTAGCCTGCCACATCACAGGCAGCAACTGGTCCCAGTGCTGTCCTCAGCTCCAGGCTTGCTCCAGATCCCCTCCACCCAACCTCAGGCCTGTCCCAGCATCCCCTCTTGATTATACAGTCCCCAGTCCCACTTGTGTGCTTCCTCTACCCCAGCCTCCAGACTTGATCCAGTAAATCCTTCAAGCCTCTCCCAGCATTCTTTTCCCGATTCCTCTGGGCTTGCCCTAGTGTACGTCACCCTTCACCACAACTGTGGCAGTTAACCACTGAGCCATCTCAGTGACCCCTCCCACCCCACCACAGGCAGTTGTTCTGTGACTTTGGTGAGGACTTCACTGTGCAGGACCCTACAGAGGCAGAACCCTTGGTGGCTGCCATCCAGCACATCTCCCAGGTGGGTGCTAATGTGGGGGGTGCTCACCTACTAAGGAGGGGCTGCCAGAGCCTGTGGAAAGCAGGGACAGGCAGCCCTGAGCAAGCCACCTCTTATCCAGGGCTCCCCTGGCATTCTCACTCTGAGAGAAGAGGCTGATGCCCACCGCTTCAACAATGGGGATTTGGTGACTTTCTCAGGCATTGAGGGCATGGTGGAGCTCAACGGCTGTGCTCCTCGGCCTCTCCACGTGCAGAGTTAAGTCAACCCCACTCCAACTCCAGGCTCAGTGCCCAGGTCCCCACTGGGGGTGGACACAGCCTGGTCCTTGGAGATAAGTTCTCCCTCCCCCTTCCTCAGGGTGGAGCAACATCAAGAATGTAGATGCAAGACAGGATGGGGTGTGGGGAACTACTCAGGTTCAGAGGGCATACTGACCAGGCTCAATCTCCCCCAGGAGACGGGACCTTGGAGATTGGGGACACAACAACTTTCTCTCATTATTTGCGTGGTGGGGCTGTCACTGAGGTCAAGAGACCCAAGACTGTGAGCCACGTGAGTTCAAGTGCATCTGAGGTTTGGGAGCTTGGGCACCTCGAGGGACCCACAGTGTCCTGGACATGAATGTGAACCGAGTGCCCCCTGCAGGAGCCCCTGGACACAGCCCTGTTTCAGCCCCGTGTTGTGGCCCAGAGTCCCCAGGAAGTTCACCGTGCCCACTGCCTGCATCAGGCCTTCCATGCACTGCACAAGTTTCAGCAGCTCCATGGCCGCCCTCCTAAGCCCTGGGATCCCGTGAGTGGCCCCGATGCCCCTCCCTCCAGCCTCTGTCTTAACAGGGCCTCACCTACCAGGAGGCGACAATGACTGTCTTACAGATCCAAGACTGAATCCAGAAGCAGTTTCCCACTCATATAAAGGAGATGATACACAGTATCTATAGACCAGAGGCTGGGTCCATGAAAGGGCCAAGCACAAAGCCTGGGGACCCATGCTACTCCTAACCCCTAAGATCTGGCCTGGAAGGTGCCTCCAGGTTGGGGAAGCCTCCAGGGCCATTGTCTGGTACCGGGCATCCGCTAGTGGGACCCTCCCACTCAGGCTTCTGCTTCCTGTTCTGTGGAACAGGGTGGATGGCTGCCTGAAGGTTTCAAATGGGGAGTGGAGCTCAAGCTGCGGCTGCTTTACCAACGGAGTTCTACCCGATAGGTTGATGCAGAGATGGTGGTGGACCTAGCCCAGGCCCTGGAATCACTGAAGGGGACAGAAGGAGAGCCTTTGGAGGAGCAGCTGGATAAGGCTCTGGTGCGGACAGTTGCCCTGAGCAGTGCTGGTGGCTTGAGCCCCATGGCAGCTGTGCTGGGTGCAGTGGCTGCTCAGGAAGTGCTGAAGGTGGGTACAGGTAGAGGCAGGGCGGGGCTGGGAAGGGTGCAGAGGTCGGTGTGGGTGCCACAGGGTGCCCAACACCAGATAGTGACCCTGGGGGCTTCACCAACCTGGGTGCAGCCCTCAGCCAGGATCTGAGGGGATTAGGAGGTGGGAAGAGTCCCCAGACTGAAGTGCTGACTTCTAGGCAGTCTCCAAGAAGTTTATGCCCCTGGACCAGTGGCTGTACTTTGATGCCCTTGATTGCCTTCCAGAAGATGAGGAGCCCTTTCCCAATCATGAGGACTATGCACCGGTGAGAACCTGGGGTAGGGGTGCAAGCCTTATCCAAACTCAGGACTGGGGGAAAGAGGAAGAACGGTCCCGAGATCCTGACCTGGAAAACTGGGTGCAGGAGGGAGATGCAGCACAGGCCAGTGGCCATCACTGACCCCTGTCTGTGTCCCCTAGAGAGACTGCCGCTATGACGGGCAAATTGCAGTGTTTGGGGCCGGTTTTCAGGAGAAGCTGAGCCACCAGCACTACCTCCTGGTGAGCTATGTCATGAGGTTGGGAGTATGTGGAAGGGCAAGTCCTGGCCCTCTGGCTAAGGTTGCTCCTGCTGGCAGGTGGGTGCTGGCGCTATCGGCTGTGAGCTGCTCAAAGGCTTTGCCCTAGTGGGCCTGGGGGCTGGCGGCAGTGGGGGCGTGACTGTTGCTGACATGGACCATGTGGAGCGCTCCAACCTCAGCCGCCAGTTTCTCTTCAGGCCCCAGGACTTTGGTGTGAGTGCTGACCTGTCCCCACACCCGTGTCCTGGACTGTCCTCCCACAATGCACCCCTTCCCCCACCCAACGTCTTCCTGCTTTCTTCTCAGAGGCCAAAAGCGGAGGTGGCTGCAGAGGCCGCTCACCGCCTGAACTCAGACTTGCAGGTGACCCCGCTCACCTACCAGCTGGATCTTACTACAGAGCACATCTATGGGGACAACTTCTTCTCCAGTGTGGATGGCGTGGCTGCTGCCCTGGACAGTTTCCAGGCCCGTGAGTGCTCAACCCTAGAACTCACCCTTTGTCTGAGGCTGTGCCAGCCCCACTTCTGACCCTCTGCCCCCCTCGCCAGGGCGCTATGTGGCTGCTCGCTGCACCCACTATCTGAAGCCACTACTCGAGGCGGGCACAAAGGGCACCTTGGGCAGTGCTTGTGTGTTCATACCACACGTGACTGAGGACTACAGAGCCCCTGCCTCCGCTGCAGCTTCTGAGGATGCCTCCTACCCTGTCTGCACCGTGCGGCACTTCCCCAGCACAACCGAGCACACCTTGCAGGTGAGAAGAACCCCAGAGACTCCTACCCACCTGGCTCAGTCCTCAGCTGCAGACCCCTTTGCCAACCGGCACCTCATGGTTCCTCCCTCTCCTCACAGTGGGCCCGGGATGAGTTTGAAGGACTTTTCCATCTGTCTGCCGAGACCGTCAACTGCCACCAACAGTAAGACCGCCAACAAGGGTGAATGGGAGTCCAGGCTCCCTAACATCAAGAGGCTTAGGGCTTAGCCTCAGACTTTCTCCTCTGTACGCAGGGCACTCACGTCTCTGGCACACTTGGATGAGTCACAGGTGCTGACCGTGCAGCAGGTGGTGCTGGGTGTCCTGAGAGAGCGTCCACAGACCTGGCGAGACTGCGTGCTTTGGGCCCTCGGCCAGTGGCAACTCTGCTTCCATTATGGCATCACACAGCTGCTGAGCCGCTTCCCACCCGACAAAGTGGGTGGCTAGGGGTCAGGAGGCTGAGGGCTCAGGGTGACCCGACTGAGCCCAGCAGCCTCCATTTCCCTAGGTGCTAGAGAATGGAACTCTTTTCTGGTCGGGTCCCAAACAGTGTCCCCGGCCCTTGGAGTTTGACGCCAGCCAAGTGAGTGGAGTCCCTTGGCGGCCCTGAGATGGGAATATGGCCCCTCAGAACGGAGGTGGGCACCTCTATATTTTGTAGAGATGCACAGACGCTGAGAGGGAGAGAGAGCCATGTTTGTGCACATGTGGGTGTCCAAATGGGAGGCAGAAGCAGGCACTCAAACAGATCCACAAATGGGCGGTGACCCCCACCCCATGCACCCACACAAGCTTGCTCAAGCCCATGCAGCCACCCATGCTCTTGGTCTCATTGCAGGACACGCATCTCCTCTACGTGCTGGCGGCTGCCAACCTGTATGCCCAGATGCATGGGCTGCCTGGCTCACGGGACCAGACTGCGCTCAGGCGACTGCTGAAGTTGCTGCCATTGCCTGACCCCCAGGACTTAGCCCCCATTTTTGCTAGTGACCTGGAGCTGGCTTCGGCTTATGCTGAGTTTGGTGAGGTCCCTGACCCTGGCCCCCCGTGCTGTCACCCAAAGGCCTGACCCTCCTCAGCCTGTGCTGCAGAAAGAAGACAGGGTCTGGGGGCCCTGAAGCCCACTCAATACCTCTCAGGCCCTCTGACCTTGCTTCTCTGTAGCCTTGGGTTCATCCTCTGGCCCCTCAGTAGGTCCTCTCCCTGCTGCCTACCCCACCCCCACCCCACTCCCCCACCCCCATTCCTTTGGCAGACTCTCAGCCAAAGAAAACAAAAACAAAAAACAAACAAAAAAACACAAACCACTGGGCCCTAGGGAGCAACTATCTGTGGCCCCCAGATGAGAACAGAGTCACATAGGTGTGCATGGGCGCACACACATACACACACACACAAGTGAGGGCTGGGGCTGCTGGACAGGAGACTGCACCATCCATCAAGGGGTCTCCTTGAAAGTGGTAAGTGATAGGCTTGGCAGGGACCAAGGATAGGCAGCAGGCTCCAGAGGAGCACAGGACATGGGGACTAAGGACTGCGCCAACACCCCCTTCCCCTGACAGGCCCTGAGCAGTCGAAGCAACTGCATGAAGCCCTGGAAATCTGGACTGTGGGCCCTCCCCTGGAACCCTTGACATTTGAGAAGGTGGGAGCCCAAGTGGGGGTGAAGGGCCGGGCTAGAGAGGTTGTTGGGGAAGGTCAAGAGCTAAGAAGGTAGCTTTGAAGCCCCTTGGCCTGAGTTTTCCTCCCAGAAGGACCCCAGAAGCAGCTCAGCTTCCCCAAGCCTCAGCCTCCTTATCTGTTAAGTGGGGAGATGTGAGCATCCACCCCACTGAATTGTGTGAAGAGCTGTGCAGTGGCACAGGCTCGGCCGAGGTGAGGGGCACTGGGACAATGCTAATACTACTGTGCCTTGGGCCTCACAGGACAATGATTTCCATGTGGATTTTGTGGCGGCAGCGGCAAGCCTGCGAGCTCAGAATTATGGGATCCCACCAGCCGACCGCACCAAGGTACCCTGCCCCTTGGGGCTCAGGCCTGGAGGTGGGGGTCAAACCCTAGCCTTATGCCTTGGGCCCAGACCAAATCTCCTGTCCTTGGCAGACCAAGCGAATTGTGGGCCGGATTACCCCAGCCATTGCCACTACTACGGCAGCTGTGGCTGGCCTGGTGGGCCTGGAACTGTATAAGGTGGTGGGTAGCCCACGGCCCCGCAGTGCCTTTCGCCACAGCTACCTGAACCTGGCTGAAAACTACTTTAGCCGCTGGGTACCTCACGCCCCAGCCATCCAGAAGGTGAGCCCTTGACACCCCACCCATACCAGACCTGAGTTTTCCCTGCACCTACCCAAACAGGCCCTACTTTAGCTTCAGGCTCTCATCAGGACCCAGACTCTGGGGGAGTCATCAAGACTCCCTCCAGTCACCTCCCTGCTGCAAAGCCAGGCTGGGACCTGTCAGACACAGGAAGCAGCCGTCAGCCACCCCCACCCCCCAACAGTCAGGGTCTGGGGGAGCTGCAGCTTTAACTCATTAGTGGAGCCAGACATCCCCCGCAGTTCCCTCCTTCCCAGAAGTGCCCCTGAGGGGGAGGGGGGACTAGGGCCCTAGCCCCAAACAGAGCCTAATATCGGCCTGCAAAGCATGGGGATCCTGGCCCGCCCCCTCGACCTGAGTTAAAGGGCACTGAGCTCACCACCACGGGTGTGGGGTGTGCAGCCCTGTGGGGATGTGTGCATTCATGTCACAGGCGTGAGTGCACACAGGTCTGGGCATCCTTGGCCCTGTGGTGTGTGGGCATGGAGGGAGCATGCTTGCACATCTGTGTGCCAGATGGGACTGCAGGGCTCTTTCACAATGTGGGCTTGCGTGTGTGTGCATGTGAGTACACATGTGGGCTTGTGTACATGTGTGTTCCTTCAAGTGTAGGGCTATGAATGCCCCTGGCTGTGTGCCCAGGCTCTGCAATAGTTGGCATTTCCTTAGGGCAGAGGAGAGGGTACAGAGAGAATTCCCTCACCAGGGGAGAGGGGAGAGGTCATGGGCCAGCACTGGGCTTTTGCTGAGCAGCCCTGGGGTCCCTCAGGGCACAGCACACAGAGCCCCTTTGTGAGGTGCCCCTCCTCTAGCTAGAACACAAGCTGCCTTTGTCCGTGGAGGAGGGGGAGGGGAAGGGCCCCCCATCTCACCTCTGGCCTCGTCTCAGCTTGACCCCACTGTGTTTTCTGGGGAGCTGGCAGAACTCCTCCTGTCTTGGTGCCTGGCTGCCTGCCACCCTTATGCCCTCAGCTCTGGGTACCAGAACCCCAAGACTCCAGAAATAAGGAAGGAACAAAGGGACAGGAAGAGGAGTCCTCTGTGGACTGTGTTCCTGCTAGAGTCACTGTGCCTCTTGCCATGTGCCCATGAGTAGTCCAAGGCCCTGGTGGTAAAGGATTAGGGGACAGGATTTACCCCACCCCCAGCATCCAGCCTTGCATTTGAGGAACAAGCAGTTTTATCAGAGACTGCAGCAGCCCTGCTCCCGCTTCCTCAGGAAGCATTGCTCCCCCCAACAACACACACACACACACACACACACACACACACACACACACACACGACCGTGTGATGGATCGCCTGTTTCCCTCTGTGGGGGCCCCGTAGCCCCATTTCCTGTGCTGGCCCCAGCATGGGCGGGGAGGGTGTTGAGATTCTGGGCCCAGATCCCACCTTCCACCCCCACCCCCTGGCTTCTCCTTCCTGCCTCTAGTCCAGCTCCTCCCCTAGGAAAGGGGCCATAAGCTATTGGTAACTGAGGTAGGGGGAGGGTGTGTGTGTAAGAAGCTTCTCACTCCTCCCCACTACCACCCCCCAGTTCCATCACTGGAAGTGGACCTGTTGGGACCGCCTGGAAGTGCCTGCTGGGCAGCCCGAGAGGACCCTGGAGTCACTGCTGGCCCATGTCCAGGTGTGCCCCATTCCTGCCCTTCCCCCAGGCCTGGCTCAGCCTGGCCCAGCTGGCACCTAACCTGTCTCTCTCTAGAAACTAAATGGGCTGAGGGTGAGGATGCTGCTGCACGGGAAGGCCCTACTCTACTCGGCAGGATGGTCTCCTGAAAAGCAGGACCAGCACCTGTCCCGCAGGTGAGCCCACACCTGGCTTTAACCTCATTCTGTCCCTGGAGGTTGGAGGTGGGGGACAAGCAGCCTTTCCTCTTCCCAATCCCATTTGGGCGCCTCACACCTTCCTGAAGTTTTCTTTTGCCAAATGGAGCCAGCAAATGGGCTGGGGGTGGGGTGAGGGCCAAGAGCCTGAGGAGGGGCCTCTAGGAGCTGCCTGCTTGGCCAGCCCCACCAGCTCACGCCCTGCTCAGCTCCCCTTTCACGGCCCACTCCCAGAGGACTCACAGCTTCCTGCCTCCTGCCCACCCCACCAGCCGCTCCTAAAATAGTTTCAGATGTTTCCTGTCTTGGGCTGCTCCTGCTCCTGGCTTGGGCTCCTTATGGCCCGCCAACACCCTATAGTCCATGCCAGGACACTCTCTGCCTGCCACTGCTCACCTACCCAATCTCCCCACCCCTCTACCCCCCATGCCACCAGGGTGACGGATCTGGTGCTGGAGGTGACACGCCAGGTGCCTGAGCCTGGGCAGCGGGTGCTGGTATTGGAGCTCAGCTATGAGGGTGAGAAGGAGGACGTTACCTTCCCACCCTTGCACTACAAGCTGTGACAAGGCAGCAGCCCCACCACCCAGTTCTGTTGAGCCATGCATCCCAAGCCCACAGTAGGCGCTTAATAAATGCTTGTTGAAGGAAGGTGTAAGTGGACAGGATGGATGATGGAACACGGGGCAGACACATGGGGTGTGACATGGACATGACAGGGACCCCTGCAGGGAGGGAAAAGGCTCTTTAGATTCGCCTGCCTGAGTTGTGCCTTGCAGGACTGAGGCTGCCTCCTGGAGCCTCAGGGGTATGGAACCAGGACAGTGCAGAGAAAGGCCTTTATTGTCCCAGGCTGGAGGGCAGGGTCAGAGGTAGCTGACAACATCATTGCAGATGATGGGCTGGCGACTGCGGCAACTCATGAGGGCTGCAAAGCGTGAGACATCTGCTGGCAGTTCGGGTTCCGGGCGAGGTGGGCATGACAGTCGCTTTCCTGCCACTGCAGCCCGGCGTGCCCTGGCCAGCTGGCGCCGCAGCTGCTCAGAGAGGCCAAGCAGGAACTGGGGGGGCCGAGCACGGGCACGGGGCCCACCCCCACTGTCCCCCTCACCTGCTGCCTCGGGCAGCTCCATCCAGTTGTGCACCAAGTCAGCAAAACAGTTGTCTCCCAGCACCAGGGGCTGGCGACTACGACCTCTGCTAAGTAGGGCTGCTGTCCAGTCCTCAGCTTCCAGCCCCTGCCAGTGCTCCAGGCAGGCGTCTGGGGTGGACTTGGGCCGTGGTCGGTGGGCAGGTGGTACACTGGCCGCAGGAGCTCTGCCAGGCAGGGGGATGCCACTGGCCGAGAGGCGCTGTCTACGGGGGGGCCATGCTGAGGGTGCTGGATGCTGGAGTACAGGCAGCTCTTCCTCTCTCCATGTGCTGCCTGACACCTCTGAGAAGCCAGAGTCCCAGTCTAGGGCATGCTCCCTGGGGCCTCCCAAGGCTGCACCCCTGTCTCCTGTCACCACAGCTTCTTCCTCCTCTTCCTCCACACCACAGGCTGAGTCCTCTTCCAAGGCATCTGAGGCCCTGAGCCGGTGCTTGAGCCGCATGCCTGGGCCAGGTTTGGGGGGTTCTGGAAGGGGGCCAGGCATTGGGGGTGAGTCTGTGTCCCGGCCACACAGCTGTGGAAGAAGAGAGGGCAGAAGTCGAAGGAGCAGTGCTTGTCACCCGTCTGCCTGGTCAGGCCAATTCCAAAACAGAAGGCCCAGGAGGGCTGGATTGGCCTGCAGGCCTAGGCAGCAAAGCCTCTAGTGGGCACAGGGCCGGCCGGCATGGGGCGCTGGCACACGAAGCTCGTGTGGCTCCCATCGGCCGACCTGGTGGCAGTCCGGCAGGCTGCAGCACGCAGCGCCGGGCAAGTCGGTACCCGCCACCAGGGCGGGAGGCAGGGTTGCGGGCCTGCATTGGGAAATAAGTCCTGCTCAGGGCTGGGGGGGGGGCATCCTGTGACTCTTGAGGGATTCAGCTCCCCAAAGCCCGCAGCGTCTTTCAGAGAAGAATAGAGCACCTGCCAGGTGGGGTATAGAGGACAGAGGTACAGGCCAGCCTGGAATAGGGGGCATCCACAGCAGCGCCACACCTCTTTAGTCCCTCACAGCCCCCTGCTCCGCCCCACAAGAAGTTTCTCCCACCAACTTCCTCCGCCGCGCCGGCAGCACGGCCAGCTGGGCGGCTGTTACTTGATGCCCAGCACAGCTTCCAACCGTCCGAAACCCGACGCGGGCCATCTGGGCCATCTGCGTCGCCCCGCCCCCATCCTGTCTTGGATGGGCACTCGGGAGAGCCCCCCACCCGAGTGCCGTTCGGGCAGGAAGGCAGCCGAGCACCCCACACACGTCCTCACAAGCCACACCCGCTCCCAAGCCTCACCAGTTCCCAGCGGAGCTGGCCCAGGAAACTGTCAAGCCGAGCACTGTGCATGCCCGTTCCGGAGCCCCCGCCAGGCCTGCCAGTTCCTCTTCGAACTCCAGCCAGAGGGATGCGGAGAGGGCCCCGCGGGCCGTCCAGCGGCGCCCTTACCCTCCGCCTGGCTCCGCGGCTCCTCCCTCTCCCTAGCTCCCGCCGTCGCTGCCGCCCCAACATCTGGCAGCCCCGGCCCCGCCCCTAGCGCCGCAGCCAATGGGGCTGGGGCGGGGCTGATGTGGCCCCGCCCCGCGGACTCTGCCGGGTGGGTGAGCCGGACACCCACTACCAACTCCACAGCAGCTCTGGGGGGAGGGGCAGGACTATAGCTGGAAGCTGGGCCGCGTCCGGCCCCTGACTACCCGGGCCGTTGAGCTGACTCCGGGTTCGCTGCATGACCCAGGACAAGTCGCTGCCTTGCGGTAGCCTCAGCTTCCCCATTTTTCCCAGGATAGAGTTGTGGTCCCTCCCGCGCGGGTTCCCCGGCTGCGCCCTTGAGCGGGCAGAGCGCCCCCAATCGTCGGATTCGGCACTGATGTGGCCCACTCGCGGTTCGACCCACTGAATCCGCTCCTGTAGCCGGCCTTGACAGTCCCTGGAAGTCATGGGAGGGGTCCGGCCCCTCAGAGGACTCCGGGAACGCCGAACCTCTTTGCAGCACCGGGGAGGAGCCTCGGCCAAGGCCCAGACCCCGCCCTATCTGCCCCTCGTCTCGGCCTAGCTAAGCAGGGCTGCCCTCTAGTGGGCAGCACCTGGTTAGCTGCGATTCCCGCGGCGACACTCCCATCCCCTCTGCCCCAGACCACATGCGGGCTGAGTACAGGGGGTTACGGCGGGGCTCTCTGACCCACCTTACCTGAGCCCGCTCCATAGTCGGAGGCTAGGTTCAAGGACACAGACTAACTGGAGACAAACTAGACAAGTCTGTAGACAGAAAAATACCAGGGAATGAGGGCGACGGGCCAGGTTGGGAGAGGGGACTCTCAGAGGAGGTGGCATTCTGTATGGGATCTGGATGAGCCATCAAGGGGAGATCAAGAAGAGGGGCATTCTAGGTGGTGGGATCAGCCAGTTACAGGCCCTGAGAGGACAGGAGCTAGACAGGACATAACATAAAGCAGACCTAGATATCTCTGATGGTGGTAGTTGGGGGAGTGAAGAGGTCAGCAAAACCAGGCTCCTAGCAGTCTTAGAAAGGAATAAGGGGTTTTGTTCTTGGTGTGATGGGGAGCAATGGGGGCTTTTGAGCATCACCTGGGCTGCAAAGAAAGGGGTCCCTTGGGGGAATGTTTTGGAGTTAAAAATCAAGCCTTGCTGATGCATGAGTATGGGAAGAGAAAGAGAAGCATGAAGCATGACTCCTAGATTTCTGGCCTGAACAACTGATTGGATGGAATGGCCATGAATCAATCCAAGCAAGACTGGAGAAGAGTGGGCTTGGAGACGAAAATCAAATGATCATTTGTGGACATGTGACCCTTAAGATGCCTGTTAGGCATCCAAGAGGAGATGTGGGGTCAGCCACTGGGTGTGTGACTCTGCTGCCTGGGAGAGAGATCAGGACTGAAGCTTTGGATCTGGGAGGCAAAGTGAGTGGATGGTATTTTTTTTTTTTTTCCAAAAGAGAAGTCATTAAGTAAGCAATGCTTTTGTTTTTATTTTCACTTATATATTTTTTGAATTTTTGAATTTTATTTATTTTTTTATACAGCAGGTTCTTATTAGTTATCTACTTTATACATATTAGTGTATATATATCAATTCCAATTTCCCAATTCATCCCATCCCCCCACCCCCACCCCACCACTTTCCCCCCTTGGTGTCCATATGTTTGTTCTCTACCTCTGTGTCTCCATTTCTGCCCCGCAAACTGGTTCATCTGTACCGTTTTTCTAGGTTCCCCATATATGTGTTAATATACGATATTTGTTTTTCTCTTTCTGACTTACTTCACTCTGTATGAGAGTCTCTAGATCCATCCATGTCTCTACAAATGACCCAAATTCATTTCTTTTTATGGCTGAGTAGTATTCCATTGTATGTATGTACCACGTCATCTTTATCCATTCATCTGTCGATGGGCATTTAGGTTGCTTCCATGACCTGGCTATTGTAAATGGTGCTGCAATGAACATAGGGGTGCATGTGTCTTTTTGAATTATGGTTTTCTCTGGGTATATGCCCAGTACTGGGATTGCTGGGTCATATGGTAATTCTATTTTTAGTTTTTTAAGGAACCTCCATACTGTTCTCCATAGTGGCTGAATCAATTTACATTCCCACCAACAGTGCAAGAGGGTTCCCTTTTCTCCACACCCTCTCCAGCATTTGTTGTTTGTAGATTTTCTGATGATGCCCATTCTAACTGGTGTGAGCTGATACCTCATTGTAGTTTTGATTTGCATTTCTCTAATAATTAGTGATGTTGAGCAGCTTTTCATGTGCTTCTTGGCCATCTGTATGTCTTCTTTGGAGAAATGTCTATTTAGGTCTTCTGCCCATATTTTGATTGGGTTGTTTGTTTTTTTAATATTGAGCTGCATGAGCTGTTTATACATTTTGGAGATTAATCCTTTGTCCATTGATTCGTTTGCAAGTATTTTCTCCCATTCTGAGGGTTGTCTTTTCGTCTTGTTTGTGGTTTCCTTTGCTTTCCAAAAGCTTTGAAGTTTCATTAGGTCCCATTTGTTTATTTTTGTTTGTATTTCCATTACTCTAGGAGGTGGATGAAAAAAGATCTTGCTGTGATTTATGTCAAAGAGTGTTCTTCCTATGTTTTCCTCTAAGAGTTTTATAGTGTCCAGTCTTATATTTATGTCTCTAATCCATTTTGAGTTTATTTTTGTGTATGGTGTTAGGGAGTGTTCTAATTTCATTCTTTTACATGTAGCTGTCCAGTTTTCCCAGCATCACTTATTAAAGTGATTGTCTTTTCTCCATTGTATACCCTTGCCTCTTTTGTCATAGATTAGTTGACCATAGGTGCATCGGTTTATGTCTGGGCTTTCTATCCTGTTCCATTGATCTATATTTCTGTTTTTGTGCCAGTACCATATTGTCTTGATTACTGTAGGTTTGTAGTGTAGTCTGAAGTCAGGGAGTCTGATTCCTCCAGCTCCATTTTTTTCCCTCAAGACTGCTTTGGCTATTCGGGGTCTTTTGTGTCTCCATACAAATTTTAAGATTTTTTTGTTCTAGTTCTGTAAAAAATGCCACTGGTAATTTGATAGGGATTGCATTGAATCTGTAGATTGCTTTGAGTAGTATAGTCATTTTCACAACATTGATTCTTCCAATCCAAGAACATGGTATATCTCCCCATCTGTTTGTGTCATCTTTGATTTCTTTCAACAGTGTCTTATAGTTTTCTGAGTACAGGATTTTACCTCCTTAGGTAGGTTTATTCCTAGGTATTTTATTCTTTTTGTTGCAGTGGTGAATGGGATTGTTTCCTTAATTTCTCTTTCTGATCTTTCATTGTTAGTGTATAGGAATGCAAGAGATCTCTGTGCATTAATTTTGTATCCTGCAACTTTACCAAATTCGTTGATCAGCTGATTCACCGATCAGTTTTCTGGTGGCATCTTTAGGATTCTCTATGTATAGTATCATGTCATCTGCAAACAGTGACAGTTTTACTTCTTCTTTTCCAATTTGTATTCCTTTTATTTCTTTTTCTTCTCTGATTGCCATGGCTAGGACTTCCAAAACTATGTTGAATAATAGTGGTGTGAGTGGACATCCTTGTCTTGTTCCTGATCTTAGAGGAAATGCTTTCAGTTTTTCACCATTGAGAATGATGTTTGCTGTGGGTCTGTCGTATATGGCCTTTATTATGTTGAGGTACGTTCCCTCTATGCCCACTTTCTGGAGAGTTTTTATCATAAATGGGTGTTGAATTTTGTCAAAAGGTTTTTCTGCATCTATTGAGATGATCATATGGTTTTTCTCCTTCAGTTTGTTAATATGGTGTATCACATTGATTGATTTGCATATATTGAAGAACGCTTGCATCCCTGGGATAAATCCCACTTGATCATGGTGTATGATCCTTTTAATGTGTTGTTGGATTCTGTTTGCTAGTATTTTGTTGAGGATCTTTGCATCTATATTCATCAGTGATATTGGTCTATAATTTTCTTTTTTTGTAGTATCTTTGTCTGGTTTGGGTATCAGGGTGATGGTGGCCTTGTAGAATGAGTTTGGGAGTGTTCCTTCCTCTGCAATTTTTTGTAAGAGTTTGAGAAGGATGGGTGTTGGCTCTTTAAATGTTTGATAGAATTCACCTGTGAAGCCATCTGGTCCTGGACTTTTGTTTGTTGGAAGATTTTTAATCACAGTTTCAATTTCATTACTTGTGATTTGTCTGTTCATATTTTCTATTTCTTCCTGGTTCAGTCTTGGAAGGTTATACCTTTCTAAGAATTTGTCCATTTCTTCCAGGTTGTCCATTTTATTGGCATAGAGTTGCTTGTAGTAGTCTCTTAGGATGCTTTGTATTTCTGTAGTGTCCGTTGTGACTTCTCCTTTTTCATTTTTGCTTTTTTTTTTTTTTTTTGTGGTACGTGGGCCTCTCACTGTTGCGGCCTCTCCCGTTGCGGAGCACAGGCTCCAGATGCGCAGGCTCAGCGGCCATGGCTCACGGGCCCAGCCGCTCCGCGGCATGTGAGATCTTCCCAGACTGGGTCACGAACCCATGTCCCCTGCATCAGCAGGCGGACTCTCAACCACTGTGCCACCACGGAAGCCCCTCTTTTTTCATTTTTCATTTTATTGATTTGAGTCCTCTCCCTCTTTTTCTTGATGAGTCTGGCTAAAGGTTTATCAATTTTGTTTATCTTCTCAAACAACCAGCTTTTAGTTTTATTGATCTTTGCTATTGTTTTCTTTGTTCCTATTTCATTTATTTCTGCTCTGATCTTTATAATTTCACCGAAATTATAAAGCCCGAAACATTCTTTATTTTAAAGTCTATTTTATCTGATATGAGTACTGCTACTCCAGCTCTCTTTTGATTTCCATTTGCATGGAATATCTTTTTCCATCCCCTCACTTTCAGTCTGTATCTGTCCCTAGGTCTGAAGTGGGTCTCTTGCAGACAGCATATATATGGGTCTTGTTTTTGTATCCATTCAGGAAGCCTGTGTCTTTTGGTTGGAGCATTTAATCCATTCACGTTTAAGGTAATTATCGATATGTATGTTCCTATTACCATTTTCTTAGTTGTTTTGGGTTTGTTTTTGTAGGTCTTTTTCTTCTCTTGTGTTTCCCACTAAGAGAAGTTCCTTTAGCATTTGTTGTAGAGCTGGTTTGGTGGTGCTGAATTCTCTTAGTTTTTGCTTGTCTGTAAAGCTTTTGATTTCTCCATCGAATCTGAATGAGATCCTTGCCGGGCAGAGTGATCTTGGTTGTAGCTTCTTCCCTTTCATCACTTTAAGTATATCATGCCACTCCCTTCTGGCTTGTAGAGTTTCTGCTGAGAAATCAGCTGTTAACCTTATGGGAGTTCCCTTGTATGTTATTGTCATTTTCCCCTTGCTGCTTTCAATAATTTTTCTTTGTCTTTAATTTTTATCAATTTGATTACTATGTGTCTCGGCGTGTTTCTCCTTGGGTTTATCCTGCCTGGGACTCTCTGAGCTTCCTGGACGTGGGTTGCTATTTCCTGTCCCACGTTAGGGAAGTTTTCGGCTGTAATCTCTTCAAATATTTTCTCTGGTCCTTTCTCTGTCTCTTCTCCTTCTGGGACCCCTATAATGCGAATGTTGTTGCATTTAATGTTGTCGCAGAAGTCCCTTAGGCTGTCTTCATTTCTTCTCATTCTTTTTTCTTTATTCTGTTCCGCAGCAGTGAGTTCCACCATTCTGTCTTCCAGGTCACTTATCCGTTCTTCTGCCTCAGTTATTCTGCTATTGATTCCTTTTAGTGTATTTTTCATTTCAGTTATTGTATTGTTCATCTCTGTTTGTTTTTGTTCTTTAATTCTTCTAGGTGTTTGTTCTTTAATTCTTCTAGGTCTTTGTTAAACATTTCCTGCATTTTCTCCATCTTTGCCTCCATTCTTTTTCCGAGGTCCTGGATCATCTTCACTATCATTATTCTGAATTCTTTTTCTGGAAGGTTGCCTATCTCCACTTCATTTAGTTGTTTTTCTGGGGTTTTATCTTGTTCCTTCATCTGGTACAAAGTCCTCTGCCTTTTCATTTTGTCTATTTTTCTGTGAATGTGGTTTTCCTTCCACAGGATGCAGAATTGTAGCTCTTCTTGCTTCTGCTGTCTGCCCTCTGGTGGATGAGGCTATCTAAGAGGCTTGTGCAAGCTTCCTGATGGGAGGGACTAGTGGTGGGTAGAGCTGGGTGTTGCTCTGCTGAGTAGAGCTCAGTGAAACTTTAATCTGCTTGTCTGCTGATAGGTTGGGCTGGGTTCCCTCCCTATTGGTTGTTTGGTCTGAGGTGACCCAGCACTGGAGCCTACCTGGCTCTTTGGTGGGGCTAATGTCAGGCTCTGGGAGGGCTTATACCAAGGAGTACTTCCCAGAACTTCTTCTGACAGTGTCCTTGTCCCCATGGTGAGCCACAGCCACCCCCTGCCTCTGCAGGAGACCCTCCAACACTAGCAGGTAGGTCTGGTTCAGTCTCCTATGGGGTCACTGCTCCTTCCCCTGGGTCCCGATGCTCATACTACTTTGTGTGTGCCCTCCAAGAGTGGAGTCTCTGTTTCCCCCAGTCCTGCCGAAGTCCTGCAATCAAATCCCTCTAGCCTTCAAAGTCTGATTCTCTAGGAATTCCTCCTCCTGTTGCCGGAACCCCAGGTTGGGAAGCCGGACGTGGGGCTCAGAACCTTCACTCCAGTGGGCGGACTCCTGTGGTATAAGTGTTCTTCCATTTGTGAGTCACCCACCCCAAAGTTATGGGATTTGATTTTGTTGTGATTGCGCCCCTCGTACCATCTCACTGTGGCTTCTCCTTTGTCTTTGGATGTGGGGTATCTTTTTTGGTGAGTTCCAGTGTCTTCCTGTTGATGACTGTTCAGCAGCTAATTGTGATTCTGATGCTCTCACAAGAGGGAGTGAGTGCACGTCCTTCAACTCCGCCATCTTGAACCAATCTGAGTGGATGGTGTTTAAGGCCATGTGCCTGGATGTGAGGCGGAAGGTGGACAGAGGATGGCAGCAGTCAGGACTGAGCCCTGGAACACTCCACTGGGTGGAGGTAGGGACGATGAAGCAGAACCAGCAAAGGAACTGAGCAGGAGCAGCCAGAGAGGTGGGAGGAAGCTGAGAGAGTGTGGGCACTTAGGAGCCAAGGGGAGCCAGCATCAAATGCTGCCGAGGTGGTGAGAGTAGAGAATAAACTGCAGTTTGAAGGTCTCTGAGGACCCCAACAAGGGCATTTTTATGGAGAGAGGGACAAGCTCAACTGTAGTGGGTAGAAAAGAGAGTGAGAGGTGAAGAACTGGAGAGGGCATGTGTAGACAACCTTTTAAACATTGACATATAATGTAAATAAAATGAACAGACAACTCTCAAAGGTACAGCACTATAAATGTTAAAATCTGTAGACACCTGTGCAACTGTCACCCAGATCAAGATATAGAATATCACCAGCCACTCCAGGAAGCCACTTTTTGCCCCCTCCAATTGATACCCCTAAAAGTAACCACCATTTTTATTTCTGTCACCAAGGATACCTTTTGTTTGTTTAATGTACACAGGTTTTGAGAGATTTTGTTGATGGTTGGGCTCAGATTTTATAGGCAGATAATGTTCTTTCTTTTTTTTTCTTTTCTTCGTTTGGCTGTGTTGGGTCTTCATTGCTGCGGTGAGCGGGGGCTACTCTTTGTTGCAGTGCACAGGCTTTGCGGTGGCTTCTCTTGTTGTGGAGCATGGGCTCTAGGCGCATGGGCTTCAGTAGTTGTGGCACGCAGGCTCAGTAGGTGTGGCTCATGGGCTCTAGAGTGCAGGCTCAGTAGTTGTGGTGCACGGGCTTAGTTGCTCCGTGGCATGTGGGATCTTCCCAGACCAGGGATCGAACCCGTGTCTCCTGCATTGTCAGGTGGATTCTTAACTGCTGCACGACCAGGGAAGTCCCTAGGCAGATAATGTTCTAATGGGAGTGGGCAGCTGGAGTTCAGACTCTGTGGGGTAGCAGGTCCTGGGCCCAGTTTTCCTGGGTTCTGTGCTTGCTCTCTCTCCAAGGACTGCATGACCAAGATTTCCTTGAGCCTCAGTTTCCCTATCTGAAGCTTGATCCTTCTCCCCTCACATCTCCTTTGAATTCTAGTAATAAATAGGGGAATTCATTGGGAGCAGTGAAAAAAATGCAGTTTTCCAGGCCTCTTGATGGCTGTAGAGTCTAGAGCTCAGTCACTAGGGATGGGCAGGGCTAGAATGTTGGAGGCCCAGCTTTGTTTGAGCAACTGACCTGGCAACGGGGTGGGCCTGACAAACACTTCTGGCTTTCTGTAGTCTCCTCTGCTGTCTGTATCTTCAGGCCACTATGGTGCTGCTCAGGACCCTGGTGCTTCTTCTTGCTCTGGTTGTCTCTGGTGAGGAGCTGGTGGGTGGGGGAACTCCAGTTCTCACCCCCTGACTCCACAGTGGAGTCTTGATCCCTCTCAGATAAGCTACCATGGAGGACAGGGGGTGGGGGGAGCCAGGAAATGGCAAAGATCTGTATCCCCGACCCTCATTCCTTCTCTTGGCTGCTTCGTCGACCAAGTTCTCACTCGCAGTCTGTGAAATGAGCTGACCCATGGTTGGATGTGGGGGACAAAGAAGGACTTTGGCTGCTTGTTTCCAGGATGTGGCCAGGCCCTAAGGCAGAAAGGAGGGACTCTGACTGTGTATATGGTTCCATGAGAATGGGGCCCTCCAGCCTGAATCATCTCTTCCTCACAGACCTCCACTCCCTGCCCTGGTTCATAAATGTCTCTGAGAGCCAGGGACCTGGCACCATCCTTCAGTCTTTCTCCTTCAACTGCTCTTCACACACACCCACCCTGGAGTTGCTCCATGTGCAGCCACCCACCACCTTCTTCAACCCGCCTAGCCTAACTAGATGGCAGGGGATCTATGTGGGCAAGGTAGGGTCATGGGCACAACTGGGGACCATGGGGGAACAAGGACAGACCCTAAATTCACAAAGCCAGAGGTGGCATAGGGGGATGGAGATCCTAGGCCCCACATGGCACTGCCTCCTGCCACAGATGACCTTGAGCAGCTCGGCCCGGCTGGATGCCCTGACAGTGAACCACTATGAACTGCAGCTGCGGTTCACATGTGGCAACCATGTGATGGAGGGGCCACTCTCTGTGGATGTGCAGCGGGACCCTGGCCATATCCAGTGTGCTGGTCGATTTGCCAGCCCAGGTGAGGCAGGGACAGCAGGCAGGGGGTGTGGGCAGGCATGACCTGAACAGAACCCCCCATGACTTCCCCTCTGGCCAGCTGGGGAAATCATTCAGGTGCCAGAAACTGTCAAACCTGGGGCCCGGCTGTACACTCTGCTGCTCCCAGGCCAGGGAGCCCAGGTGAGCCCTGCACATGGGCAGTGGTGGTGGTGGGGGGTAGGATGGAGGGTCGGGGGGAGATGCGGAGACCAAGCCCAGCCCCTGCCTGGCCAAGCATAGCCTGCAGAAGGATTCTTTAGTCTACAGCTGAGCCTCAGCAATGATGCATGTTTTTGGAGAGAGCCACTGAGGGCTGCCCACCCCCAATGACTATGGCTGTTCCCATAGGGACATCTCAGGGGCTGAGTTCTTCTTTAAATTCTTCTGAATTCTTCATGAAATTTCTGTATCATGAAATTTCTGTATCAGATTTCCAAAAGAAATCTAGATTAAAAACAAAATAATTAGTTTAAAAGCAGAGAGGATTGCGGATCAGGGCCCGGGGGAGCCCAGGCTAGAGTGGCAGTGGCAGGGTATGGGAGAGTTGAGAGTGGGCAGGTACCTGCTGGGTTGTTGGGGGACTTTGACAGGGATGCTTGGGGCACTGAGGGTTGGGGAAGGGGCCTCCAGCATCTCTGTCCTGTCAGATAAGCATCACCAGTGCCCAGGATCCGCCATACTTCCCTGGACCTTTCTCTATCAATGGGCAGGGTTGGCTGCAGGCGCCATCCCAGGGCCTCAGAGGCCAGGCTCAAAAGGTGAGCATGACTTGGGACCTGGAGATATCCATGAATTGGGCATAAAATGGGCAGAGCCACTACCTCCTGGAAGTTTGTTTGTTCCTGACCTCCTCAATCATGCTGCCTTCTCCAGACATAGCCCATACCTGTACCTGCTGCCCCATGCTGGCTGTACTCCCACCTTGGCGTGGTTCTGTGCTGGGCTCTGGAGTTCTAGAAAGAAGAGGGATCCCTGGCTCCAGGAGCCCATGGTGCCCCTTATAGAAAGGAGAAAGTTCTGAGCAGTCACACAGGAAGTGAAAGCTCTTGGTACAGTGCCTAGTGTAGTCTGGAGGAGGTTAGAGAAGTTCCTTCTTTAAAACTTCCACGTCTTATTGACTGACTCTTAGCAACTCTAAGATGATAATTCACATTGTGAATGATTCATATATTACTCTTTTGGGGGCTGTATGCATCCTAAGAGAAGGACTTATGACCCAGAAGAGTGAGACACAAAGGAATATCTGTCAGCAGAGTGACAGGTCATAGGGAGGAGTGAGTGTCGGGGTTCCTTGCGGAGGTCCTGAGGTGGCGCTGCCTATTTGAAGGGACGACTGGGCACAGCTATACAGGTAGACACACACCGTGGTTCCCTTCTTGTTTTGTGTGCACCGCAGGTCTTCCAGCTTCAGATCCTGGTGAACTTTGGACAAGGCCGAAGCTGCTGTGGGATGCTGACAGTGAAAGTTTTGCCTGCTCCCTCCAGCCAGGTCTCCTTCCTGTAAGGTTCCCCTACCCTGGGAACAGTGGGGAAGGCAGGACCTAGCCCCAGGGAATTAGGAGTAGGGTTAAGGTGTGGGGCTGCTTGAGCATCCCCAGCTGGCTCCTGTACCAGGGAAGACCCAGGGGAGGGGTCCGTAGACCCCGCCGGGGTGGCGGGAGAAAGTAGGAGCCAGTGCCCCCATTTTGGTCCAGGCAGCAAGCCCAGAATATCACCATCCCGGAGAACCTGGTCCCCGGAAGTAAGGTGGTTCAGGTCCAGGCCCGGGGCTTCGATGTGCGCTACGAGATCCTCTCCCCAGTGCCCTGCCGGCTCTTCTCCATCGGACGCGGTGAGGGGCACGGAGGGCGGGTAAGGGGATGCCTCTGCGGCTGGTCTAGAAGCGACCCGCACTACCTCATCGCTCTCTTGAGTAAACGAGCCTGGTGCCGAGGCAGAAACTGGGGCGAGGTCGCGTTTGGGGGCCCGAAGTTAGAAGCGAGCCTTGGAGGAGGCGGCCAAGTGGTCAGTCTCTGCGCCCTCCCCCGCCAGCGGATCCGTGGGAGGGTGGGAACTGGACTGAGCTGGGGGCGGGGCCGAACTCTGCGTCCCCCGCCCTCCCAACCCGCCCAGTCGACGGAGTGGTCCGGACAACGTCGCCCCTGGAGCTGGCGCAAGCCCCAGACGCCGCGGTCACTAGGCTGCGGGTGAAGGCCTTTGAGCGTCTCCGGCCGTGGGCCAGCGCCGAGCTTGATTTCAAGGTGGACGTGCAGTCGGTCAACCGCTGGCCCCCGCGCTGCACACCAGCGCTGCTGGCGTGAGTATATGGGAGCCTTACCTTGGCTATTGGGTAGAGCCATGGTTCGCCGCCCAGCCCCAGCTCCCGCCCTGCCGCCCTGCCCTCTGCTCCCAGGACTCAAATCCCCGAGACCACGCCTGTGGGCACCGTGCTGAATACCTTCACTTGCACTGACCCGGACTCTCCTGGCTCCACCCTGGACTACCAGCTACTGTTCCACAGCCCTGCTGGCGCAGCCAGCCTCTGCCTTCAAGACAGAGTCCTGGAGGTGCCCAGTCCCCGATCCCAGACCCATGTGCAGAGTGCTTGAACAGGAAGGGGGGTGGGCCAATGGTCTGCGGGAGCCGAGACCATGAGGGTGAAGGAGATGGTGGTGGAGCCAACCTGTTTTACAGTCTGGAAAACGGAGGGTCAGGGTAGGCTATCTGTGAGTAACCTGGCCTGAGGCAGCCCAGTGTGGCTCAAGGCTCTCCCAGGCCTTGGCTGGGCATCACCCTCTGGCCCCTCTGACTAGGTGAATGCCACACTGGACTGTGACACTCCTGGCACCTGCTTTCATCATGCAGCTTCCATTCTGGTGCTTGATGGTGGTCAGCCTCTGATGACCAGTGAGTGACCATGCCCAGGCCTGGACATTCAGGACCGGGTTCTTCTATACCCTTCTTCCTATTCTCAGGATGGGGTCATCTCTCCTCCCTCAGAAACCAATAGGGCAGGGTTGTCTCCACCAAAGACCCCTGGCAGAGGCACATTTCTCCTCGCTGAGACCCCTTGGCAGGGGAGGGCTATTGTCCTTCCTCCTTCCAGAGCCTCTACCTCCTTAAGCCGCCAGGGCAGGGCTGGGCAACCCAGGCCAGCTCCCTGACTGCCAAACGGCTTCCAGCTGAGGTGCCAGTACTGGTGATGGTGACACCTGTCAACGAGTTCTCCCCAGCCTGTGTCCCACGCACATTCCGGGTTCGTGAGGATGCAGGGCCCCACGCTCTTCTGGGCTCTGTGGTGGGCAAGGACATGGATTACCCGCACGACAGCATTGAGTACTCCATCCCTGGCGGGTCTGCCACTTTTGCTGTGGACCGTCTCAGCGGTACTCCCACCCCAGGGCTGGGATGGAGGGGCGAAGCCAGAGTTGACTCTGCAAGCTGAGGCAGTGGCCACCCCTTCTAGGGGAGGTTCGCCTCCTGGGGCCTTTGGACTATGAGCTGCAGAAGTTCCACAGGCTCACTGTCCTGCTGACTGACCATAGCCAAGACCAGGACCCCACCTGCCACCGCTCAGGCTCTTGCACAATTACCATTGAGGTGGAGGTAATTGAGCCCCGAAGCCTTGGAAAGAATTGGAAAGAGTTCATATCTCCCTCTGGCCTTCTGCTTTTGCACTGTCTCAGGTTCCTCCACTGGTTGGCTGGAGAGGGGTGGGGTCTCACTGTGGAAAGCTTTGGAACCTGTTGCCTGATACCAAGGTTCTGGCTGTGGTGGGAGGAGGCTGAGGGGCTGGCCTGGGGGTTTGGGAGTGGGTGATCTGACTACCTGCTTGCAGGATGTGAACGACCATGCCCCCGAGTGTGAGCCCCCATTTCAGGAGCTCACCATCCACACTCACCTGGGCCGCAGCATGGAGGTGACCAGGGTGTCATGTCGGGCGCCCCAAGAGCCACAGCGCCTGGCTTTCTCCTACAGCATTGTGGGAGGTGAGGGCCAAGGGGACCACTGGGCTGTGGGGGAGAGGCAGGCCAGCAATGGTCCCCTTCTTCTGCCACTCTGTTTTCAGGGAATAGTTGGAGCCTATTCAGCCTGCAAGGAGCTGTCCTGGTGCTCAACGACCTCACGTTGGGGCCCTCCTGGCCAGAGCAGCCCCATACTTATGAGCTATTGATCCGTGTGGCCGATGCAGGTCCCTCCACCCCCCACCTCAGCACCACAGCCACTGTCATTGTGCATCTAGTTCCCTGGAGGGCCAGCACAGTGGCCACCAGCACCCACAGAGCCACAGTGAGGGGGGTCCTCAGGCCCTTGGTGGGTGGGAAGAAAGGATCTTGGAGGATGCAGGGACCTAGTTTTCCAGGTGGAACGATGGGGGAAGGCATTTCAGAGGGAACTGCTGAGTGCAAAGAGCCTGGCAATACAGAAGAGAAATCTGGGGTGTGGGGTGGCCCAGCCCTTGGAGGGCTTTGAAGGCTGGATGATCAGGGCATTTTGGCAGGGCAGTGGTGAAGCTGTGGCCCCATTTCAGGTGACTTCAATGATGACACCTCTGCTTGTGACAGACACGGAGGCTTTCTGGCAGCCGGAGCCCTGGTTTGTGGTGGTGCTGACAGTGACCAGTGCCCTTCTCCTCTTGGCTCTGGGCTGGCTCCTCAGCAGGCTCCTGTGGGGGTAGGGTTGCTATCCCTGTACTGACTGCCTCCCCCCAGCCCACTGGGGGGCTGGATCGCAGATGGATCGCATCTGTGATAGCTGGTTTTACCCAAGATTGCCCAAGTTGATGAGCAGACAAACTGATATTCAGGACTGCTCTCCTTCCAGTGGTCATCAGGTTAGAGGCAGAGATACACTGGGAGAAAGTTGTCTCCATCGCTGGCAGAACCCAGTCCTGGAAGGAGATGAGGCCCAGGGCTTTAGAATCTGAGTCTGTCATGCATTGGGCATTTATCCCTATTTCTGACCCCTGCCCTCCATTTGAAACCTGACCTTCCCCTTAGACTCTGAGTTTCTTGTGAGTACAGGACTGAACCCAGGGGTAGGTGGGAGTAAAAATGTGGGCACTGCATACAGACATAGGCTATCCCCAATAAAAGGGGCAGATGAATGGTGCTGGTTTCTGGAGCCAGCAGGTCTGCTGCTCTCACTGCTTGGTCCCTCCTCCTGGCATTTTAGGTTGGCCCAGGTGCTACAGGTACCAAGCAAACCAACCCAGGCTCTACTGCTGAACAGGTAAGCCTCCTTTGCATACCTCTATGCCTGGAAGTCCATCTCTTAAACTCATGCTGGGGCCCAGAGCCCTATCCTGTACTCCAGCTCCTACTTTGCCCCAGTATCCAGGGAACTGAGGGGTCCGTTGAGGGGTTCATGGAGGCACCGAGGATGGAGACACCCCAGGCACCCAGCAGTGTCATGAGCCTGGTATGTCAACCTACCATCCTGTGCAGTGGGCACTGAGGCTGCTGCAGAGTGCTCCCCTGCCAAGCCCGCCCCTTTTCCCATGGATGGCTGTTCCTGTGGGAGGGCCCATACCAGCACCATCAGCATGGAGGAGGCAGGTGGGCTCCTGACCCTCCTGGGGGCAGGCCTCCACCTGCTCCCCATGGGCAGGGTTCAACTCATTGCACCCTCTCATTCTTCACCTCAGCAGTATTTTGATGGCAGAGCACAGGACCCCCGTGAGTCCCCCTCTTTCCAAACCATTCTCTACTTGGGCCCACTTTCTTTCCATACCCCATTTCAATATCTCTGCCTCCCACCAGGCATCCTATCTACTGTTTCCCTGAATGGGGTCTCTTCTCACCCCCACTCACCCCTCAGCCAGTGTTTGCCAAACACCTGGCGAACATGATCTGGTTCCTGCCCATGGGGTAAAGGGGGAAAGGTGGTGAGGGAAGAGGCCCCCAAATGCTCCACTGTCACCGTGAATTATAGCAGAGTAATCTGGCACTGGGCTTAGGGGAGCTGGTGTCCAGTTTTGGGGAATCATGGATGCTTCCTGTGCATTTGAGCCAGACCTCAAAGGATGTGCTGAGAAAGGAGGGAGGGGACAAGCTGGATCAAGCAGAAGGGAGGGGGTCACACCAAGGGTCCTGGAATACCTTTCCCTGTCCTTAGGGGATGGAGGTAGTTCTGCTGAAGCCAGCAGTACCCTCCCTCTCCCCTGACCATCTGAGCTCAGGTACAGGCAGAGATTACCTGTTCAACACGCACACAGGAGCCCGGCGCTGGCTCTGAGGCCAAGAAGCTGCATCATATTTGTGGAATTTCTTCTTCACATGATTATGTGTTTTCAAGTTGATTCAATAATAAACAAAATTACAAAGAGAAGAGTCCTAGCCTTGTAACTTACATGTGGGAGAAGCTCTGAGATCTGTGCTTCCTTGTTCTCACTTGGAGAATGCCCTGTCTTGTGGGAACATTGTAGGGAGTAGTAAGGTTATTTTTCTTTTAAGAAGGCATTGTACAATGCTCTGAAATGTAAGAAGCTGTTATCCTTGCCAGTGACTGAGGGGGACTGAGGGGGCCTCCAGTTGGCCTGTCCCCTCAGAGGACACCTGCTCTGGCAGATGGGAAGGGCCCAAGAGCTTCCTTTTCCCACTGAAAGGAGGGCATTGTTCGTTTGAGAGCCCCACCAACTTCCAGGGCAGTTTGCCAACTGTATGTGGAGGTTTTCTTGAAAAGGATCTGGAGCTTTTGCAGTGAGGTGAGGGTTGGTGCAGACTTGAGCACCCTGTGGCATGGGTGGCCATGGAGGGATTGAGAGTAGCCCCCTTTTGAGCAGGTGTTCCCATTTCCTCCTGATGTGTTTCTTCTAGTTCCAGGGCCCTCTGTCCTCCCTGTGCTGAGCTGAGCTGCTGCACATGGCCGGGTGGCCTACAGTAGCCTGCAGGAGGGTGGGTTCTGTTGGGTGCAGTGCTAGCTCACTCCCAATACCCAGCCTGGCATCAGGTCTCAGGTTACTGCCAGCTCTCCCAGAGGACCTGCTGTCTTGGTGGAGGCTACCTTTACTGTGGTGTCCCCAGGTTCTCTCAACCTTCTCTCCTCTGTCAGGTCTGTAGACTTGAACCATCTTAGGGTACCAGAGAACCTCCCTTACTGAGCCAGTTATGGTACCCCAGGTGGAGGAAGAAGCTGAGTGCCTTCTGTGGGAAAAATATGCTTCACGGTGCTTCCAATAAAGTGAGGGTGTTAGAGCTGGCCTCAGGGCCAGCAACTTGACAGCAGGCCCTTACTGGAAGGGGTTGCAGGTGGATTTTTTCTGAGCACTTTACCCTGCTCTAAGGGCTTATTAAATCCTCATCTCTGAGGAGCTTGATTTTTATCCTTATTCCGCAGGTGGGGCAACCAAGCCTCAATAGTCACAAAACTAGCTAGTCCAGGCACTTGATGTGGGTCAGGCTGTGCGACTGCATCAGATGCCAAGCCCAGGGCTAGGTTCTCTGCATGGGGGGTAACGGTCTTCCCAAGACTCATAGTTGGCCTCGGGGGCAGATCATGACAATCCAGGGCAAAAGATGTTATAAGAACTCAAGACGAGATGCTCTAGGGTAGGAAGAAAGAGTGCCCGCTGTGTGCCAGGGCTTGTGCTGGGGACTGAATTGGGGACTGAACTCCAGGCAGAAGGACAAACGTGGGCAACAGGCCAGGGACTGCTGGGGCAGCACAAAAGGCTGATGAAGGGCAAACCTAGGGAAGCCGCTGGGAAGAGGGCATTACACACTGGAGCTGGTAAGAGGAGGCACGAAACCCGGTGCTTACATTTCCAGAGGTGGTGTAACCTTGGCCCGGCCTCCCCCTCTGAGCCTCAGCTTCCTCACTAGGGAGGGACAAGTCCTGCCTTCTAGGGTGAGTGATAAAAAAAAAAAGGGATGTAGCACACAGCAAACATTCCCTAAGCATGTGTGGAAGAAGACGCTGCCGGCTGCGCACGGGGGCCGCGTACTAAGAGATGCCAAGGGTGCTACGGACTCGGAGTACCCCGTGAAAGCTCTGCCGCCAGCAACTCCGGGAACGGCGCGCATGCGCCAACCCGTGCCGTCACAGTCACGTGCTGAGGCGTTCGGCACGGGCCGCGAGAGGCAGGGTCTGATTGACAAGCTGGCCTACCTGTCAGCGGGAGGCACTCCCCTGGGCGTCGGGCAAAGAGGTTGTTGATTGGGGATATTCTGAGCCGGGGGCGGGTTCTTTGCCGTCTAGGTTACTATGACGCCCGGCCCCCGCCCCCTCGGCTGGCCGCCATCTTGTTGTTGATCCGTACCTAGTGGGCAGCGCCGGGAGGTGGTCCGAGCGGCCGGTGTGGGGCCGCTGTTGCGGGGCTCAGCCACCTGCGCTGCCTGCCAGGGGGCGGGTCGAAACCTGGAGGCCCGGGGGGCCCAGCTCCCGTGGGGAGCCGTGGGCGTCCGCTGCCCGGGCCGGCCGGTGAGTGACAGGAACCGGGCCGAAAGACCGGCCTGACGCCGCGGGGCGGGCGGCGGCGGCGGCGGGCGCGGGGTTGGAGCTGGCGCGCGCAGGGAAGGGGTATCGGCTGAGCGTCGCTCGATCGTCCTGACGGGCCGCCCGTGGAGCCTCCTAGATGCTGGTGCCGAGGTCGGAGGACGGCCTCGGGGTGGAGGTCCGAGAGCCCCGCTCCCGAGGTGTAGCGGGAAACTAGTTTCTGTGACTACAGCCCTGGGCTCCGCTGACCCGCAGCGCTGAAACGTGTCCAGTGCCAGCTTGATGCTCTCCGGGGTCTTGTGTTGTTCCCAGGTGAGAAACACACGTACCATTTTCTTAGATGTCGCTCCTGCGACTGACTTTCAGACCGCTTGAGACTAAGACTAGACGAAACAGTCGAAAGCCCCCGCGAGCCAGGCAGGCCAGTGTGACGGCCCTGTGATTCTGACAGGGCGAAGGCCCTCTGCCCGGCGCCTGCCTTCTGTGCTTCTCGGAGCTTACCGTTTGCTTCTTCCTGAAGGGCCTGGTTAAATGTTCATGATTCCCGAATTTTATTTTGGGACAGAATTTCTTTGGTTCTGGACCACCACTCTTTGGAGTTGTGGTAAGGCTCTTTTGCCTCTGGGAGGAAGTGAATATTATGGTGGTGGGTTGATTGATTTTATCTCCTAAAGAGATAATCTGGCAAGTGTAATCAGGAGACAAAGGAAATGTGGGAGTGTGTTAGAATCAGAAAAAGAAATGAAACTTCTTTTTGTCTCGTGAATGCCAAATTAACTTTTAATAGAGTAAATGTATCTTGCGCAATGAAAACAGACCGCCAGCCCCCGCTTCTTGTGAGGGTAGGAGGGTTAGAGACGCTGGGCAAGGTGTGCAGGTCTAGGGAGTTCTGAGTGCTCCAAAACACATTTCTCTTTCCCTGTGGTCCTTTGGCTTCTCAGCATGGGCTCCTGTATATGGTCTTACAGCAAGCCTGCCTGAGACGACTAAGAAGTCAAGCAACAATACTTTGTGGGTTTGTGTCAGGATCTTGTCGCCTCAGAATGTGTTATTTTGAAGGAAACTAGCTGTTTGGTCAGGAGATCTTTTTGGAGAAGATGCTGAAACCAGAGGCAGCTGGTGGCCTCTTGCTGTTTCCCTTAGTTGTGAGAAGAGAGAGAAGTTGAGTGAGTAGTTTTTAGATATTTCATTACCCTCCCTTGGGCCATTTTTTGAATGTTGAATGAGTTTTGATTTTGGTGAGACTAGTTCCTTGGGCAGTTCTTTACAAGAAAGGAGGGAGATATGAAAATATTAGGAACTTCTCAAAATGGCCTCAATCTAACTTCCCCCCAACCCCCGCCCCCCCCCATTAACACTTCCTTTAGAAAGTTAAGGCTGCCACAGGGTTAAATTCTCCCTGTTTTCTTTTTCTTTCCTTTTTTTTTTAAGGATTTTTTTTTTGATGTAGACCATTTTTAAAGTCTTTATTGAATTTGTTATAATATTGCTTCTGTTTTCTGTTTTGGTTTTTTGGCTGTGAGGCATGTGGGATCTTAGCTCCCCAACCTGGGATGGAACCCACACCCCCTGCATTGGGAGGCGAAGTATTAACTACTGGACTGCCAGGGAAGTCCCCAGATTCTTGCTGTTTTCTATTAAAACAACCCTAAGTTAGGCTCTTAACATATTTTGGGTATCTGACCTCTTAGAGATATAGAAAGAGACAGATCCACTCAGTCAACTTCACTACACTAACTTTTGCATGCAATTTTAGGAAGGTCAGGGGGTCCATTAAAGTCCATTCGTAGTCTAACCCTGTGTTAGAACTGCTGTCCCAAGGAAATTATAGAATATCCAAGAACTTTATTGCCTTTGTTTAATGCTTTTACTGCCTCATGAATACTTATGAGTATTGGATGATGCTTGCTTGATTCGGTGTATGTTATTACTCAGAGATAGTTAATAGCAGTATTTTTGTGCTGGGCATTTTTAAGTGCAGATGAGTAGGGATGTTAGAATAGTGGCCCTTCCATCTACTTTAACTTTGTATTTACATAATTCACCTGTAAATGTCAACACTTTTAACTATTATGAGCAACAGACATAATTCACAACTATGGAGATCCTACACCAAAGTCAAACTGCTGCAGACTTATGGAATGAGATCTGATGTCCTAATGTGGCATTTAAGGTGCTGCTGCCCAGCTGGCCCCAACCCACCTCTTCAGGGTTTGTCCTAACCTCACTAACCAAATGGTTTGGTAAACATTCCATACATGATATTTACTTACACAGATCCTTTTACCAGCTAATCCATTGGCTTTTGCCCCTCTTTGCCTTCAGTGTCACTTCTCTTTTCTCCAGAGTCCAGCTCACATCCCTCCTACCTCCTTTATGAAACACTCCCGAAACATTCCAGTTCTTGGGAATACTCCACTCCCTCTGAACTGCAGTGGTATCATTGCCCTTATTAAAAAACCACACAAGCAAACAAAAAAACACAGTATATACTCTTTTGAGAATAATTGTTTTCTCTGATTAGACCTAACCCCTTTCCTATAGAGATTGTGTTTTTGTGTCTTGTACCTGCATGTAGTAGATAAGGACTAAACGTTTACAAAAATGTGTTAAATTTGTCTGAGTTAGAACACCCTCTAATTAAATAGGGAAATGGAGGGAATGGGCAAGTAAAATGAGAATTTGGCCATGGATCTCCACCTCCTACGCTGCCTGGAGTGCTTGCACTCTAGCACCTTATGGAGGTCCATTCCTCATTCTGCAGGAGGCAGCAGAACTTGCTCAAAGTGCATGACTGAAGCCTGAGAACAGAAAGCAATTCTGCATCTCAGAAGGGGCTATGCGACTCAACCCGCTTCCTGGCTAAGATGCCACTTTTTTTTTTTTTTTTTTTTTTTTTGTGGTACGCGGGCCTCTCACTGTTGTGGCCCCTCCCGTTGCAGAGCACAGGCTCTGGAGGCGCAGGCTCAGCGGCCATGGCTCACGGGCCCAGCCGCTCCGCGGCAGGTGGGATCCTCCCAGACCGGGGCACGAACCCGTGTCCCCTGCATCAGCAGGCGGACTCTCAACCACTGCGCCACCAGGGAAGCCCAGCTCTCAATCTTTAGAGGTACTAGTTTGAGAACGATTGGTATAAAACTATGATTCGAGCCACAGATTTCTGAACATTGCCCGTAGAATAAGCCTGGTCGTGTTGATATCAAGGTTGTTTGGTTTAGGCGTCCAGGGATTGCATCTGTTTTTAGGCCCAGGGAGGGCACAGCTCATGAGTGTGATACGTCTTCGGAGGAGACTATCATTCGGATTGTTATTTCTATGGGTAAGACTATTCGGTTGTCCACTTCTAGTAGTCGTAGCTCTCCTGGTTTTAGGTCTGATGTTGGGATTATGTAAGAGTCGAAATTTAGGTCTTCATAGTCGGTGTATTCGTAGCTTCAGTATCATTGGTGGCCTATTGTTTTTACAGTGAGAGAAGGGTTATTAATTTTCATCTATTATGTAGAGGATTTGTAGGGAGGGTAAGGCAATTAGAATTAAAATGATAGCTGGAAGGATAGTTCAGACAGTCTCTACCTCTTTGGCGTCTATTGTACTGGTATGTGTTAGTTTGGTTGTAAGTATTAGGGTGATGATATAGAGGACTAGGGAGCTAATTAGGAAAACAATTATTAATGTATGATCATGGAAGTGTAGGAGTTCTTCTATAATGGGTGATGTTGCATCTTGGAAGCCTAGTTGAAAGGGATATGCCATGGAGATATACAGGATTTTCACTTGTGACTTAACTTTGACAAAGTTATGTAAGGTTTTACTAATATCTCATTTATAAAGAAAGACATAGTGGTTATGGTGTTGGCTTGAAACCGATTAGAGAGGGTTCGATTCCTTCCTTTCTTGATCATTTTGGGTTGACGTATGCTGGTTCTTCAAATGTGTGATATGGTGGAGGACACCCATTTAGTCACTCAAGGTTTGTGGAGGTGAGGTCTACTGTTAATACTTCTCGTTTGGATGTAAACGCTTCTCAGATAATGAAAATTATTAGTATAACTGCTGTTAGTGAGATGAAAGAGCCTATTGATGAGATAGTGTTTCATGTTGTGTAGGCGTCTGGGTAGTCGGAATATCGTTGAGGTATGCCGGATAAGCCTAAGAAATGTTATGGGAAGAATGTTAGGTTTACACCTACGAATATAATTATAAAGTGGATTTTTGCTCATGTTGAGTTAAGTGTGTATCCCGATAATAGTGGGAGTCAGTGGACAAATCCTCCTATGATGGTGAAGACAGCTCCTATTGAAAGTACATAGTGAAAGTGGGTGACTACGTAGTATATCATGGAGAACAATGTCTAGTGATGAATTAGCTAGAACGATGCCAGTTAGGCATCTGTGAAGAGGAAAATAAAACCTAAGGCTCATATTAGAGCAGGGGATCATTTAATATTCCCTCTGTGAAGTGTTGCTAATCAACTAAAGACTTTTACTCTTACTTTACTTTTACTCTTGTGGAGATAGCAGTGATTATAGTGGCTGATGTAGAATATGCCCGTGTGTCAACATCTATACCAACTGTGAATATATGATGAGCCCATACGATAAAGCCTAAGAACCCGATAGAAATTATGGCTCAGACTATTCCCATATACCCGAAAATTTCTTTTTTTCCCGAGTAGTAGGTTACAATGTGTGAAATTATTCTGAAGCCAGGAAGGATTAGAATATATACTTCGGGGTGACCAAAGAAAAATTGATGTTGATACAGGATTGGGTCTCCCCCTCCTGCAGTATCAAAGAAGATTGTGTTTAGGTTCTGGTCAGTTAATAGTATGGTAATTCCAGCTGCTAAGACGGGTAGTGACAATAGGAGTAATACTGCTGTGACTAGGACTGATCATACGAAGATCAGTATATTATGAGCGTCTGGGTTGGTAAACGATGCATTTACATTAAGGGCTAGCTGGCAGTAAATTAGGGAAGCAGGGTGTAAGGACAGTGGTGAGTGGTGGGGACTTCGGTGATCTACAACCACAGGCGCTATTGGAAAAGGGGCACTGTTTCTTAGTTTTAGCCAGTTGTTGTGTTACCAGATCTTGTGATTTGGGGTTTTTTTTTTTTTTAAAGGAAAACCAGAAATCTGGATTTTCATGTGAAATTTCCTGATTTTAAAGTTTGGTGATGAATTAAAATTTGAGCCACTCCAGTGATCAGAGAAAACCCTTTGCAGACCAGAAATGGTGAAAAATTTGAATTGCCTGGTATACATTCCCAGCTGAGGTGGAATCAGGTGACACGCTGCCGTCTTGTTTCAGCTGTAATACATATTTCCCTTGATTTTTAGTGAAAGTAGAGTGCTTTCAGATGGAAGTAGAGTGCTCCTATGAAACCTTTCATGAGCCAAACGGCTTAAAGTGAAGAAGCAATTACCTTAGGACACATCTTCTAGTTGTGGCATGCGAACTCTTAGTTGCAGCATGCACGTGGGATCTAGTGCTCTGACCAGGGATCGAACCCGGGCCCCCTGCATTGGGAGCGCAGAGTCTTAACCACTACACCACCAGGGAAGTCCCCAGTTTACTGTATTTTTTATAGTTTGTTGGGAGAGAGAACTAATATGTAGTATTCCTCTTGCTTGATTGGAATCTTTATTCCCTGGTCTTCATGTTTTTCTTTTGAATAACTAAGTGGATAAGAGAAGGAATTTCTTTTTTCATAGACCTCTGAGACAAGTAGTAGTATATTCACTTTACATTTGACGAAATGAAGTGAGAATAATGTTTAGGCCACACAGCCAGGGAGTATCAGTGCTCAGACAGTGCCCATGCCTTGTCATGATAAATAGGCTCTGCTTCAGTGTTCGTTTAAGTATACATTTTTTTTTTTGCCCCTCAAATGATTAGATTTCCCTGTTAAATTTTTGTCTTCTTTTAAAGTAACTTTTATTGAAGCATAAAATATATATAAAGTACACAAAATTACATGATTTTTTACACCTGTATATACCTAACAACCACCCAGATAAAAAATTAGAACATTTGAATAATTTGGCTCTTGGGGGACTTCCCTTGCGGTCCAGTGGTTAAGACTCTGTGCTTTTACTGCAGGGGGCATGAGTTCAATCACTGGTTGGGGCCCTAAGATCCCTCATGCCGCACAGCATGGCCCAAAAAAACAAAACAAAAAAACAAAATAAAAGAGCAAAAACAAAACAAAAAAATTGGCTTTTAAAAAAATAGATTTTGGGACTTCCCTGGTGGCACGGTGGTTAAGAATCCGCCTGCCAGTGCAGGGGACATGGGTTCGATTCCTGGTCTGGAAAGATCCCACATGCCGCGGAGCAACTAAGCCCATGTGCCACAACTACTGAGCCTGCACTCTAGAGCCTGTGAGTCACAACTACTGAGCCTGTGCGCCTAGAGCCCGTGCTCTGCAACAAGACAAGCCACCTCAATGAGAAGCCTGCGCACCGCAACCAAGAGCAGCCCCCGCTCACCTCAACTAGAGAAAGCCTGTGCACAGCAACGAAGACCCAATGCGGCCAAAACTTAAATAAATACATAAAAATTGTTTAAAAAGATAAAAAATAGATTTTTTTTTTAGAGCAGTTTTAGGTTCATAGCATAATTGAGTGGAGAGTTCCCATATACCCCTAGGCCCCACTCATACATATCAACATTCCACACCAGAGTGGTACATTTGCTACAGTTGATGAACGTACATTGACACATCATTATCACTCAAAGTCTGTAGTTTATGTACCTTTTATGGGTTTTTACAAATGTATAACGACATATATCTACCATTATAGTATCATACAGAATAGTTGCACTGTCCTAAAAAAAATCTCTGTTCTTCTGTTCATCCCTTCCTCTCCCTCAGCCTCTGGCAATCACTAATCTTTTTTTTTTTTTAATTATTTATTTATTTGGCTGTGCTGGGTCTTAGTTGCTGCACACGGGATCTTCGTTGCAGCATGTGAACTCTTAGTTACGGCACGTGGGATCTAGTTCCCTGACCAGGGATTGAACCTGGGCCCCTGCATTTTGAGCACAGAGACTTAGCCACTGGACTACCAGGGAAGTCCCACTAATCTTTTTACTGTTCCTTTTCTAAAATGTCATGTAGTTGGAGTCATACAGTATGTAGCCTTTTTAGATTGGCTTCTTAGTAATGTACATTTAAGATTTCTCCATGTCCTTACGGAGCTTTGATAGCTCATTTCTTGTTAGTGCTGAATAATCCATTGTGTGGGTGTACCACCATTTATTTATCCGTTCACCAGTTGAAGGCCATCTTGGTTACTTCTAAGTTTTGACAATTATGAGTAAAGCTACTATATAATTTGTTTTTTATACAAAATAGATCTTGATGTTTGTTTTTCTAGAGTGAAATGCTTGTTCCGTCCTCCTCCCCTTGGCCGTGCTGCGTGGCTTGTGGGATCTTAGTTCCCCAACCAGAGATCGAACCTGGACCCTCGGCAGTGAAAGTATGGAGTCCTAACCACTGGACGGCCAGGGAATTCCCTCGCTTGCTCTTTTTAAAGAAGAGTAACATGCATTTCATATTTGTTGTGAGCTTAGATGGATGTTTAGATTCATAACCTATTATAAAGTGGGCCAAATAAAGCTTTCCTTTTCCTACTTTAGCTTTCATCTGATTACCTTCCGTGTGCTTTAGTGTCCTCATCTTTTATTTTTTTAAATGATATATCAGTTTTTAAAAAATATTTATTTTATTTATTTTCCTTATTTTTTTTTTTGGCTGCATCGGTTCTTCGCTGCGGCACACGGGATCTTTGTTGAGGCATGCGGGATCTTTTCGTTACGGTGCGCATCTGCTCGGGTTTCTCTCGAGTTGAGGCACACGGGCTTCTCTCTAGTGGTGTGCAGGTTTTCCCTCTCGTTGAGGTGCGCAATCTCAATAGTTGTGGCATGCGGGCTTAGTTGCCTGACCAGGGGTCGAGCGTGCGTCCCCCGCATTGGAAGGTGGACTCTTTACCACTGGACCACCAAGGAAGTCCCTAGTTTCCTCATCTTTTAAATGTGGACAACTTTTCCTTTCCTCCTCAACAGCTGTGCACCCTGGCCTGATACCTGGGAAATTGGGCTTTAGGTAGGTAAGCATTTTACTTGGGAAACTATAATCTGTGCTGTGAGCAAACCTTATTGCTGTATGTGGTCCTTATTGAAATACTGGCCCTGTGGGAGGGCGAAGGATCTTGGAGCTGTTTGTAAAACTTATTGAGGGTAAAAATCCTTATCTGAAGGTGATGAAAGCAAATCAAAACCAACTTTCCTTTAAGAATTTTATCTTTTCAAGTATAAGACTGTAGTTAGGGTCATACCCCCTGAACAAAGCAGGTCGATTTTCTAGTCCTCGTACAACCTGAGATTAAGGTAAAATCCTTTGTTAGAAAAAAGTTCAGATAATTGGTTCCGATATTCTTCATTTGACGGATAAGCCCTAAAAGCTATGCAGAGGACTTTGTTTCTCCTTTGGGCTCATCTTGGAGCCTTTTGATAACTGTACCCTTTGCTCCCTGTATCCAGTCTGACTGCTGGGTCTGCTGAAGACTATGTGAGTGGCTTTGGTATACTGACAGCATTGCTTGGCTGTACTTTCTTCCCAAGTCAGTTTTTTTGTTTTTATGTATTATTATTACTTCAGTTTTCCCTATTAAAATATTCAAATTTTGGACTTCTCTGGTGGCTCAGTGGTTAAGAATCCACCTGCCAATGCAGGGGACATGGGTTCGGTCCCTGGTCTGGGAAGATCTCACATGCCGCAGTGCAACTTAGCCTGTGCGCCACAACTACGGAGCCTGCGCTCTAGAGCCCGCACGCCGCAACTACTGAGCCCACGCAACGCAACTGCTGAGCCCGCGTTCTGCAGCTACTGAAGCCCTCATTCCTAGAGTCCGTGCTCTGCGACAAGAGAAGCCACCGCAATGAGAAGCCTGCGCACTGCAACGAAGAGTAGCCCCCACTCACCACAACTAGAGAAAGCCTGCGTGGAGCAATGAAGACCCAACACGGCCCCCCCCCCCAAAAAATTCAAATTTTGTCTTAACAGATGTTGTTAATGGAGCCCCACAGAGGCCTTGCATCTGAACTATAGCATTGTCTTGGTAGCTGAACTGGTGATGCCAATATGGTTTCTCCTCTGCCAGGATAGAGAGTGGGGGAAGGTGGGAGACCTCATTTCTTTTGAGTTGGCTTATAAATTAGTTTTATAATGCAAATAGCAACTGCTACTGGATTTAGATGTTGTGGGTTTTTCTCTTACATATTGCCTAATGGTACAATTTCAGCCGCTCTTCTCAAAGTTTTCTCCTGACCATGGACATTGATGCTGGTTGTCAGCACTCAGCGTATTTCCTGGGAGATTTGAAACCCTCCAAGATTATATTATCACCCAAACATTGGAGCTATAATGTGAAGGTTTCCAGATACCATGCTTTCTTCAGGTGGGATGGTTTCAGAGTCTTAGACATTATTTTAGAGTGTGGGGACTTTGGCAATGTTGTGTTCAGTTTCTAGGTGATGTCTAAAGTTGTAGAGAAAATATGTGATATTCTTAAGGGCAAGCCTGGTTCTGAAACTTTTGGTGTCCCCACTATTTAGTTTCTCTTCCTCACATTCTGTGGCCTTGCTTCCTTGTAGTGTGAAAAAGGCACAGGAGTGTTGTCTCTAGTGTCTGAAAGGTTTGGGGTCCCCACATCATTTTGTTAAGGCAGTAAACTTTTTTTTAAAAATTTTAAAATAAATTTATTATTTTTGGCTGTGTTGGGTCTTCGTTGCTGCACGGGAGCTTTCTCTAGTTGCGGCGAGCAGGGGCTACTCTTCGTTGCAGTGCGTGGGCTTCTCATGGCAGTGGCTTCTCTTGTTGCGGAGCACAGGCTCTAGGTGCGTGGGCTTCAGTAGTTGTGGTGTGCGGGCTCAGTAGTTGTGGCTCGCAGGCTCTAGAGTGCAGGCTCAGTAGTTGTGGCACACGGGCTTAGTTGCTCTGTGGCACGGCACGTGGGATCTTCCTGGACCAGGGATCGAACCCGTGTCCCCTACATTGACAGGCGGATTCTTAACCACTGCGCCACCAGGGAAACCCAATGCAGTAAACTTTCTGGGCAAATGAACCTCCCTGTGTACTTATTGCCTAGAGTACTAATCTCACTCAATCCTGTTCAGGAGTGGTGCCTGCCTCCCCAGACTAGATTGAAAAGATCCATCTTGGAGCTCTTCTTGGAACCAGGTGAGGAAGGTGAATGCTGGTATTTCAAGTATTAGTTGTGGAGCCTTACTTAGACAAGTCATCTGATTTCTCTGCTACTTTGCTTGTAATATTGGATTGACAATACCTAATCTCTTTACCTTATGGTGTTGATCAGATAAAGGGGAAGCTTGTCAAATGGTTAACCTATAGCTTGTTTTATTTTTCTAATTTTATTTTTAAAAATTTATGTATTTGGCTGTGTCGGGTCTTAGTTGTGGCATGCGGGATCTTTTGTTGTGTGTGGGCTCTCTAGTTATGGCATGCGGGCTCAGTAGTTGCAGTGCACGGGCTTAGTTGCCCTGCGGCATGGGGGATCTTGGTTTCCCAACTAGGGATCAAACCCGCATCCCCTGCATTGGAAGGCGGATTCTTAACCACTGGACCACCAGGGAAGTCCCTATCATACTCTTTTTTTTTTTTTTTTTTGCGGGACGCGGGCCTCTCACTGTTGTGGCCTCTCCTGTTGCGGAGCACAGGCTCTGGGCGCGCAGGCTCAGCGGCCATGGCTCATGGGCCTAACCACTCCGCGGCATGTGGGATCTTCCCGGACCGGGGCACGAACCTGTGTCCCCTTCATCGGCAGGCGGACTCTCAACCACTGCGCCACCAGGGAAGCCCCATACTCTTTTAAAATTGCTTATTTGCCTCTCCTCTCTATCTGCTCTCCATCCTCACTTTCAGTTTTCTGAGGGCAGGAACTGTGTTTGTCTTATTACTACAGTATTCTACAGGGTCTCATTCATTTTGGGTACTCAGCATATATTTGATTATATACTTTAAAAAGGTTTTTTTGCAGATATTATTTTAATGGTTCACGACTGATTTGGAGACTTTATAATTACGACTTAGACACAAACTTGATTTGGTGAAAAGTGTTCTGAAACTTATAAAGACTGCTCAACTGGAGGATATTGTGTGGGTCAGGGCCAAGTAGAACACTAGATTTTTCAGGCCAGCACAGGGCATGCCTAGGCTGTTTTGGTTTTCGATATTCTGCATGAAAAATAAAATTATTTTTTTAGCATAGAAAGTAAAATGAATGATAAGTTTCTTCCGTATTTTGGAAGGTGTATTATAAAATATGTGGTTGTGTTAGCTATTTCATGAGTGTCTCCAAAGAAAATGCTGCCTTTAGCTTCAGGGAGCCGAATATTAAGCTTGAGTAACTTCATGAAGCAGAGTGTACCAGGTAGGGCTCCTTCGGCCCTTAAACATGTTAACTTGACTGTTTACAATGTTGTATTACTTTTCATTGGTAGATTGTGAATAAAGCAGAAGCATGTGGATTTTATGTAGGTAATAAAATTTATCATTTTAGGTCTATGCTACTTAGCCTTTTCAACTCATTGAAACAACTTTCAGGGTCCATTCAGAAACCACACAGTAATTTGAACAGGTAACAGGAGATTGGAGTAGTGATGGGTTGGCTAGTAAGAACTAGAGTGAATAGCTACTACCTGTAGGGCTGATACAGGGTGCTTAAGGAAGATACCCTTCTGGGACTGAAATCCATATCTTGTTGGAGGATAGGGTGGCCATGACTAACTGGATGGCCGAGAAAGTCATTGTAGTGTCACACTGGCAGAACATGTTGGAAATCTATCCTTCAGAACTTGCTGGAAATCTACCCTCTTGGATGTCAGAGAAAGCCATTTATGGAGGGGTGTCTTGCTGGAACCACTCTGCCACAAAACTGCTTGAGTGAGGTGTTAGAGGAAGCTACTGGACACTGCGTGCTGCTGACCACTATGCATTGCAGGTGTCAGGCACCCATCAGTAACTGGACAGTGCGGGGAGCTGACTGGCTGGCAGGGGCCTGGTGATAGGAGCATGCTGGAACCATGTAGAGAAGCCTCCTCTTTTTGCAGTGTCTCTCCCGTGTCCTCTACTGGTAAAGTTTAACATCAGTTGGCAAAGGAAAATATTTAATGGGTTCAGCTCCATTTTTGCAGAGCAGGCCATGATGTTTGGGTTTGGAGCAAAGAGGTAATATATTGATAACTGGTAAACTGCTGTTTGTCAGCACTATATAACAAGTTATTAATTTAAAACAATTTATTTATTTATTTATTTAATAAATAAATAAATATTGGCTGCACTGGGTCTTGGCTGCACCGGGTCTTCGTTGTGGCACATGGGATCTTCAGTTGTGGCATGTGGGATTCTTAGTTGCAACAGGCGGACTCTTAGTTGTGGCATGCAGGCTTCTTAGTTGCAGCATGCGAACTCTTAGTTGCAGCGTGCATGTGGGATCTAGTTCCCCGACCAGTGATCGAACCCGGGCCCCCTGAATTAGGAGTCTGACCTACTGGATCACCAGGGAGGTCCCAAGTTATTAATAATTTGATAAGTATTTTCTTAACAGAATTCCCTAGTTGCTACCACCTTATGTTTTCAGTTTGTTTTAATATAAGTGATTAAACCACTGTTCTGTTCTAGCCAGAGACAACTTCTCTGACTTTTTTCATCATACATTAGTTAGGCCTGTTCTAAAATTTCATATAAGTGGAATAATATCCTGTGAACTCTTGTGTAGGGCTTCTTTCATGCAGTATACTGTTGAGGGATTTATTCATGCTATTGCCTGTATCATTGGTTCATTCCTTTTTATTGCTGTGAAGTATTTCATCGCATGAACATTCCAGTTTGTTGATCTATTCCCCTTTTGATGGACATCTGGTCTGCTTCCAGGGTTTGACTTATACGTAAAGCTTCTGTGAACATTTTTGTACAAGTGGTTTTGGAGAACATATACATTCATTTCCCTTGAGGGGAAATGAATTGCTGGATCATAGGGTAGATGTATGTCTTGTTTTATAGGAAACATTAACACCTTTTTCAAAATGGTTGTACCATTTTACATTCCGACCAAGAATATATGAGTTGTGATTGTTCCACATCCTCAGCAACATTTAGCGTGTTGTCAGTGTTTTGAATTTTAGCCATTTTTGTGAAAGTATTGTGATATCTCGTTGTGGTTTTAACTTGCAGTTACCTGATTACTAATGATGTTGAGCACTGGTGTCTCTACTTAATGGTCATTTGTATATTTCCTTTGTGAAGTACAATACTTGTTCAGATTTTCAGCCCATTAAAAAAAAATGGAACTGTTAACTTCCATCTATTATTGTGTTTTAGGAGCTCTTTTTATATTTTGAATACCAGTCAGATGTATGTTTGTGAAAATTTTCTGCCAGTGCGTGGTGGCTTGCCTATTTATTTCTTATAAGTATATTTTGAAGATTAGAAGTTTTCAGTTTTGTTTAAGTCTGATTTATCAATATTTTCTTTTATGGCTATTGCTTTCTGTGCCCTTGCCTATCTCTAAGTGCAGGAGATTTTGCCTGTGTTTTCACCTAGAAGTTTTACAGTTTTAGCTTTTACATTCAGGTCTTTGATCCTCCTTGAATTAATTTTTGTGTATTGTGTAAGATTGAGGTTGAGGTTCAAACTCCCTCCCCACCCTCCACCAGTATGGATATCTTGTTCCAGTACCAGCACCGTTTGCTGAAAAGACTTGTGTATTTGTTATCTATTCAATTACTCCAAAATTTAGCAGTTTAAAACAGCAAACATTTATTACTTCAGTCTCTGAGGCTCAGAAATTGAAGAGGGGCTTAGTGGGGCGATTCTGGCTCATAGTCTCTCATGAAGTTGCTGTTAGGATGTCTTCTGGGGCTGCCAGTGATAGAGGTTTGCCTGAGGCTGGAGGATCTGCTTCCAAGATGACTTACTTGGCTTTTGGCAGCAGTCCTCAGTTCCTTGATATGTGGGCTCTCTGAGTACCCTCCTGGTATGCAGTTGTGTCCTCCAGAGTGAATGATCCAAAACAGTAAGGAAGAAGCTTCTTATCTAGTCACATACTGTCACTTCTGCCATATTCTGTTTATTAGAATGAAGTCATTAAGTCCATCCCATACTCAGGGAGAGGCGAGAGGAGGGCTCTGCCTTTTGGGGGAAGGAATGTTGAAAAATTTGATGTAGTTTAAAATCACCACAACTTTCTCTGCTCCTCTGTTTGCTTTAGTACTTTTGTCAAAAATTAATTGACTGTATAGGTATGGGCCTATTTCTGGGGTCTCTGTTTTGTTCCATTAATATGTTTATTTATCTATATGCCAGTACCCCACTGCTGTAGCTTTATAGTGAGTCTTGAAGTCAGGTAGTATAAGTTGTCAAACTTTATTCTTTATCAAGATTGATTTGGATATTTTAGGTTCTTTGTATTTCCATATACACTTTAGAATTAATTTGTCAATTTCTGTGAAAAAATCTGACATTGTGGTTGGGATTTCATTGAATCTATAGATTCATTTGGAGAGAATTGGCAACTTAACAATATTGAGTCTTCTAATCCATATACATTATATAGATCTCCATTTATTTACGACTTTAATTTCTCTCTGCATTGTTTGATTGTTTTCAATGTTGAGGTCTTTCACATATTTCGTTAAATTTATTCCAAGATATTTAATATTCTTTTAGTGCTATTGTAAATGAATTGTTTTTTTGTCAATATTATTCTTTTTATTTAATTGAAGTACAGTTGATTTACAATATTATATTAGTTTCAGGTGTACAGCATAGTGAGTCAGTATTATACTCCATTAAAAGTTATAACAAGATAATGGCAAGAACTCACTGTTCTATACAGTATATCCTTCTTGCTTATCTATTTTATACATAATAGTTTGTATCTGTTAATCCCATACCCCTTATTTGCCCTGCCTCCCTTCTGTCTCTCCTTTGGTAACTACTAGTTTGTTTTCTGTATCTCTGAGTCTCTTTCTATTTTGTGTATGCATTCATTTGTATTATTTTTTGGATTCCACATATAAGTGATATCATACAGTATTGTCTTTCTCTTGCTTATTTCACTAAGCATAATATTCTCTATGTCCATCCACTTTGCTGCAAATGGCAGAATTCTTCCCCTTTTATGACTACGTAATATTCCACTTGTGTGTGTGTATATATGTGTATATATACACACACACACATATGTATATACACACACACATACATATACTACATCTTCTTCATCCATTTATCTGTTGATGGGCACTTGGGTTGCTGCCATATCTTGGCTATTGTAGCTAGTGCTGCTCTGAACATGGGGGTGCATATATTTTTTCAAATTAGTGTTTTAATTTTTTCCAGATATATACCTGGGAGCAGAATTGCTGGATCATATGGTAGTTCTGTTTTTATTTTAATTTATTTATTTATTAAAAATTTTTTTTAACATTTTTATTGGAGTATAATTGCTTTACAATGGTGTGTTAGTTTCTGCTTTATAACAAAGTGGATCAGTTATGCATATACGTGTATCCCCATATCTCTTCCCTCTTGCGTCTCCCTCCCTCCCACCCTCCCTATCCCACCCTTCTAGCTGGTCACAAAGCACTGAGCTGATCTCCCTGTGCTATGCGACTGCTTCTCACTAGCTATCTGTTCTACCTTTGGTAGTGTATATATGTCCATATATACACTACCACTCTCTCACTTTGTCCCAGCTTACCCTTCCCCCTCCCTATGTCCTCAAGTCCATTCTCTGGTAAGTCTGCATCTTTATTCCCGTCTTGCCCCTAGGTTCTTCATGACCTTTTTTTTTTTTTTAGATTCCATATATATGTGTTAGCATACAGTATTTGTTTTTCTCTTTCTGATTTACTTCACTCTGTATGACAGACTCTAGGTCCATCCTCCTCACTACAAATAACTCAATTTCGTTTCTTTTTATAGCTGAGTAATATTGTATATATGTGCCACCTCTTCTTTATCCATTCATCTGTCGATGGACACTTACGTTGCTTCCAAGTCCTGGCTATTGTAAATAGAGCTGGAATGAACATTGTGATACATGACTCTTTTTGAATTATGTTTTTCTCAGGGTATATGCCCAGTAGTGGGATTGCTGGGTCTTATGGTAGTACTGTTTTTAGTTTTTTACTGTTTTTAGTTTTTTAGAGGAAACTCCATACTGGTAAATGAATATTTTTTTTAATTGTAGTAAAATACATATAACATAAAAGTTGCCACGTGAACTGTTTTTAAATGTATAACACAGTGGCATTAAGTACATTCATAATGTGTAACCATTATCACTGTCTATTTCAAGAACTTTTTTCATCATCTCAAATAGAAGCTCTGTACCCATTATATAGTAGCACCCCATTCCCCCTGCCCCCCACCCCCTTGCAGCCTCTAATCCACTTCTATCTATGAACTTGCCTATTCTAGATATTTCATATAAGTGGAGTCATATAATTTTTTTCCTTTGGTACCTGGCTTGTTTACTTAGCATAATGTTTTCAGGGTTCATCCATTTTATAGCATGTATCAGAATTGCATTCCTTTTTATGACTGAATAAAGTGTGGTATGTATATACCACATTTTATTTATGCATTCATCTGTTGATGGATATGTGTTGTATTCACTTTTTGGCTATTGTGAATAATGCACACTAGTGTATAAATATCTGTTTGAATCCCTCTTTCAGTTCTTTGGGTTAGGAGTGGAATACCTAGGAAAGGAATTGCTGGATCATATGGACATTCTCTATTTAATTTTTTGAGGAACCACCATATTGTCTTTCACAGTGACCTCACCATTTTACAGTCCTACCAGCAGTGCACAGGGTTCCAATTTCTCTGCATCCTCACCAACTTTTGTTTCTGCTTTTTTGATAATAGCCATTCTAGTGGGTGTGAAGTGGTAGCTTATTGGGGCTTTGATTTGCATTTCTCTAATGACGATGTTGGGCATCTTTTTATGTGCTTATTGGCATTTGTATATGTTCTTTGGAGAAATGTCTAGTTAAGTCCTTTGATCAGTTTTTAATTGGGTCATTTATTTTTGTTGTTGTTAAGTTGTAGGAGTTCTCTTTGTATTCTGGATATTAATCCCTTATCACACGTGGGATTGCATATATTTTCTCCCATTCTGTGGGTTGTCTTTTCATTCTCTTGATAGTGTCTTTGATGCACAGAAGTTTTAAATTTTGATGAAGTCCAGTTTATCCATTTTTTTGTTTTCTTGCTTGTGCTATTGTTGTGATATTCAAGAAATCATTATCAAATCCAAGGTCATGAAGTTCCCCCCACCCATGTTTTCTTCTAAGAGTTTTATAGTTTTAACTCGTAAGTTTAGGTCTTTGATCCATTTTGTTTATTTTTGTATCTAATGTGAAATAATGGTCTAACTTCACTCTTTTGCATGTGGCTGTTTTGTTTTCCCAACACCATTTATTGAAAAGATTGTCGAGACTTTCCTGGTGGTCCAGTGGCTAAGACTCCATGCTGTCAATGCAGGGTGCCCGGGTTCAATCCCTGGTCAGGGAACCAAATCCCACATGCCACAACTCAAGATCCCGCATGCTGCAACTAAAGATCCCACATGCTGCAGTGAAGATCCCGCCTGCCGCAACTAAGAGCACAGCCAAATAAATTTTTAAAAAAAAAAAGAAAGAAAGAAAGAAAGAAAAAATTGTCCTTTCCCCACTGAGTGGTATTGGCACCCTCGTCAAAAATCATTTGACTGTATATTTGAGGGTTTATTTCTGGACTTCCTATTCTGTTCCATTGGTCTATATATCTATCTGCATGCTAGTACCATACTGTCTTGATTATTGTAGCTTTGCAGTAAGTTTTGAAATCAAGAAATGTGATTCCAAAAAAAAAAATAAAATGTGATTCCTCCAACTTTGTTCAAGAATTTTGGCTGTTCAGAGTCCCTAGAGATTCTGTATGAACTTCTGGATGGGTTTTCTATTTCTATAAAAACTGCCATTGGGATTTTGTTAGGGATTTCAGTCAGCCTGTAGATCTCTTTGGGTAGTCTTTGTCATTTAACAATAGTAAAAGTTCCAGTTTGTCAAATGGGCTATCTTTCCATTTATTTACTTCTTTAATTTCTTTCAACAATATGTTATAGTTTTTAGAATACAAGTCTTTCACCTCCTTGGTTAAATTCATTCCTCAGTATATTTATTCTCTTTGATACTATTGTAAATGGAATTGTTTTCTTAAAATTCCTTTTCAGATTGTTCTTTGCTAGTTTATAGAAATGCAGCTCTTTTTTTGTGTGTTGATTTTGTATCCTGCAAATTTGCCAAATTCGTTTATTAGCTCTAACAGTGGTTTTGTGTGTATGTATGTAATTTTAGGGTTTTCTATATATAAGACCATGTTATTTGCAAACAGATAGTTTTTACTCTTCCTTTCCAATTTGGATGCCTTATATTTCTTTTTCTTAATTGCTCTGGCAGGAACTTCCTTTGTAATTTCTTGAATCCATTGGTTGTTCAAGGTTGTATGTTATTTAATTTCCACATATTTGTAAATTTTCCAGTTTTCTTTTTATTGATTTTTAGTTTCTGTTGTGATTGTAAAAGATACTTTGTATTATTTCAGTCTTATAAAATGTATTTAGACTTGTCTTCTGGCCTACATATGATCTTTCCTGAAGAATGTTCCATGTGCACTTGAGAAGATTTATTTTTCTGTTTTTGGGTTGAATATCCATATATATCTGTTACGTCTAATTGGTTTACAGTGTTGTTCACATCCTCTATTTCCTTATTGATATTCCATCTGTTTTTGATATTGTTCTGTCCATTTCTGAATGTGGGATTTTGAAATCTCCAACTGTTCTTGAAGGACTGTCTTTTTTTCATCTTCTGTGCTATCAGTTTCTACTTCACACGTGTTTTGCCAAAAGCCTGCTTTTGGTTTCAAGGTTCGTTGGATTCACTGGCAAAATAACCACTCGTCTCACACAACTGAACAGATTTAATTAATTTTTTAATAAAAGATTATTTAACTTAAGTTCAATATATAGTCATTAGAAGGGGGTGAATAAAAGTATTCGAGAGACATAACAGAGTGTACATCACCAGATTGGGCCAACACCTACATCCAGATTCAAACAGCAGCTGGGAAGTCCCGAGTAACAGCAATCTGGAGTCCCAGTGGTGAAGGGTCCCGGGCGGTGTGTCCACCCCACAGGTGAGACTTCAGATTGAAACTCTGGGGACTTCCATTTATAATCCCAGACCGCACACTGTGATTTTGGTTTGCGTGCAAAAATGCAGCCCTGATTTAACTGTAACAATGCTGTTGGTTTCACCGCTTGAGTCACAAGATTTTCCAGACCCCGGGGGACTGGCCAGGTGCCCAGGGCTCAAGAAATTCCAAGACGCACTCCCTTTCTTATCATAAGTGCTACTTGTTGGTAACAATTGTTAGGTGGGCAAGCAGGGTCACAAATCAGTCTGAGGCCTACTTCTGCCTCTGAAGCCTGAACAAGACTACTTTACTAGTTTTCCCAAGATTTGGCCTCTAGGATTGTTTAGGCTGAAGAGCATAAGAATAAGGCAATATAACACGAGCAGTTTTTCGAATACGGTAAGATAAGTAACAGTTACAAACAGCGAGTAAGAGTAATGTAATCAAAAATACAGCAGTGGGTTAAATAATGCAGAGAACAATTGTCGAGCCTTGGGGGATTGAGTAAAGAAAAAGTCCCACCAAGTATGAGAAGTATGCTTTTGTACATTAACTCCCACATCTATTAATTTGTTAGCTGCAATAGTAGTAACAGTAGAGTGTTTGAACAAAGTACAGTTATGTTTACCTATAAATTTCTGTAGTAACGCTGTTTACTGTAATACCTTTTTCAAAGGTTCAAGTGGTAGGCTAATATTAGGAACAGGTAAAGTAGGAATTAACATTTGAGTCCACAACAATTGTGTGTGTATGGGGGAAAAGAAATAAGTTGTCCCTTTCCAATATAAGTGATCTGTATGTGCTATACATCCTGAAAAAGGGTTTCCTAGCTGATAATTAGAAGTTGTGTTAATATCATCAGTTACAATACATACAAATTGGGGAGCAACATCAAAAAACATACTATAGGATTGAGGAAATATAGTCGATTCACAGTAGTTAATGGAATTCTCTAATAAACAGGGTTCCCAGATGTGTGAAGTCTGGCCACAAAGCAATCCTTGAATAGTCTTTTCACAGTCTGTCAATAAGTGGTTGTGATTATTAAAATCTAAGTAATTTCCAGCAAAATGAGGCAACCAATATTCATTTCCAAAAACAATAGGCAACACGTGAAATTGACAGCCATAGAAAGTCATAATTAGAAAAGGACAGGCCTTGTTTGCAGGGCAGGTGAAGTTGTCTTGAGTTCGGGTGTGGCTTACGTTTTCCCAACGGAAGATTCCCCAACGTTTTCCTTCTTTATCCTTTCTCAACTGAAGCAGATATCCTGGGGTTAAGGCGTGGGTGACGATCCACATTACAGTTAAGCTTCCAAAAACGGTCTATTCACGAGAATAACAATGGGTTAATGGCGCATATTTTCATTTTTCTTGTCCAGGGATCAACACCAACACAGTGTCATCCTTTCCCTGCACAATTACATCAGCAGGTATAGGAGGACCATTGGATTGCTTCACCTTTAGCTCCAATTGAATTGTGCTCTGTTGTGGATCTAAATCCTCCATCTCCCCAGACAGTTAACAAAGTAGGGGGTTCTCCTTTCTTGATTTTCCAATTAGACAGGGGAGAATAAGTAGTTGAGCAACCCTGTTGTGTTTATTAATAAATAAATCATCATTACCTTCATTTTGTAAAATCACTTTAATTTCTCCTTGATAGTTCAGGGTCAGTCACTCCTCCTTGGACACAGATGCCCCTAAGGGCTAAGCTAGAGCATTTCTTAATTAGCCCAAAATGTCCAGGAGGCATTTTCATACCAATGCCAATTGATATAGTAAAAATCATTCTCTTAGTAAGCCTCTGCTCAGTCGTAGAATGCAAATGGAGGCCTGCTGCCTCAGGAGAGGCTAGAAAAGGAGCTAATGCTCCAGGTAAAATTTCCCAATATTCAATTATCTCTGGATGGAAATCCATTCTATGAATTTGTAGATTTGGTAGAGTCATTCTCATTAAACCCAACTGGACGATTTTCAGAATATTTAAGGCAGCATTTAAGTTAGTCCTCCAATTTTTATAAGAACCCTGTCCCAATTGAATCACTTGCTCCTTTAGCAATCCATTCATTCTTTCAGTTAAACCAGCAGCTTGAGGATAATATGGAATATGAAAAATCTATTGTGTATTATGTTCCTGGGCAAATTCACCTTTGAAAGTTACCCGTTATCACTTTGTATTTGGAGTGGAACACCATAGTACAAATTAATTATTTCTAATGTTTTAATAGTGTTAGTTTGATTGGCTTTTCCACATGGAATGGCCACCGAGTATCCAGAATAGGTGTCCACTGAAGTGCACACATATTGGCAGCCTTTATCACAGATTAATGGGCCAGTGTAATCAATTTGCCATATCTGCCCAGGCAGTTTGCCACGTGCCAATTGTCCTTTTATTAGTTGTGGCAAGCTCCTGTGTTTAACATGTTGGCAGATTGGACATTGTAAAATAACAGACTTAATGAGATCCATAGTCAAGGAAATACTTTGATCCTGAGCCCACCTGTATGTAGCTTTTTCTCCCAGATGGCCACATTTTTCGTGTGCCCAAAGTGCCAAACCTTTGAATTCACTAGAGTGTGGGTTGACTTCCATCGTCTGGATCTGATTTTGTTCATCTGTAATTGAATTATACCATCATTCCGTGGAATGCGAGTACTATGAGCGTCTACATGAAAAACTGAAACATTAGTTTTCTGGACAGTTTCCTAAATATCCACCCATAATTCTTCCCCCCACAACTCTTTTGAATGAATTTGCCAATTATTTTTAACCCACGTTGGAAGCCAAGTTGCTAATCCATTGGCCACAGACCAGGAATCAGTATAAATAGGACATTCTGTTAAGTTTTCTTTTTCAAAACTTGATATACTGCATATAGTTCAGCAAATTGACTGCTTTTTCCCTCTCAAGTGTTAACAGTTCAGTTGTGACTGGATTATAGGCTACTGCTTTCCAGTAATGAACAGATCCTATATATTTTGCTGAGCCATCTGTAAACCAGGCATGTTTCTTTTCTTTCTCAGTTAAAGAGTCAAAGGGGCTTTCCCCATTTTACAGGCGACTCGGTTAACTCGGGTTTAATCATAGCCTCTTTTTTTAAATTAATTAATTATTTTTGGCTGCGTTGGGTCTTCGTTGCTGCGCACGGGCTTTCTCTAGTTGCAGAGAGTGGGGGCTACTCTTCATTGCAGTGTGTGGGCTTCTCATTGCAGTGTCTTTTGTTGCGGAGTACAGGCTCTAGGCGCACGGGCAGCACGTGGGCTTCAGTAGTTGTGGCTCGCAGGCTCTAGAGCACAGGCTTAGTAGTTATGGCACACGGGCTTAGTTGCTCCAAAGCATGTGGGATTTTCCTGGACCAGGGATCGAACCTGTGTCCCCTGCGTTGGCAGGCGGATTCATAACCACTGCGCCACCAGGGAAGCCCTAATCATAGCTTCTTGCTCAAGACCTTCAATTAGTATTTCAGAAATCCTTGCATGTAAAACAGCGGCACCCTGTGGGCCTTGTTTGGCCCAGTCCTGTATATACCATTTCCATTTGACTATAGTAGACTCTTGGGCTTGCCCAATTCTGTGGGTCTTTGGTGAGCTTAAAATCCATTACATAATGGGCACTTGGGGTCTCAATATAATTGTGTGATCTACAGTCAGTTGTTTGGTATCAGAGGCCAGTAACATGCTAGTAGCTGTTTTTCTTTTTATTATTTATTTTTGGCTGCGTTGGGTCTTTGTGTGGGCTGTGTGCGGGCTTTCTCTAGTTGCGGCAAGCGCGGGCTACTCGTTGTGGTGGTTTCTCGTTGCGGAGCACGGGCTCTAGGCACGCAGGCTTCAATAGTGTGGCTCGCAGGCTCTAGAGTGCAGGCTCAGTAGTTGTGGTGCACGGGCTTAGTTGCTACACAGCATGTGGGATCTTCCTGGCCTAGGGATCAAACCTGTGTCCCCTGCATTGGCAGGTAGATTCTTATCCATTGTGCCACCAGGGAAGCCCGCCAGTAGCTGTTTTTCAAAGGTAGTATAGTTCTTTCCGGCTTCTGGGAATTTTCTGTTCCAAAAACCCAGAGGTACTCTTTTGCCTTGCTGTTTTTGTCATAAGCTCCAGTTAGTATACAGTTCATTGATTGGCATATGTAATTCTGTGTGCCCTGGTTGTAGGTCACGGGGCATCTGATCTCCATTCAAAGATAGACTACTGAGATAAGCTTTAGAATAATTCAATTAAACTTTTTACCAATAAAACATAACAACAAGGAACTATCTCGGAAGTGAATCTTGGTAAACACAGACCTCAATTAACAAAACTAGAATTTAATATTCAGTGAAACATAATTTTTTTCTTTTTCATTGTGAGGGCATTAACCCTGCTGCCAGGGAAGGCTTTATCCCATCAAATAAAGAATGAGGTTTGTCAGGGAGCCAGGAAAAGCCAAGGGGCCGTCTTGGATTTCCCATAACCCTGACTGTTTGATTTACAGCTATTGTTTACCCATTTAAAATTTTCTGACTTAGGAGTAGACCGTTGCCATGTTATGAGGACAACAGGATAGCAAAAGTCTGACAATGAGGGGTTAATTTTTTTTTTTAAGAAGGGGAATGAGCTTTATCTACGTGTGCCATAATCTTCATAGATCATTGTGAATTAATACTTATTTACTTTACCAAAGTAACAATATAAGATTTCAAAGGCAAATATAGAACAGATCACTTAAAAGGTAAGAAAACTTAAAATTTGTTATCAAAGGCAGTTCAACATATTAAGAAATCTTGTCCTCTTAAGAGAGAGAAAAGCCAAATTCAAGTTTTACACCTGCTTACTTTTAAAATTCAATTACTCAGTTAAGTTTATTTTAAACTTTGTCAATTCTGACCATGCACAAAACTCTTTTCTTGGGGTCCACTTTCCACAAAACTTTTTTTATCAGTTTCTATATCCACCACTTTATTTTCCCATTCAGAAATAGCCAGCTAGGGGCTTCCCTGGTGGCGCAGTTGTTGAGGGTCCGCCTGCCGATGCAGGAGACACAGGTTCGTGCCCCGGTCCGGGAAGATCCCACATGCCGCAGAGCGGCTGGGCCCATGAGCCATGGCCGCTGAGCCTGCGCCTCCGGAGCCTGTGCTCCGCAACAGGAGAGGCCACAACAGTGAGAGGTCTGCGTACCACAAAAAAAAAAAAAAAAAAAAAAGAAAGAAATAGCCAGCTATAGGTCAGACCTACTTCCTTTTCCTTTAATAAAATGTAATTCCATTCCTCATACCTTATTTACTGACAACACATCCTACTTTCCTACTATACACTGAAATGTTTCCTTTATTATTTTTATTAGCTTTAATTACATGTTTAAATTAGAATCCTCAGCTCTTAAAACCTTAATTTCTTGTGAAAACTAAGAAGTAAGCAATTATGAACTGTCCTTTACATTAGCATTCTGTAGATTGGTGAACATAAATACCAGTGATTTATTCTTTTTTTTTTTTCCGGTACATGGGCCTCTCACTGCTGTGGCCTCTCCCGTTGCGGAGCACAGGCTCCGGACGCGCAGGCTCAGCGGCCATGGCTCACGGGCCCAGCCGCTCTGCGGCATGTGGGATCCTCCCGGACCGGGGCACGAACCCGCGTCCCCTGCATCGGCAGGCGGACACTCAACCACTGCGCCACCAGGGAAGCCCACCAGTGATATTTTCTAAAAACATTTATTTTCTTTAGAGAACGTGGCACCAAATGTATTCATTAATAGTCCTAAATATCTTTTGTTTCTCTGTAAAAGGAAGCCAGTGTTCAGTAATTAATGTTTCAGTATCTTATTTTATTTGGGAATGACCTAGCTATTCAACAAGCTTCCATCACTTAATTTAGCATAACTCTAGAATTTCAAGTTAACAGAATCTGGAGAGACTATTTTAGATACACATTCCTAAAGCATAATTTTTTTTTTTTTTTGCGGTACGTGGACCTCTCACTGTTGTGGCCTCTCCTGTTGCGGAGCACAGGCTCAGCGGCCATGGCTCACGGGCCCAGCTGCTCCGCGGCATGTGGTATCTTCCCGGACCAGGGCACGAACCCGTGTCCCCTGCATCGGCAGGCGGACTCTCAACCACTGTGCCACCAGGGAAGCCCCAAGCATAATTATTCTTAATAGAGTTTATCTAACAGCTCTTATCTCATTTACATTTTCTTAAAAGTTTCTTCACATCAAATTACTTTACTTGCTGACAAATTTGTAACAAATATAACAAGATTTTATGTAGCTTATATTAAACCTAGGCACAATAAAAGCGTTACACTTAATGTTGATGACTCCTAACACATGTCTATATTAATTAGATTAACAAACATTAATACCAGGTATTAATTTAATATTGACTATTTCCCATTTCACATGAACCTAAAATTGATGTAGCTTAATTTCTCTTGTATTTAGAATTGTTTGATTTGTAAGCACTTACTTTGCTTTAAGCCATTTAAATAGAGCTCATTTATAAATTAACCTCAGTAATATTATCCAAAGAGAAAGACACATACTGAGACATACACATATACCCAGAGAGACAGATCTCTCATAGTTTCTGCTTGAGATTTAAAATGTCTTGGGCTTCCCTGGTGGCGCAGTGTTTGAGAGTCCGCCTGCCGATGCAGGGGACACAGGTTCGTGCCCCGGTCGGGGAGGATCCCGCATGTCACAGAGTGGCTGGGCCCGTGAGCCATGGCCGCTGAGCCTGCGCGTCCGGAGCCTGTGCTCCGCAACGGGAGAGGCCACAGCAGTGAGAGGCCCATGTACCGCCAAAAAAAAAAAAAAGTCTCTTGGTCCCTTTCTTTTTTTAAAAAAAAAAAATATTTCCCATAATTCCTTTGTAGTTATTCCATCAGTCTTTTGGGACCCAATTTGTAATAAGGGCCAGGAACGTGTCCTTTCCAGATATCCTGTCTGCTTGTCTTGCTCTTTCTTTATCTTCTTCTTTCTTTTCAAAGTTCCACTCTCCCAAGTCTCCCAATTGTTGTACTTTATTTAATGACTTTGGAGATGGGATTACCTGTCTCATTTAGCAGGAGAGTCACAATTACATGCTTGTAAGTAGGAGGAGCAGTTTTAAAAACTTTATTTCTCATTTGTACAGTCAGGGGAATGTCAGACATGTTATCTAGATGTACAATAAAAATAGCACCTTTCATAGCGTCTTCCTTTAGTCTCTGGACACAGTCTTTAAGAGTGTACCAGGGACGGTCCCTTCCAGGCCAAGCAGATTCTATAGGATATTTCTTAAGGCACCCTTCAGCGACTATTTCCAATAGATTGGAATCTACTGGGCGATTAGCTTTATCTCTAACAGCCTGTTGCACAAAAGACTCATTGCTAATGGTGCCAAATTTATGAGCATCTCCATCATCAGTTAATATTCCAGCGGCCCCTGCATCATAGATACTAACTCCCCAAGTAATTAAAGGCTCTCCTGACCTTTGAGCTAACTGTCTTAAAATATCGTTAATCTCATGCTGAGTATAATCCTCCAGAGTATCTTTTTTTATTGCATTCCTCTGAGCATCAGTTTCCATTTTACGCTGCCAAGCTTGCTGTGTCTTAAAGTTAGGCGGTTTCAGTTCTTCCTTTGACTGTGGGGCTGACTTCCATCCCAAATCATCATTTTCATCAGATTCTGATTGTGAGCTATCATCCCAGATACCTCCGTCCCATGTATCTGGGTCCCAGTCTACTCCAGCTTTATCTATAGCCAGATGTACCTTTTATTTACTTTGCCCCGCCACTTTCGATATGTGGCTTGGGCAACTTTAACAGTGGCTTTTTCGGCTACCTACTGGAAAGTGGAAACCTAATCAGCTAGAATATAATTTTGGCATTGAATCATGGACAGTCGTCCTTGTAAGTCACACAGATCTTTTTCCAATTGAGCTTTCTCTTCAACCAGTTTCTGCTTAGCTTAATGCACCTTACGATAGGCAGAAAGGAGGATCCAACCTTTCTGTCCCAGCGTGGTACATTCTTGCCCTTTCTCTATCAGCGTGAGCTATAAATAGTCACATCCAAAGGTTCGGCTCGCTTTGATTTAGATCCCTAGTTCTCACACAGTCCAGTCGATATGCCCCACTCTGCCACTAATGAGCTGTAAGGGAGCTCGTCCCATCCTGGAATAAAAACCTGATTAACTTCTTTCTTTTTAAAGAGAGGCATTTTGCTGTACGAATCCTGCTCATTAAATTAAAACAATTTAATGTTTTGCCAAAAGCCTGCTTTCAGTTTCAGGGTTCGTTGGGTTTGCTGGCAAAATAACCACTCATCTCACACAACTGAACAGATTTAATTAATTTTTTAATAGAAGATTACTTAAGTTCAATATACAGTCATTAGAAGGGGATGAATAAAAGTATTCGAGAGATATAACAGAGTGTACATCGCCAGATTGGGCCGACACCTACATCCAGATTCAAACAGCAGCTGAGAAGTCCCGAGTAATAGCAATCTGGAGTCCCAGTGGGGAAGGGTCCTGGGTGGTGCATCCACCCCACAGGTGAGACTTCAGATTGCAGCTCTGGGGGCTTCCGTTTATAATCCCAGGCCACAAACTGATATCATCAGTTTGCGTGCAGAAATGAAGCTCTGATTTAACTGTAACAATGCTGTTGGTTTCACCACTTGAGTCACAAGATTTTCCAGACCCCGGGGACTGGCCAGGTCCCCAGGGCTCAAGAAATTCCAAAACCCACTCCCTTTCTTATCATAATTGTTGCTTGACTCGTTGGTAACAATTGTTAGGTGTGCAAGCAGTCACGCAGTCCAGGCAGGGTCACAAGTCAGTCAGAGGCCTACTTCTGCCTCTGAAGCCTGAACAAGACTACTATACTCGTTTTCCCAAAAACACATTTTGTGGCTCTGTTATGTGCATGTATAATTGTTATTTCTTCTTGCTATATCTAACTTTTTGTCAATATTTAATATCCTTTGTGTCTTGTAACCTTTTATAATTTAAAGTCTATTTTATCTGCTATTAGTAGAGCCACCTCAGCTCTTCTTTGATTAAGATTTGCATGGAATATCTTTTTCCATCCTTCTACTTTCGACCTCTTTATGTCTTCATATCTAATGTGAATCTGTTGTAGGCAACATATAGATGGATTGATATTTTTTTAAAGTCCTTTCCGCTAATCTCTGCCTTTCAGTAGGAGAGTTTAGTCCGTTTACATTTATTGTGATTACCTATTAAGAAGGAGTTACTTTCATTTATCTTTTTGTTTTCTGTGTGTCTTGCATGTTTTTGTTCCTCAGTTCCTCCATTGCCATCTTTTTTAGAAATTAGTTGATTTTATTTTGTAGTGAATCATTTTGATTCTCTTTGTTTTTCTGTATGTTTTAAAGTTATTTTATTAGTGATTATCTTGGGGATTAAAATTTACATCTTAAACTGATAACAACCTAGTTAGTTTATACAAACATTCTGCCCTTGTACACCTCTATCCCTCCCTCTTTTTATTTATTTATGTGTACATATATTTATACGATTACATCTTTATACATTGTATGCCTATTAACATAGATTTATAAGTTTTATGCATTTGTCTGCTAAATCATTTAGGAAGAAGAGAGAAATTACAAACCATACCAAATACACAATAATACTGGCTTTTATGTTTATCTATGTAGTCATGTTTACCAGTGTTGTATATTTTTTTCTTAATGGCTTTGAGTTGTCCTTTCATTTTAGCCTGAAGGACTCCCTTTAGCATTTCTTATAGGACAAGTCCACTGGTAACATACACCTTCAGTTTTTGTTATTTGGAAATACCTTAATTTTCCCTTATTCTTTTTTTTAATTAATTAATTAATTAATTTATGGCTGCGTTGGGTCTTCATTGCTGCGCGCGGGCTTTCTCTAGTTGTGGTGAGTGGGGGCTACTCTTTCGTTGTGGTGTGCAGGCTTCTCATTGCGGTGGTTTCTCGTGTTGCAGAGCACGGGCTCTTGGTGCATGGGCTTCAGTAGTTGTGGCACGCGAGCTCAGTAGTTGTGGTTTGTGGGCTCTAGAGCACAGGCTCAGTAGTTGTGGCACACAGGCTTAGTTGCTCCATGGCACGTGGGATCTTCCTGGACCAGGGCTCAAACCCGTGTCCGCTGCATTGGCAGGCAGATTCTTAACCACTGTGCCATCAGGGAAGCCCCTCCCTTCATTCCTGAAGGATAGTTTATCCAGGTATAGAGTTCTTGGTTGACAGTTTTCTTCTTTCAGGATTTTAAATACTGCCTTCTGGAGGATTCTGAGGAGAAATCAGCTGCTAATCTTATTGAAGATCTCTTGTACATTACCAGTTGCTTCTGTCTTGCTGCTTTAAATATTCTCTCGTTGTCTTTGGGTTTCAACAGTTTTATAGTGTGTTTTTGTTTTATGTGTCTTGGTGTGGTGTGAATCTTTGAGTTGATCCCACTTACGCTTCATTAGGCTTCTTGCACATATATACTCATGTCTTTCCTGAGATCTAGAAAGTTTGGGGCCATTATTTCTTCAAATATTTTTTTCCCTTTTATTTCCTCTTTTTGGAATTTCTAAAATGTAGTTATTGTTACATTTGGGAGTGTCCCACAGGTCCCTCAAACTCTTTACTTTTACTTATTCTTTTTTCTTTTTGCCTCTCGTGTAATAATTTCAGTTGTTTTACCTTCTGGTACACTGATATTCCTTATGTGTGTTCAGATCTGCTGTTGAATCCCTCTAGTGACTTTTTCTTTTCTTTTTTTTCTAATTTATTTATTTAATTTATTTATTTTTGGCTGCATTGGGTCCTCATTGCTGTGCGGGCTTTCTCTAGTTCCGGCGAGCTGGGGCTACTCTTCGTTGCGGTGCCTGGGCTTCTAATTGCGGTGGCTTCTCTTGTTGTGGAGCACGGGCTCTAGGTGTGTGGGCTTCAGTAGTTGTGGCTCATGGGCTCTAGAGCGCAGGCTCAGTAGTTGTGGCGCAAGGGCTTAGTTGCTCCACGGCATGTGGGGTCTTCGCGGACTGGGGCACGAACCCGCGTCCCCTGCATGGCAGGCGGACTCTCAACCACTGCGCCACCAGGGAAGCCCTTTTGTTTTGTTTTGTTTTGTTTTGTTGGTAAGAAGTAGATCTATTTAGAGATACAAATTCTGTAGACAGAATACAGTCCATCTCAAAAGGCAAGAGCGGCCCCAGGGCATGGGGTTGTCTTGGAAAGTGAGGGCAGCAAAGGGAGAAACACCCTTCACAGACAGAGTGTAGGCTGTCTCAGAAGGTGAGAGGCCACGGTGTTTTGTATTTTTTGTCAGATTCTCCTTTTCCTGTGATCAGGCATTGATTTTCTGTTTCTTAGTATGTTTTTAATTTTTTTGTTAAAACGACATTTGAGTATTATGTTGTGGTAACTTTATTAATTTTTTTAATAAAAAATTATTATTTTTTATTTATTTGTCTATTTGGTTGTGCCAGGTCTTTGTTGCAGCAGGCGTTCTCCTTAGTTGCGGCCGGTGGGCTCCTTAGTTGCGGGTGGTGGGGTCCTTAGTTGTGGCATGCTAAATCTTAATTGTGGCATGCATGTGGGATCTAGTTCCTTGACTAGATCCCAGGATTGAACCCAGGCCCCCTGCATTGGGAGCATGGAGTCTTTAACCAGTGCGCCACCAGGGAAGTCCCTGTTGTGGTAACTTGAGCAGTCTAACTTTCCCACTCCTCAGGTGTTGCTAGTTTTTGCTCATTGAGTGTGAGAGCCTTCCATTTGTGACTTTTACAGATAAATTTTCGAAATGTGTATTCCTTATTGTATGTGATAATTGAAGTTTCTGTTCAGTTATATCTGCAGTTATACAGTGACCTGACAAAGATTTCCTTAAATGTCTGGCTCCCAAAAGGGGGAAAATGAAAACAAGTACTGTTCTCTTAAATCTCCTGGAAGCTGCTTCAGCCTGTGGGTGTTGGAACAATGGTCACCAGCCTCTGCCTGCTCCTCAGTGATCAAAAGCAGCCGTCATCAGTCAGAACACACAACCCCAATATTTGGAGGACAAGATCTTTATTGTGTCCACCCTAGCCTCCAGCAAGCTATATCCGGAATGAAGGTAGCCATGCCACTGTTGCTTGCTGTGAGGCTGGGGGTTGGGTAGGTGCTACACAAAAGTCTTAAATTTACCAGTATTCACCAGCCTCTTCATCAAGCTCTACCTTGGAAGTTTCATGTTTTCCAGCTAGACTCCAGAGTTCCAAAAGTTACTTCAGACAGTTTCTGCCAGCTCATTAGTTGTTTGGGTGAAGGGATGGATTCCTGAAGCCTCCTTCTCTACCATCTTATATGAAATCAATCCACTAAATTGTCTTTTAATTTCTAATTGTTTGCTGCTAGCATAGAAAAATATAATTGGCTTTTGTATATTGACCTTGTATCCTATGATCTTGTGAAATTCACATAGTAGTTTTAGAAGTTGTTTGTAGATAGCTAAGTATTTTCTATGTATTTTATGTATGTATAAAGTATTTCTATTAGATTATCTATGGATAGAGAAAGTCTTGTTTTTTTCTGGTCTTTATGCTTCTAAAAAATTTTTCTTGCTTTACTATACTGACTGATAAAATGTTGAATAGAAACGGTGAGAATGGACATCTTTGCCTTATTTTGATTATATGAGGGAAATGTTCAGGATTTCACATTGACTGTGATGTCAGCTATAGTTTTTTGGGGGTTTTCATAAATGTTCTTTAGCAGGTTTTTCATAAATGCTCTTGAGCATGTGAGGAAGTTTTTTTCAGATTTTTATTTGTGAGAGTTTTAAATTATGAGTGGGTGTTGAATTTTGTTGAGTGTCTTCCTGTATGGTTTTATTCCTTTCTTCTGTTAATATGACAGATTACATTGATTGATTCTACAGATAGTTAGTCAGCCTTGCATCCCACACTTTGTCATATTATTCCGTCTGTATGTCACTGAATTTGTTTTGCTAAACTTTTATTTATTTATTTATTTTTGGCTGCATTGGGTCTTCATTGCTGCGCGCGGGCTTTCTTTAGTTGTGGCGAGCGGCGGCTACTCTTTGTTGTGGTGTGTGGGCTTCTCATTGCAGTGGCTTCTCTTGTTGCAGAGCATGGGCTCTAGGCGCACGGGCTTCAGTAGTTGTGGCACGTGGCCTCAGTAGTTGGGGCTCATGGGCTCTAGAGCGCAGGCTCAGTAGTTGTGGCGCACGGGTTAGTTGCTCCGTGGCATGTGGAATCTTTCCGGACCAGGGCTCAAACCCGTGTCCCCTGAATTGGCAGGCAGATTCTTAACCACTGCGCCACCAGGGAAGTCCCTGTTTTGTTAAACTTTTAAAAGGGATGTTTGTGTCTGTGTTCATGAAGGATATTGGTCTATATATATATTTTTTTTTTCTTTCTGTCTTTTCTTTCATTTGTTTTTTCTTTCTCTATGGTTCTTTTTTAGTTCTTGTTATCAGGGTTACCTGACCTCATAAAACAAGTTGGAAAGTGTTCTTTCTCTTCTCATTTTCTGAAAGAATTTGTGCAAGATTGGTGTTATTTCTTCCTTAAATGTTAGATAGAATTTACTAGTAAAATCATCTGTGTCTGGACTTTTCTTTGTGGAAAGAGTTGTGATAAATTCAGTTTTCTTCATAGATATAGGTCTATTCAGATTTTATGTTAATCTTGTGTCAGTTTTGGTAAATTGTATTTTTTAAGGAATTTATCCATTTTGTCTAAGTTGTTGAACTTATTGGTATGCAGTTGTTCATAATATTACCTTATTTTTCTTTCAGTGCCTGTAGGATCTGAAGTGATATCCCTGTTTTTCATCCCTGATAGTGGTAATTTGTGTGTTTTCTTTTCACTGATCAGTTTCTTTAGAGATTTTTATCAGCTTTATTGATTTTTTTTTTTTTTTTGCCTCTGTTATTCATTCTCTCTCTCTCTCTGTCTCTCAGTGAGTTCTCGTATCTTATTTCCTTCCTTCTACTTACTTTGGTCTTTTTCTAGCTTATTAAGGAGAACCTTAAGTCATTAATTTTATATTTTCACTTTTAAAGCTAAAAAATTTTAGCATTGCTTTAGCTGCATCAGTATATATTTTTATTTTTTTAATGAACACTGATTTTATTACATTTTTAATATTTTTTAATGTATTTTTTTGGCTGCACCACGTGGCATGGAATCTTAGTTCCCTGACCAGGGATCAAACCCATGTCCCCTGCACTGGAAGCATGGAGTCTTAACCAGTAGACCACCAGGGAAGTCCCTGTAGTATATATTTTTAAATTGATTTCTCATATATTACCTCACCCTGAAAAGTAGGACACACAGTCTCGAGTCTAGCTTCTTGTCAGGGAAAATAAGGTGAATTGGTGTATTGAAGGGTACACAACTTATTAATCATGGGATTGATTGTTGCTTCCAGGTTGAGTTCCACTTTTTTTCTTTTTAATATAGTTTTTGACTCCCAGAATCATGAGAGCTCTCTACATGTTCATGCTGTTCAGTTCCTTGTATCACATGAAGGTCAGGAAAGGAAGCTGAGAGAGTGGAGAGATTTGGAACATGCTCTTAAGGAGTGACGTTTCTTTGGAGCTATACACTTTCCTGAGTTGGGAAGTTGTGTGGGTGAAAGTTAGTCCCTCCTCTATCTAGAACTATGAGTTATTTATGAGGTAGATAGAAGTTCTTTTCTGATTTTTAAAAAATACATTTATTTATTTATTTAGGCTGTGTCGGGTCTTAGTTGCGGCACATGTGATCTTCGTTGCCGCGTGTGGGATCTTTAGTTGCGGCATGCAGGATCTTAGTTGCGGCATGCAGGATCTTAGTTGTGGGATGTAGTTCCCTGACCACGGATCGAACCCAGGCCCTTTGCATTGGGAGTTCGGAGTCTTAACCACTGGACCACCAGGAAGTCCCTCTTTTCTGATGTTTAAAGGTGCTTAAAAGTACCTTTTAAAATTCTGGTGTTTCACTGGAGGGTAGAAGACAGAATCTGTCTTGACAGAGCAGTCAAACTCTGTTGCATTTTGTGAGGCATTAAACAGGTCATTTGCCTCTTCTGTTTACAGGCTTTCCCCACATTCACTGTCATTTTGCATGTTGCTCATCTGCTTCTGGGTACTTGCTAATAAAATCTTTACCCACGGGATAGATGTTCAGATATGTCATAGTGTGGCCGTGAATTGTATGTGGTTCTAAGTGGAGGGACTACCTGTTGAATTTGTGCTCTGAAATCTCCTTGCATTGTTTTCTGAATGTCTGACTATATAAGGAAATATGCTGTGTGGGCCTTGAAGGGGAGAGGTCTCACAGGAGGTCAGGAACATAGGATACTAAGAACATGGTCCTTGGAGGAGAACCTAAGTTGGTCTCAGCCCCTTTGTGGGAATAGCCGCAGATTATCCCAAAATAGCAAAACTCAGCAGTGCTATATTTTGTGGTGGACACTTCATTGTATCCCCCAACTACAGCTGAACACAATACAGTGCCCATGTCTGAGGAATTTGGTTTTTGATTATAGTTTCAGGTAATCTGCAGAGTAGTATAGTATCAAGACCTTTAAGTATGTGATTTCACCACCAAAGGCAGCCCTCTGGATTGTAGCCATCTTTGATTTTTAGGTGTATATTGCCTCTTGGTGTGCCTCTTTTAAATAGTACAGAATTCGGTGATTTAAAACTCCTTTGGAGTTGTAACAGTTGTGTGGTATCATTGAGATGTCACAGGAAAGACAGGAGCTATTATGCCTAATTCCTTACTCTGGAGATTTTCTTGTTTAAAGCTAGTAGTCATCTTTCATGGCAGGGGGTGGGGGATCTACATGAGGCCCCCAAGTAATCTGAAAAGCTCAATGCTGTGACCAGAACTTTGACTTCACCTCTCCTAGGTACAGGAGATTTTATTTCCATGTTTTACCTCTTTAACAGGACACATGTGAATATCACTAGTACAAGGTAGCAGATTTGTACCTGGAGTGACTTGCAGTTATAAACTCAGAGTTACAGCTAATTGAAATTTGGGTGAGTGACAAGAATTATTTTTCTTTTGTTTCTCTTCTGAAATAGAGCAGGTTTTATTCAAAAAAAATTTTATGGTGGGGGGAAATCTCAAGTAGGGAGGTGTCTACATCAGTTTCCCAGTCACCTTAGGGTGTGTTCACTTCTGCCTCAGCCCTGTCAGCTTGCCTCCACTGTGCTCAGCTTCTCTTTTAGTTGAGCTGCAATAGGATGGTAGTAAAGAAAAGGAACTAGAGTTACCAGTCATGTCAGGAACCTAGGTTGCTAGAACAAGCCTTGTACTGTTCCTTTGCATCTTTCAGTTGTGCAGAAGCTTCTGTCTTCAGCTTTGGGTCTTCAGTGGGATCAGTAGTATGAGATAATAAGTCTGGAAAGCTCCCCATTCCATACATTAGCATTTTAGACAGTCTCATTTTAAGTGTTCTTTGGTTTTGTGTTCCTTTTTGAACCATTTCTCCTATCCTTCTACATGTGTGCTTTCTAGGTATGACCATGTTTGTATTCAGTTCTAACTGTGCTAGGCAGAGACTTACCTGATCCAGGTATGGCTTGCCTGAACTGACTAGTCACAGCACAGGTATTTCTTTGCATTCTTGTTAAAGAATAATCCCATACAAATTGTGAGCAGACACTGTTTCTGGTGAGAATGATGGGGCGCCTTTGTTTCCCCTTTTTGGTGTTTTCTAGTTTTGATTTCCCTATATCACTTTGGACCTGTGTTCTTAAAATTCTGTCCTCAAACCTCCTTACTTACACTCTTTTGAGCAAGTTGAAATAGACACTTTCAAAAGGATCTTCACTAAAAAAAAAAAAAAAAAAAAAAGAAAGAAAGTGTATATATATACACATATACATATATATATATATGTCTGGGGAAGCACAAGTTTCTAATCTTTAGAAATACAGTAAAAAAAGGAAAGGGGTTCACTGGATTTTACTTAGATTCTCTCTTTGTCCTAAATTAATTCTGTTCTGGCTGTTTCTTGATGAGCTGGCACATCTCAGGCATCCTGCCAAGTTTCCTTTCCTCCCTGTTTGCTCTCAGCCTGGTGTCCTCAGGAGGATGCCACTGTGCCCCTTGCTCCTAGATAGGACCAAGATGTCTAAACAGTCCTTCCTCTTCTCTGAGGATAAACAAAATAGATACCTTTAAGCCTTTTCCCCCTTCTCCTTTTTTCAAACCTCCCAGATTGCTCTAGGCCTTTGCACATATTTCTGGTTTCTAGGTGAGGGATGTCCCAGTCCCTGGTAGATTGGAAGGGCAGGCTCAGGTTGGCAGCCATACTTACCTCAAGAACGATGCCTATATTTCTGTCTTCCTTAAAGGAGAGGTTTGTGAGCATCTGCTTGAAACAGTCCTTAGGGGTGAAGGAAGGAGGATTGTTCTCTTTCACCCTCATAAATATACCTAATCTATGTCAGTACCTACAGTCTCATACGTAAAAGCACTAATCGACTTGAATTTCGGAAAGCATTAGGTTCCCTTGATTTTATATGCTTCAGAGAACAAACGTGCTTTCATGTTAGTTTTCAGCTGTAGTTTTGGGTTTTTTTGTCCTTGAATTTGAGAGTATTGCAGTATCTTTTCCTGTTAGAGTCCGTATTAGCTTATTATTTCTGAAATAGTTAGAAATTAGTTTTCATAAAGTCCAGAGCTATGCAACCAGAGCTTTATGTGTTGTTCTTTTCTGTTAGAGTGACTTATCAGTCCATTGTGTTCTTTTCAGTTACGAGTGATTTTGCTGTTTTTCCCTTGGATTGTATCGGAGAGTAAAAAACAAATGAAAGATACATTATTGCCAAAATTTTACTTAGCATTCCTGTCTTATCAAGTTTAAATTACTTTTAAAAGACTTTTAAAAGACTAAGTAGGACTTTCTGGTAGCGCAGTGGTTAAGAATCCTCCTGCCAATGCAGGGGACAGGGGTTTGAGACCTGGTCTGGGAAGATCCCATGTGTTGCGGAGCCGCTAAGCCCCGTACTCCACAACTACTGAGGATGCAGTCTGGAGCCCGCGAGCCACAACTGTTGTAGCACACGGGCTCAGTAGTTGTGGATCGCGGGTTCTAGAGCGCAGGCTCAGTAGTTGTGGTGATTGGGCTTAGGCGGCTCCACGGCAAGTGAGATCTTCCCAGACCAGGTCTCAAACCTGTGTCCCCTGCATTGGCAGGAGGATTCTTAACCACTGTGCCACCAGGGAAGCCCTCATATGCTTTTTTAAGGGCGTGATACTTTGTCATTATGCTTTTAGTGCTTAAGTGGGTATATTTAATTTTAGAAGAGGTAGTAGAAATACTGGATTTTTAAACCAGTTTTAATGAAAATTTGAGGAAATTTGCAAATATACCTGTTCAATGTGAAGGTACTAAGTATGCTTCTCTTTACAAAAAGATTGTATATCAAACCCAAGTGGTTAATCTCAGGCTATAAAAATACATTGGCCACAGAATTTCCAATTCTTTTTTCTTTTTTTTGGCCACACCACGCAGCATGTGGGATCTTAGTTCCCCGATCAGGGATCAAACCCCAGTCCCCTGCATTGGAAGCGCGGAGTCTTCCGCTGGACCGCCAGGGACGTCCCAGAATTTCTACTTCTAACCAAGCTCCTTAGAGTGCATGTCTGCTGGTCTGCATTTTGGGTGTGTGTCTGTGCTTGCCAGACTAACAAAGTAGGTGACCAGGTATTGTCTTTCTCTTGCTGTGAAGACAGTGCTTTCCTAGTTCTTAAAATAGTTTGGACCTCATTCACCACCATATCTGATTGCAATTTCTCTTTCTTTGCCAGTGCTTTTATTCATTGCCACTTTCTAGCTTTGCTGTGTTGTTGAATTAAAACAAACAAAACTACTTATATCTCCTAAATTTGGTTCAAGTTCTTTGATGTGGTTTATTCTTTATGATTGAGATTATCTGTATGTTTGCCTGATTTTTTTGCCCCTTGTTTCTCTTTTGTATCATTAATGAAAATGATCTAATCATCCTCCCTCACAGGATGATTCTTTTTTCCTTCCATATCTAGTTTAGTTTCTGTTGTTGTCATTCTTATCCAGGTACATTTAAACATCTTTTTCTTTCATATATCAACTCTTTTTCGAGTCAAAACACAGAATTTTGCGTTCTTTTTATTTCTTTGGTTTGGAATTCTATCCTTTGGTTAACATACTTCTCTGTAAAGGCACGTTAACTCTTTGTTCTGGGTTTGGTAGCCCTAGGTTAGAAGTCTGTAAACTTTTCTGATTTACAATCCTAATAGTAAAAAAAAAAAAAAAAGACCTTGTCCTGTCATAAACATTTTTCATATGTTGTATACTTACCCTACTGTACACATCCGTTATATAATCATATACATACATTCATTTATTCAGCTGTTTTTATTGTGTGGCTACCACATGCCAGACACTGCTCCAGGCAGTTTGGATAAAATACAGTGAAAAAACAAAGAGCCTTTCCTTCATGGAGCTGACATCATAATAATAATAAACCACAGACATTATCAATAAATAAAATATATAACATGTCAGAAGGGGATAAGTGCCATGAAAAAAAGAAAAAGTAGAGCAGATTAAGGGGGATGGAACATCCAGGCGTGGTTGCAGTTTAAACTTAGGGAGGTTAGGGTAGACCTAATTGAGAGAGACATTTGGGCACAGACTTTTTTTTTGGCTGCGTTGGGTCTTCATTGCTGCGCACGGGCTTTCTCTAGTGGTGAGTGGGGTTACTCTTCACTGCGGTGCGCAGGCTTCTCATTGCGGTGGCTTCTCTTGTTGTGGAGCACGGGCTCTAGACGTGCAGGCTTCAGTAGTTGTGGCACGTGGGCTCAGCAGTTGTGGCTTGCGGGCTCTAGAGCTCAGGCTCAGTAGTTGTGGTGCACGGGCTTAGTTGCTTCACAGCATGTGGGATCTTCCCGGACCAGGGCTTGAACCCCTGTCCCCTGAATTGGTAGGTGGATTCTTAACCACTGCACTACCAGGGAAGTCCTGAGCCAAGATTTTTGAAGGAGGTAAGGGAGTTAGCCACTTGGATATCTGGGGGAAGAATGGTCCAGACAGAAGGAATGGCTGGTGCAAAGACCCTAAAGTAGGAATATTCCTGTATGTCTGGCCAGTATGACTCAGAGTGAGGTAATAAGCAAAGGGGAAAGGGGTAGGAATCAAATAAGAGAGAAAATGGGGGTGGGGAGGAATGCAGGTCTTATAGATTATGGCAAGGTGTTGGGTGAGATGGGAGCCATTGCAGGATTTTGAACAGAGAAGTCACATGCTCTGTCTGTTTAACAGAGTCACTGACTGCTGTGTTGAGAACAGATTGCAGGAAGGCCATGATAGAAGCTGGATACCAGTTGGTGATCACACCAGGTGGTAGCATTAGAGATGGTAAGAAGTAGTTGGATCTGGATTTGTTCTGAAGATAGACTCAGTAGGATTACAGGATACCCTACTGATATCATGGGGTTTGAGAGAAAAAGAGGAATCTAGAATGCCTGTCAGGATTTTTGTGAGAACAGCTGTGAAAATGGAGCTGGGGATGGGTAAGACTGCAGGTGGAGAGGTTTTTTGGGGGTGGGGGGAAATGAGTTCTGTCCGCAATGTTAAATTTAAACTTCCTAGATCAAATAGGCAGTTGGATATATGAATTTGGTGTTCAAGAAAGAGGACTGAACTGAAAGTGTAGCTAGACAAAAGAGAACCAAGGACTGAGCCCCAAGGCCTCCAGCGTTAGGCTGGGAAGAAGAGAAAGAACCAGCAAAGTAGATTGAGTAACAGGAAGATGAGGGGAGTGTGGTGCTTGAAGGCCAAGTGAAGAAAACAAATCAAGGAGTTCTAATATTTTTTTCCCATTTCCAGGGGACTGTGATGGTATTCATACTCCACTTTGGGAACCATTGCTAGTATGTTCTTCTCCTGTCATGTCCTGTGTATTGACATCAGGCTTTTAGCACTATGAAGGCTTTTTGTTTTATTTAATGAAATATGAGTTCAGGGAATAATACAATACTAGTGTACTGGGCACATAGATTAAAAAATGTTAACATTTTACCATATTTGTTTCAGACTTTTTAAAAAGAAATTAAAAATTATTAAAAGAGGTGAAGTTCCCTTTTCTTCCTAGATACCAATCCCCTCCTTTCCTTTCCTCCTGTAAAGTTGATGCACATTCTTCCATTCCATATCATTGTTGTCGTTAATACATATGTGTGTCCATAAATTCATGTATAATACTGTTTTATGTATTAAAAATTTACAGTGATGGCATACTAAAAATATTTCCAAACATGCTTTTCCAATTTGTTTTGAAATGTATTCATGTTGACATATGTAGATTATTAATTCAGTGCTATACAGTTTATGAATATACCCATTCATTTATCCATTCGCCCATTGATGAACATTTAAATCGTTTCCCATTTTTCTGTTATAACAATGCTGCAGTGAACATCCTTGAACCTGCCATCTTGGGTACGTGCTGGGTTGTGGAGAGTACAGATCTTTGGTTTTGTGTTACCATAATCAGAATAGGAGAGGAGCCATTTCTCCCCGGTTTGCCAGTGCTTGGTATGTTCACACTTTGTGTTTTTTGCTGATCTTACAGAATTGAAATGGTTTCCTGTTTAAATTTGCATTCCTCTGGTATTTGTGAAGGGGGGCATCTTATCACATGTTTATTAGCCATCTGAGTGTTTTCTTTTTTTCCATTTTCTTTTTTCCCCCCACTTTTATTTATAGGAGTTCTTCATATATTGTTTACTAATATTGCTAATTATAAATATTGCAAATATCATTTCTTTGTCTGAGTTTTATCTTCACTTATGATTCTCTTATACAAAAAATAATTTTATTGTGGCTGGTGGTAGGAAGGGGGGATTGCAAGTGGGTATGAGGGATCTTTTGGAGTGATAGAAATATTTTAAAATTGGGTTGTGGGAATTGTACAACTCTGTAAATTTACTAAAAATAATTGCATTGTACACTTAAGTGAATTTTATGGTTTGTAGATTATACTTCAATAAAAGCTTTTAAAATTAAAAAAAAAGTTAATGGCATCTTATCAGTGTTTCCTGTTGTGGTTTGTGTGTTTTATGTCTTATGGAATTTTACTTAATCTATTGTCAAAAGGCATTTAAATTTTGTATTTATTGCCTTCAAGTTTTATTTTGCACATTTATATGTTGGGAATTTATTTTGGATTATTGTTGGAGGTAGGGATAGAATTTTATCTGTATGTAGCCTGTTTATGACATAGATCATCTTTTTCAATTGAATAATGGGTATTTAAATATTTAATATTATTTAAATTAAATATTACTTCAGGCACACACACACACACACACACACACACACACTCCCATGTGTGTTCCTAAGATCTCTTTGATTCTCTTTGCAAAATATACTTTTTTTTTTTTTTTTTTTTTTTGCGTTACGCGGGCCTCTCACTGTTGTGGCCTCTCCCATTGCGGAGCACAGGCTCCGGACGCACAGACTCAGCGGCCATGGCTCACGGGCCTAGCCACTCCGCGGCATGTGGGATCTTCCTGGATTGGGGCATGAACCCGTGTCCCGTGCATCGGCAGGCGGACTCTCAACCACTGCACCACCAGGGAAGCCCTACTCTTTCTTAATTGCTATAATTTCATAAAGAGCTTTGCTATTGGGGAGGGCAAGTCATCTTTCATTACTCTTTTTTTAAATTAATATCATATTACTATTTATAGATTTATCCATTTTAGAACTAACCTATACATCTTATCACAGAAGGTAAGAATTTAACTTTTTTTTTTTTTTAAAGAAGATGTTGGGGGTAGGAGTTTATTAGTTTATATATTTTTGATGTGTTGGGTCTTCGTTTCTGTGCGAGGGCTTTCTCTAGTTGTGGCAAGCGGGGGCCACTCTTCATCGCGGTGCGCGGGCCTCTCACTATCGCGGCTTCTCCCGTTGCGGAGCACAAGCTCCAGACGCGCAGGCTCAGTAGTTGTGGCTCACGGGCCCAGTCGCTCCGCGGCATGTGGGATCCTCCCAGACCAGGGCTTGAACCCGTGTCCCCTGCATTAGCAGGCAGACTCCCAACCACTGCACCACCAGGGAAGACCCACTCTTTTTTTTTTTTAAGTTTTTTTAAAAAATAAGTTTCAACATTTTTTTAAAAATATTTATTTATTTAATTAATTTTTTTGGCTGCCTCGGGTCTTAGTTGCAACACCAGGATCTTTCATTGAGAGAGCTCGTGGGCTCTTTGTTGTGGCTCTGGGCTTTTCTCTAGTTGTGGCGTGCAGGTTTACTCTTTAGTTGTGGCACGTGGGCTCTCTCGTTGAGGCACGTGAGTTCAGTAGTTGTGGCGCACGGGCTTAGTTGCCTCGCGGCATGTGGGATCTTAGTTCCCCCACCAGAGATTGAACCTGTGTCCCCTGCATTGGAAGGCGGATTCTTTACCACTGGACTACCAGGGAAGTCCCTTTCATTTCTCTTTGACATTGCTGTCTGGCTACATTACTTGGTCTTTACTCCTCCATATGAATATAAAGTCAGCTTGTCAAGTTTGTCAGAAAACTCTCTTGGAATTTTTATTGAAATTGCATTACATTTCAATATCGAGCCCCCCTCCACATGAATATGGTGTATTTATGTCTTCTTTTAGGTCCTTCAGTAAAGTTTTATTTGTCATAATTTTTAAAGATTCATATGTACTTTATATAGTTTTGGTTGCCGTTGTAAATGGGATATATTTAAACAGTTTTCATTTTGTAATTGTTTTTTGCTAGTATAGGAGACTACTATTGATTTTTTTTTCCTTTTTATTAAGTCCTGACTTATAGTAAAGCTATACACAGCTCAGTGGATATGTATAGTACTCATCTTTGTCACCTCTACCTTCGTGCCCCTTCTCAATTAGTATTTTCCCAGAGAAACCACTGTTGTGGTCTTCATAATTTTGAATTTCATATAAATGGAATCACACCACATGGCCTCTTTTGTGTCTAGATTCTTTCTTGCTACATCACACCCGTGAGATTCATCTGTGTTGTGTTTAGCAGTAGTTGGTTCTTTTTCATTTTTCTGTAGTATTCCACTGTATGAATATACCACAATTCACCCATTTTAATTTTTTTACAGAATTAAATATCCCATTTATTAATTTATAAGCCATAATAACACCTGACAGTCATTTTACCTCACCAACAGCTTTTTCTTTGAAAAAGGAAAACAAATTAATATATAAATTTCAGCAATATCAGAAACTTTATTTTACTTGAATTAGAACATAATTCATTTCGGAGTTCAATTGTATGTTCAAGGAGTTAGTAACAATAACCAGAAAGTCAACCTAACTATTGTTAACTAGTGTCTTTAAAGTGCAAATTTATTTTCATTTCTTGCTGTACACCAGTGGAAAAAATTCAATTTCAGAATCTCAGCAAGTTCTTCTTAAAAATAGCCTCCTTCCCATTTTATGCAGTGAAATGTGGAACCAAAGTTTTTTAAAGAAAATGAAGGACAAACAAATATAGACTTCTGTAGCTGGTGGTATACAAATTCATAGGCAGAGCAGTGGAACTCCATGACCTCTGGGGGAGCAGTCCATTCATAAGCTGACAAAATTTTAACCATTTTAATATAAACTTCCAATGATCTAAAATAACTGATTGAAACAAACTACATTATTTCCTCTCTGAACATCAGTCACCAGGATATATGGAGAGAATTGCTGCTACTTAAGCCCCTCTTACTCCAGCATCCACATTTGTGAAGAATGTCTGCTGCTCCTTTTCCTCAAGTATTTAGACCTCTGCTTTGCTCCTGAGGCTGGTGACAGTGTTGAATAAAATGCAGCTATTACTGAAAACCCCACAAGCTAAGCCAGTGGTCCTTTCATTTGGGCACAGTCTTTTTTTTTTTTTAAATAAATAAATAAATCTATTTATTTATGGCTGTGTTGGGTCTTTGTTGCTGCACGTGGGCTTTCTGTGGTTGTGGCGAGTAGGGGCTACTCTTCATTGCGGTGTGCGGGCTTCTCATTGCGGTGGCTTCTCTTGTTGTGCAACATGGGCTCTAGGCCCGCAGGCTTAGTTGCTCCGTGGCATGTGGGATCTTTCCGGCCAAGGGCTCGAACCCGTGTCCCCTGCATTGGCAGGTGGATTCTTAACCACTGCACCACCAGGGAAGTCCTGGGTCATACAATTTTAATCACCACATGATTTTGCCAAACGTTCCAAAGCCTAGCTTGGTGCTATACTTTTCCTGCCTCCCCTAGAACCTGATTCAGACCCCAGTGCAAACAACCCAGTAAGAATAGACATGGTAGTCAGAACACAGTGGTCTTGTCTACTCTAATGCATAATATTAAATAATATTCTTGATTAATTTCCATTATTCAAGGTTGTGTTAATCAGATAGGAGCTTTACTATTAAATACTGAAATGTATCATGTTTCCACAATGGGAATTTTCTTATTTTTAAATATTTTAAAGTAAAATAATTTTCAATCCAATCCAATGCTACAAACTATTTCCATAGAAAATGGCAGTTTCCTTTTCACAAAAACAACATTTCCTCACCAAGTATTCTATCTAGTCATGGCAGAAATGGTGAAGTCTTATCAGAAAAAGAGTGAACAGGTACTCTTGCGGCAGCACTTAAAACACTGATTCTGATTTCTGCTCTAGACTGAATGTTTGTGTCCCTCACAAATTCATATGTTGAAACCTAATTTCCAATGTGATGGTGTTTGGAAGTGGGACCTTTGGGGCTGATTAGGTCATGAGGGTGGAGCCCTCATGAATGGAATTAGTGCCCTTATAAAAGAGGCCCCAGAGAGCCCTTTCATCCCTTCTACCATGTGAGGACACAGTTACTCATCGGACATCAAACCTGCCATTGCCTTGGTGTTGAACTTCCCAGCCTCTGGAACAGTGAGAAACAAATTTCTGTTGTTTATAGGCCACCTAGTCTATGGTATTCTATTACAGTAGCCCAGACGGATTAAGACAGTTTCCTAAGGATTCTTCTCAAAACCCTAAGAATGTAACTCCTTGTAATTACTTCCTTTCAGTACTCCGTAATGCCCCCAAAATGAGAAATTCCCTATTTATGCCAAGGACAAAAAGGTGTAGAGAGGAAGGAGAATAGTACATTTCCCTTCAACTCTGAATCTGGGCAAATGCCACTTCAGATTTTCATGTCAAAGAATTAGGCTGTAGGAATTAAATACTAATTGCAATTGCTTTTCACTTCTGCATGTTTGTCAGTCACAGAAAAGGGCCATTGGGATGACTGGGGAAAGTGGGAGCCTCTTTGCGTCCTGGAGATGCTTTTAATAAACGCCAGCTTTCTGCTGGTCCTAGAAACTGGGATAGCAGCTCACACTGTATGGTTCCTGGGTCTGTCTGAGTAGTGGAAATAAAGTGGCTCTTTTGTGGGACTTCCCTGGTCTGAGAAGTGGAATTAAAGTGGCTATTTTGTGGGGCTCCCTGGGACTTCCAGTGGTTAAGACACCACGCTTCCACTGCAGGGGGCACGGGTTCGATCCCTGGCTGGGGAACTAAGATCCCACATGCCACGCAGCGTGGCCAAAAAATAGAGGGAAAAAAGTGACTAATTTGTAATTTTCAAGCACTATTCTTCATTCCTTTCCTTGACACCCAGGAAACCAATGCTTGCCAGCATAGAGGTCTGTATCTGTAGGAGTTCCACCTTTCCAGAGAAAATTCTTTATGTTACCTGGGAAGTAGACAAGACAGGTAACTTGGAAACATATTTACATGGGAACACATCTACACAGAAAAGTGAAACTTGGCCATGATTTCTGTAGTGATGCAGGTCTAAGATGCCACATAGGGAAAAAGAGTACCATTTATAAAGTTTTCCCCAGGGAAAACCTTTGGAGTTTTGTTTACAAAACCAAACCAAACCAAAAACATATTCTGGTAGGGAGTTTTATTTTTGGTTTGTTTTTAGTTTAAAAACTAACAGTGAGGGCTTCCCTGGTGGTGCAGTGGTTGAGAGTCCGCCTGCCGTTGCAGGGTTCACGGGTTCGTGCCCCGGTCTGGGAAGATCCCACATGCCGTGCAGCGGCTGGGCCTGTGGGCCATGGCCGCTGGGCCTGCGCGTCCGGAGCCTGTGCTCCGCAACGGGAGAGGCCACAACGGTGAGAGGCCTGCGTACCACAAAAAAAAAAAAAAAAAAGAAAAAACTAACAGTGAAACCCATGGCAGTGAAACCAGAGTCCCTCATGATTGCTGTTATGTGATATTTTTGATACTTTGTAGCTTTTAAAGAATTCACAAGTTTTTCTTTTTTTATATATTTTCTTTATTTCGAAAATTTTTTTAAAATTTTATTTATTTTTGGCTGCGTTGGGTCTTTGTTGCTGCGTGTGGACTTTCTCTAGTTGCGGCGAGCAGGGGCGACTCTGTTGTAGCGCACAGGCTTTTCATTGCATTGGCTTCTCTTGTTGTGGAGCACAGGCTCTAGGTGCGCGGGCTCAGTAGTTGCGGCTCGTGGGCTCTAGAGCACAGGCTCAGAGTTGTGGCGCACGGTCTTAGTGGCTCTGCAGCATGTGGGATCTTCATGGACCATGGCTTGAACCCATGTCCCCTGCATTGACTGGCGGATTCTTAACCACTGCCCCACCAGGGAAGTCCCTTCTTTATTTTTTTGGCTGCGTCAGGTCTTATTGCAGCATGTGGGATCTTTTCGTTGCAGCACGGGGGCTTCTCTCCAGTTGTGGTGCGTCAGCTTCTCTCTAGTTGTGGCATGTGGGTTTTCTCTCTCTAGTTGTGGCGCGTGGGTTTCAGAGTGCCTGGGCTCTGTAGTTTGCGGCACACAGCCTCTCTGGTTGAGGCGCGTGAACCCAATAGTTGTGGTGCATGGGCTTAGTTCCCCTGCGGCATGTGGGACCTTAGTTCCCCAGCCAGGGGTTGAACCCATGTCCCCTGCGTTGGAAGGCATATTCTTTACCACTGGACCACCAGGGAAGTCCCCACAAGTTTTTCTTTATGCTAGTAGTTTCTTAAGTCTAGAAAAGACTGCAGAAGCTATTGACATCTTGAATGGCATAAACTACTTGAAATCAGGTCAGTGTATTTGCAGAGCACAGTCTGCAAAATCTTTGAGAATTAATTACACTCTGGGAAATATGATTTATTGACTACATGGTATTTAGATCCGTTTGTAAAAAAAAAAAAATAATGAGCAGTAAGGTCCTGAAGTGGCAAGAGTATCAATTTCTTTTATGGTCTGCCTCCTGTTGAAGCATAGTAGAATCAGTTCTAAACTAATTATTTGGATATTTGGACAGGTTCATTTCTACGTATGAGAGAATGAATTTTCTGTTGGTCAGGTTCTTTTTTAGTATCTTGGTACCAGCGCTATGGACCAAACATAATTCACATTCTCTGCCTTCAGGGACACTTTAAAGATTATAGAGCAACATTTTTCATTTTGGGGCTTATGGAGAATATGCCCTTTGTCATTAGTGAAAGAGCTTGTTCTTCATTTGTTGGAAGTTTCCTTGTTGTCACCAGAAAACAGTTAGTGACCTCTTTATGTGCAAAGTGTATTAACTGGAGATCTGGGGATTTTGATGCAACTATTTCTGTCCTTTCATTTATGATGGTTTTGACTGCAAGTGACAGAACATCCTAATGTGACTGGCATAAAGGGAAATTTATTTTTGTTACATAACAGGATATCCAGTACTTTAGTGACAGCATCATGGGCCCTGATTTTTATTTCCTGTTCTGTATGCTCAGCATGTTGGCCTTGTCTTAGGCAAGTATCTTTTAGAGTTACAAGGTGGCTGCAGTAGTCTCCGATACCACGTGCAGACAGAATAATATCCTGAGAAAGAGGAGGTACCCCTCTCTCGTGTTAAGAGCAAGGTATCTTTTCCCAGAGAATCCCTGGACAACTTCTCCTCATCTCATTGGGAAGAAGAGAGTCACATGCTTTTTCCTAAATAAGCTCGTAAGAACTGAGGTACTGTTCAAGATTCTCCCTGAGCTAGAATGGAATTTCACATTCCCTTGAGGTTTGGCTGCCTGAACAAGATTGGGACTCTACTAGGAAAGGAATAGTGGAGACAGACACCATCATCCATAGCCCTCTCAGTCCACGATTTTTACAGCAGGCCTTGGTGGACACCAGACTTCAGGAACGACCTCTGGTTGTTTATCAAAAAGAGTCAGAGCTTATGCTATTTCCAGAACTTTCAAGGCTGGGCGGTAGGTGAGTCAAGCCCAAGCCCTTCACCTACGTCAGCATATCCCACAGGGTTGGCAGTGGGCATGTCTTCATGAGGAAACTTGAAGTTTCTTCCTTCAAGTGACATACAAGGCTCCACACCTTGTAGGCCAGGGCTTCACAGAGGTTGAGAGAGTTCTGGGCACTTCCACTTTTTCAGGTTCCCAGTTTATTTAAAAAGAAATGCCAAATCAGAGCTATAGAAATGTGGTATATTTTACATGTTTACTTCTAAGAAAATATTTCAAACACAAAAACAGTACCATTATTTTATGTAGACATCAAGGGGAAACAAAATATCAAAAGTCTACATCTGACTGGAGATTGAACTTCTTCCTTTCAGTCCTGTGGGGGCTGCAGAGGATGCCACGGATCTCTCAGAGTCCCGGGAATGGCCCTAATGTCCAACTCTTCTGGGGCACTTGGCACTGTTGACCCCTCTCCTAAACCAGATACCCACTGACCCAGGCTAGAAAGTCTGGCACCTTCTTGGTATCCCATCTGTGGTCAGAGGCAATCCCAGGGTGAAGAGGAGCCAGGGCAGGAGCCAATTGACATTGCTAACTAGAGTCCACTGCCACAGTGGGCACCTCTAGGAACCCTGAGATAAGCCTTCGGCAATTGCTTCCTGCCCCCACTTTCTGCCCTAAGCACTGCCACTGTGCTTTCATATTTTATTTTCATATCGTTGTGCTTTTACTCACTGTGGTCCTCTTCCTGGAATTATTTTAATTCATTCTAACAAACCTCATTTTGAGTACTGCCATGTGCCAGGAAATGCCTTGGATCCAGATGGAGTTAAGAGAGAATGGTTTGGTGGTGGTGACAGATGACAAAATAGATGACAGTACAGTGATTTATTGCTGCCGTAGAGTTGGCACAGGGTGCCGTAGGAGTCGCAGAGGTGTACATCGAACTCTTGTTTCAAGAGAATGGAGTCTCAGAAAACTCCCTGGGGCAAGGAGTTGCCTTATCCTGAAGGAGGACTAAAAAATGAATAGTTTTAAAGTGGTGCTGATCTGTTTGTGGGAGGGGGAATGGAGAATAATTTATTCTTGTTGATAGTGGTGAAATAGAACATAGTTTCCTGGGCAGCTTTGGATTAAGAAAATTTTGCAGTTTTGCAACAGTGTTCTTGTATAGCTCATTTTGCCCATAATTATGAGGTTCAGAAAAAAAAACAGTTTATTATCTCTTGCAGATAAAAGCATATTTCTGCTCTATATTTTCTTTTTCTTTTTTAGTCTTGATCTTTCAGATGTCTTGCCTACTACATTCCTTTTTAATTTTTTTAAAATGTTATTGAAGTATAGTTTATTTACAATGTTGTGTTAATTTCTTCTGTACAGCCAAGTGACTCAGTTATACATATATATATATGTTCTTTTTCATATTCTTTTCCATTATGGTTTATCACAGGATATTGAATATAGTGCCCTGTGCTGTACAATAAGACCTTGTTTATCTGTTCTATATATGATAGTTTGCCTCTGCTATCCCAAACTCCCAATCCTTCCCTCCCCCACCCCCGCTACCTACTACATTCCTAGTTTTTAAAATATATTCAGTATTAAGTTGCCCACTATATTAACTTTCTTGAGAGAAGACTGACATTAAAAGGAGGTTATTTAAGTACAAAGAGCTTTTCTTTGTCCTTAGAGTCAAACAGAAAGGGAAGCTCTGTGGTGCTAGACATGGTCATAAATTGATGGCCATAGATTTAAAGTAGAAGAAATATGAAGCCTGAATTCCTTTCAGAAAAACAAAACATTTTTTAAAACTATTTATTTATTTATTTTGGCTGTGCCAGGTCGTATTTGTGGCATGTGGGATCTTCGTTGCGGCATGCAGGATCTTTTAGTTGTGGCATGAGGGCTCTTAGTTGCGCCTTGCAGACATCTTAGTTGCGGCACGTGGTCTTCTTAGTTCTGGCATGTGAACTCTTAGTTGCGGCATGCATGTGGGATCTAGTTCCCCCACCAGGGATCAAACCCAGGCCCCCTGCATTGGGAGCACGGAGTCTTACCCACTGGACCACCAGGGAAGTCCCAAAACAAAACCTTTTTATGCTTCTGCAACTCAGGAAGGAATGGCTTTCCCTGTCTGGTCCTTGGCACCTTCAGCAGAAAAGTTGGGAATCTAGAGTGACCTGATTTCTCAGGCAAAAACCCTTCCTTTGAGTCAGGGAGAGACCCTTACCAGTACTGAGTATTGTGAGAAATCCAAACAGAGTGAGTTGGTGTTGCTTTCTGTTTTTTTCTTGAGCTCTTAACTGAATGTGAAGTGAACAGGGATAGTTGCCTTCCTGATGGCTATAACATACTGTAGCTCTAAAATCAAATCCTTTAGAGAACTTAGAAGGGATCTGAGAACTAGGAAAGGAAGAGAATATGGGCTTCTGTGCATAAAAAGACGGATGGAAGAGACCAAAATTACATGATTCAACAAAAATTGACTCAGCTACCTCTCATGCATCAGGCAGTGTTGTACTTACTGGGGAATGCATAGCAGGGAACAAGACAGAATCCCTGTTTTTCCTCAGGAGTGGATATTCTGTGAACTCCAGGGAAACTGTGGCTTGCCTGGTGTTTTGATTCCCTCTTTTCCTCTCTTCCCTCTGTTAGGAGAGAAGAATAAGCTGAACAGACTCTGACCGTTGGGTTTTCAGCTCGCCAGGACCTTCTACCTAGCTCTCCTTTCCTGGCTCATGTGCTGCATCCTCTGCTCTCAGTGTGCAACTGGCCCCCAACGCAATGTGTGTTTGTCAAACCATGGAAGTGGGGCAGTATGGCAAGAACGCAAGTCGGGCCGGAGACCGGGGAGTCCTCCTGGAGCCCTTCATCCACCAGGTGGGCGGACACAGCAGCATGATGCGCTACGACGACCACACTGTGTGCAAGCCCCTCATCTCCCGGGAGCAGCGCTTCTACGAGTCCCTCCCTCCCGAAATGAAGGAGTTCACCCCTGAGTACAAAGGTCAGTCACTGGCCAGTTTGGAGACGGCAGCAGCTTATAAGCCCTCAGCTCAGTTTTCCTTGTTCTGATGGCCATGTGGTGTGATTGTAGGTCTCTGTTGTCTCAAAGCTGCAGAGTCACCTTGTTAAGCAAAATTTGAAGCTGAAACCATCAGCAAGGTCTTTAGATCTTGAAAATTGAATTCATTGATAGGTAAACCTGAGAAGAATTCACAGCATTAAGTCCCATTGGTGAAGAGCATGCGGTTGTCAAGGAGGTTTCCCTGTTTGCTGGAATGGTCTAGGAGAGAAGGGGCAGCACTTATCTGGTCCCAGAGGAGGAAGAATTGGATGCTTTCCAGGCTAAGGCGATGAGACAGCTGGCGAGGAGGCTCTGTGGAGCTTGTGTATGTATGTGCTGGGGGATGAATTGATGGTAAGAAATCTACAGAAGGATTGGGGCCTGGAGGGTCCTAACTTTTAAAGGAAAAATAATCTGTTTTAAAATGTAAATTAACTTTATAGACTAGAACCCCGTGAATATATACCAGAATTTAAGGTACTTGATTTTCAAATCTGATTTTTGTCACTATGTTTATATACTTTTATGATTGCCCCTCATGTTGTAAGTTATGTTTTTTGTGTTCTGTTTTTTGTTTTGTTTTGGCTGTGCCACATGGCTTGCGGGATCTTAGTTCCCTGACCGGGAATTGAACCCGGACCACTGAAGTAAAAGCACCAAGTTCTAATCACTGGATTGCCAGGGAATTCCCTGTGTTCTGTTTTTTTTTCTTAATTTATTTATCTAATTTATTTATTTTTGGTTGCATTGGGTCTTTGTTGCTGTGCAAGGGCTTTCTCTAGTTGCAGCGAGCAGAGGCTACTCTTCGTTGCAGTGCGTGGGCTTATTGTGGTGGCTTCTCTTGTTGCTGAGCACGGGCTCTAGGTGCATGGGCTTCAGTAGTTGTGGCGTGCGGGCTTCAGTAGTTGTGGATCGAGGGTTCTAGAGCGCAGGCTCAGTAGTTGTGGCGCATGGGCTTAGTTGCTCCCTGGCATGTAGGATCCTCTAGGACCAGGGCTCGAACCTGTGTCCCCGGTGTTGGCCAAGCGGATTCTAAACCACTGTGCCACCAGGGAAGCCCCTGTGTTCTGTTTTTTAACTTTTCCAAAGCAGTATGAATTCAGTCATGTTTGTACCATCCTTTACTTGGGGGATCCTCGATTTAGAAAAACCAATCCATATTGGTATTGACTTTTGTTTCCTTAAATCTTTAATTGTGCTGAAATATACATAACATAAACATTTTTAAAATTATTTATTTATTTTTGGCTGCGTTGGGTCTTCGTTGCTGTGCGCAGGTTTTCTCTAGCTGCGGTGAGCGGGGGCTACTCTTTGTTGCGTTGTGTAGGCTTCGCATTGCGGTGGCTTCTCTTGTTGCAGAGCACGGGCTCTAGGTGTACAGGCTTCAGTAGTTGTAGTGCGTGGACTCTAGATGGCAGGCTCAGTAGTTGTGGCGCACGGGCTTTGTTGCTCCGCAGCATGTGGAATCGTCCCGGACCAGGGCTCGAACCTGTGTCCCCTGCATTGGCAGGTGGATTCTTAACCACTGCACCATCAGGGAAGTCCACGTAACATAAAGTTTAACCTTTTTTTTTAAGTGGACACACCTTGTCTTTTTTTTTTAATTGAAGTATAATTGATTTATGATGTTTGTTCATTTCTGCTGTACAGCAAAATTTACCATTTTTAAGTGTATAATTTAGTGGCATTAAATACATTCACAGTGCTATATACCATTACTATTATCTATTTCCAGAACTTTTACATCATCACAAAATCTCTATACCCATTAAATAACTCCCCATTTCCCTCTCACCTCCCCTGGTACCCCCTAATCTACTTTCTGTCTCTACAAATTTGCCTATTGTAGATATTTCATACAAGTGGAATCATGTAACGTTTCTCCTTTTGGGTCTGGCTTATTTCACTTAGGATAATGTTTTCAAGGTTCATCCACCTTGTAGCATGTGTCAGAACTTCATTTGTTTTTATGGCTGAATACTATTCCAGTGTAAATATATGCCACATTTTGTTTATCCGTTCATCTGTTGATGGACACTTGGGTTGTTTCCACCTTTTGCCTATTGTGAATAATGCTTCTGTGAGTATTTATCTGAGTCTCTGTTTCCAATTCTTTTGAGTATATAGGAGTGAAATTGCTGAAACATATGGTAATTCTGTGTTTAACTTTTCTGAGGAACTGTCAAACTGTTTTCCATAGTGGCTGTACCATTTGACATTCTTACCAACAGTGTTCCTATTTCTCCACATCCTTACAAACCCTTGTTTTCCATTTAAAAAAAAAAATTATAGCCACCTTAGTAGGTGTGAAGTGGTGTCTCATGGTTTTGTTTTGATATGCATTTTCTTAATGATTAATGAATGATGTTGATGTGCCATTGGCCATTTGTATATCTTCTCTGGAGAAATGTCTGTTCAACTCCTTTGTGCAGTTTTGAATTGTATGGTTTGTTATTATTTTCAAAACAGAATCAGAATAATATCAAATTTGGAGGAATAAATATTCTAAGGCTGCAAAATGAGAGAGAGAAGCCAGAATCACACACACTGCTGTCTCTAAGTGGCTAAGAAACAACAGTTATAAATGCTTTATAAATGTAGCTTTAGCCACCTACTTATCCACACTCAACACATCCATGGCCAAATCTTCTGCTATAAATATGCCAAAACCAGAAAGAGAACTACAAGCCCTGTTAGCTCATGGAGCTCTTCTGATGCTCAGGGAAAAAAAAAAAACACTTAAAATGGAGTTGAGCCCCTGGCTCCAAAGAAGTGTTTTCTAAATCACAACCACCAGAATTGGGACAAGTTAGAATTTCAAGGTGCCACCCAGGGAAGGATTGTCAGTCATATATTGGTTCAGTTTTTCCCCCAACCTTCTCTCAGACTGGGGAACAGAAGTCTTTAAAAGCCATAGCAAATCCTTAGTATCTACCTGATTTTTTTTTCCTCAGGCTGCATTTTCACTAGGGAAGAATAAATACACTTTCTCAAAAATACAATTAAACTAAAATTGATCTCTTCTTTTTAAGTCAAATGAAGTCCAGTTTATTCAGAGAAAATGGAAGATATGATGGGTCCAATTCATGTATTTCAAAGACTGATACTATAGGGTTTTTACCTTTTTTTGTTTCGTTTTTGGCTGTACCGCGTGGCATGTGGGATCTTGGTTCCCTGATCAGGGATCAAACCCATGCCACCTGCAGTGGAAGTATGGAATCTTAACCACAAGACCGCCAGGGAAGTCATTTACTTTTTATTTTGAAATAAATTTAAAATGACAGAAAAGTTGCAAAAATAATAAGAGTTCCTCTAATGGTCCCATGATACCGATGTACCAAGTAAAGCCCTGTCATTGTGTGGCTCACCTCTCTGTGTAGATGCACGTACTGGCTCCCCAGTATGCATGGCAGGACCATCAGCCCCGTGCTAGATGCAGGAAGAGTCTTCAACCTCTTGAGTTCCGCCAAGATACTTTATTTTTTCCACCAAGGTGATATTCTAAAGTATCATGAATTGAAAGCTGTAGTCGATGGTCTCTCCAAGATGATTCAGGTGCCAGATGTGGATTTGGATATTACCAACATAATCCAAGCTGATGAACCCACTGCTTTAGCTACCAATGCATTGAGCTTAAATTCAGTGTTTGGAAGAGACTACAGGGCACTGAAAGACATCTTGATCAACACAAACCCAGCCACCCCTCCCTTCCCCTCTCTCTGCTTGTGTTGCACTGGCTGCTCTGTGACCACTAGAGTCCTCTCTACTGTTCACACACATTCAGTAGTCAAGAGCACACTAGAAAACCTTCTTAAGTGCTGGGATTTACTCTTAATTTGGAAGAATGTGCTAAAGACTCAGATGAAGTTCAGTATCCAAATGATGTATCCCATTGAAGGAGAAGGGAACATGCACATTTTCTGTTTTCTGTTTGGCCAGAAGCATAATGCTGTAAGTTTAACCCTTATAGATAGCTGGGTAGATAGAGATATTTTTCAGCTAGAAGAGGGAAGCCAGTGTGTTCTGCTCCATGAATTCAGCTTTTGGGAAGAGCTCCTGGCTTCTTGGGAATGAACTCACTGTGGCAGAAATTGTGCTGTGGTCTGTTCTCCAGCAGACAGGAGGCTGCAGTGTGATGGTGCCAGCCAACGTGCAGAAGTGGATGAGGACCTGTAAAAACCTGGCCCTTTTTAACGCTGCCCTTAAGTTCCTTAAGTGAATTTCAGTACCTGATTTTAAAGGGTTTAGATTTTAAGTATGATGCTGTTTCATGCCGATTGTTACTAAAGGGACTTATACTAAAATCAGAGTCTTTACTTAGGCTGGTAGTCTAGTATCAATAAGCAAAAGCATCATTAAAAAATATATAACCATAGTATAATTTATAATTACCAAAGCCAGGAAAGGAACATTGGTATAATACTATTAACTAATACGTACATTTTATTCAAATTTTGGCTGTTTTTCCACTTATAAATTTATTTATTTTTGGCTGCATTGGGTCTTCGTTGCTGTGCACGGGCTTTCTCTAGTTGTGGCGAGTGGGGGCTACTCTTCATTGCGGTGCGCGGGCTTCTCATTGCGGTGGCTTCTCTTGTTGTGGAGCATGGGCTGTAGGTGCGCAGGCTTCAGTAGTGTGGCACGTGGGCTCAGCAGTTGTGGTTCATGGGCTCTAGAGTACAGGCTCAGTAGTTGTAGCACACGGGCTTAGTTGCTCTGCGGCATGTGGGATCATCCTGGACCAGGGCTTGAACCCATGTCCCCAGCATTGGCAGGTGGATTCTTAACCACTGCGCCACCAGGGAAGCCCCCCCCTTTTAAAAAATATTTATTTATGTTTGGCTGCATTGGGTCTTATTAGTTGCAGCATGCGGGATCTTTGTTGTGGCACATGGGCTTCTCTCTAGTTGTGGTGCACGGGCTCCAGAGCACATGGGCTCTATAGTCATGGCATGTGGGCTCTCTAGTTGTAGAGAGTTGGGCTCAGTAGTTGTGGCATGTGTACTTAGTTGCCCTGCGGCATGTGTACTTAGTTGCCCTGCGGCATGTGGGATCCCAGTTCCCCAACCAGGGATCAAACCCCTGCATTGGAAGGTGGATACTTAATCATTGGACCACCAGGGAAGTCCTGACCTCAACACTTTTGAAGAGTACTAGTAGTTATTTTGTAGACTGTCCCTAAATTTGGATTTGTCTTATCTTTCCTCAGAATTAGATTGAGGTTGTATATTGGGTTGGCCAGAAAGTTCATACAGGTTTTTGTAAGATGTCACAGGAAAACCCGAATGAACTTTCTGGCCAACCTAATATTTTGGGGCGATAGAAATGATCCTGTGTCCTCTTCAGTTCATCATGTCACAAGGTACATACCTTGTTACTGGTGATTTAACTTTTTTTTAAAAATTAATTTATTTTTGGCTGTGTTGGGTCTTCATTGCTGCGTGCGGGCTTTCTCTAGTTGCAGTGAGCAGGGGTACTCTTTGTGGCGGTACATGGGTGTCTAATTGTGGTGGCTTCCCTTGTTGCAGAGCACAGGCTCTAGGCACACAGACTTCAGTAGTTGTGGCACATGGGCTCAGTAGTTGTGGCTCGTGGGCTCTAGAGCACAGGCTCAGTAGTTGAGGTGCACAGGCTTAGTTGCTCCACGGCATGTGGGATCTTCCCAGACCAGGGCTCGAACCTGTGTCCCCTGCATTGGCAGGCAGGTTCTTAACCACTGCGCCAGCAGGGAACCCCCCCCCCCACCATCATTTTTGACTATTGCTTTACTTTCAGTTACTGCAAGATCTTCGAAGCTCATCTTGTATTTTTCGTGTCCCGATTCAGGAATCAAATACTTCTGCAACAACCTCTTCTTCCTTTTAGGAATGGTATTTAGAAAAAACAAGATCTTGGTGCTAGATGTTCTGATTGCTACTGGAATATCTTTGCCTTTAGCCCCTTCGAACACACAGGTTTAGAAAATACATCTATTAATACTAACCCACAATTACACGTATATTTCTTTATTTCCAGAAGTACAGCTAAGGAAAAATGCCAGTAATATTTTATATTTTGGCAGTAGGTTTGAAGAGAGATTTTCATTTATTTAGTATGACCAGTGGTAGTTACCAAGTGTTAACTTCTTTTTTTTTTAAATATTTTATTTCATTTCATTTCATTTCATTCCATTCCATTCCATTCCACTCCACTCCATTCCATTCCATTTCATTTCAATTTGTTGGGCCTTTGTTGCTGCGTGCGGGCCTTCTCTACTTGCGGCCAGCAGGGGCTACTCTTTGTTGCAGTGCACGGGTTTCTCATATTGGTGGCCTCTCATTGCGGAGCATGAGCTCTAGGCACGTGGGCTTCAGTAGTTGTGGCACATGGGCTCTGTAGTTGTGGCTCGCGGACTCTAGAGCTCAGGCTCAGCAGCTGTGGTGCACGGGCTTAGTTGCTCTGCGGCATATGGGATCTTCCCGGACCAGGGATCAAACCCATGTCCCCTGCATTGGACGCCTAACCACTGCGCCACCAGGGAAATCCCAAGTGTTACTTCTTTTTTTTTTTTGTGGCACGCGGGCCTCTCACTGCTGTGGCCTCTCCCGTTGCAGAGCACAGGCTACGGACGCGCAGGCTCAGCGGCCATGGCTCACAGGCCCAGCCGCTCAGCGGCATGTGGGATCTTCCCGGACCGGGGCATGAACCCGTGTCTCCTGCATCGGCAGGCAGACTCTCAACCACTGCGCCACCAGGGAAGACCAAGTGCTACTTCTTAATAGTACTAAATATGAGGTTCTAGGCTTCTGTATAGTTATTCAAAACTTTGCCTCATTCATTTTTCTGTTACCAGTACTTACTGAGCCAGTACTTACTAGATGCCAGGCCCTGTGCTCGTTAGCGTAAAAGACAAAAAAGGCCCATACCTTTATGGAACTTACATGCTAGTGTGAGAAACAAAGAATAAACAAATTATAGACAAAACAATTATAGATTGTGATACGTACTTTGAATAAAATAAGTCATGTTCTATAATTGAAAATAATAAAGCTTCCAAAACAGAGCCCTTGATATAGAATGATCAGGGAAGGAGTGTCTGGGGAGACTTAAAGGACTGAAGGATGAGGAGCAGCTGTGGGCAAAGGACAATGGAAAGGACATTCCATTCCTCTCATAGACAAAAGCCCTGAGGTAAAAAACAACTAGTTCTAAGAACTAGTCTACCTCTTTTTGCCAATTAAGAGTTAAGAAACAAAAGCAATTATACTCCATTAAAGATGTTAAAAAAAAAAAAAGTTAAGAACCCTATTCATAAATGGTCAAAGGAGTTGAATAAACATTTCTCCAGAATAGATACACAAATGGCCAATAAGCACATGAAAAGATAATCAGCATCATTAGTCATTAGGGAAATGCAAATCTAAACCACAATAGAGAATACTCACAACCAGTGGATGGCTATTAAAAAGAAAGAAAACTAATACAACATTGTAAAGCAACTATATTCCAATAAAAATTAATTTGAATAAATAAATAAAAATACATTAAAAGAAAGAAGGAAAAGAAAGGAAGGAAGGAAGACAGGAAGAAAGGAAGGGAGAAAGAAAGAGTGGCAAAGATACGGAGAAATAGGGACATTGCTGGTAAGAATGTCAAATGGTACAGCCACTATGGAAAAACAGTTGGACAGTTCCTCAAAAAGTTAAACACAGAATTACCATATGATTCAGCAATTCCACTCCTAGGTATATACTCAAAAGAATTGGAAATAGAGACTCAAACAGATACTTGTAATACTCACAGAAGCATTATTTACAATAGACAAAAGGTGGAAACAACCCAAGTGTTTGATTGGGTTGAACAGACAAACGGATAAACAAAATGTGGCATATATTTACGCTGGGAGAGTATTCAGCCCTAAAAACAAATGAAGTTCTGACACGTGTTACAAGGTGGATGAACCTTGAAAACATTATGCTAAGTGAAATAAGCCAGACCTCAAAGAACAAACATTACATGATTCCACTTGTACGAAATATCTACAGTAGGCAAATTTGTAGAGACAGAAAGTAGATTAGAGGGTACCAGGGGTTCAGGTGAGAGGGAAATGGGGAGTTATTTAATGGGTATAGAGATTTTGTTTGAGGTGATATAAAAGTTCCGGAAATAGGTAACAAAAGTGGTTATACAACATTGTGAACGTACTTAATGCCACTGAATTTTACATTTAAAAATGGTTAAAATGACAAATTTATGATAAATATGTTTTTACCACAATTTTTAAAAGTAAAAAAAAAAAAGTATATTAAAAAAACCCCCGAAAACCTCTACCCAAATGTAATTCTCTGTGTTTAAGCCAATCTTAAAAATGCCAAGAAAATTAGGACTTACATCAAATGAAGTAAAGGACCATTGATTTTCGTTTTCCTACCTGAATTCTTTCTAGGTGTGAGTAATGAGGTAAAAAAAAAAAAAAATTTAGGATCAAAAAAAATATATTTTTTAAACTAGTGGTAGGTTGCATGGCTCATTTAATTACCAGATCTTACCCACTCTTGGAAGGCTCTTCTTCCTGTTCGACCCATAGCGTAACCACTTCTCCCTTGATCAGGTATGATGCTCTGTGTCAAGGTACTCAATGGTATGTGCCTGCAGAGAATTAAAGGTTTCCATTATAGCTTTAGATGGCCCTGCAAGATAAAAAGAAATTTTAAAGGAGGGAATGATGCATTTGAGTATATAAAATTAAAAAGTTTTATCAAAATACACTTTTAAAGAAAATTAAGAGCTATTTACATCATGTAAAACTGACCGAGGATTTGTTTCTAGAATGTGTGTGTGTGTGTATGCAATTCAAAATCAATAGGAGAAAAGACAATTCAGTAGGAAAATGAGCAAAAATAAAATCAATGAAAACTAAAAACCAAAGGCTAGGATAAATCTCTAGCCAGACTGATTAGGAAAAAGAAAAGACATAAATTTCCAATATCAGAAATGACAGATGTAGGACTTCCCTGGTGGTCCTGTGGTGAAGACTTCACCTTCCAATGCAGGGGATGTGGGTTCGATCCCTGGTTGGGGACCTAAGATCCCACATGCTTCACGGCCAAAAAACCAAAACATAGAAGCAATATTGTAACAAATTCAATAAAGACTTTAAAAATAGTCCACATCAAAAAAGAAATCTTAAAAAAAAAAAGACAGATGTGTCATCACTACAGTTTCTACCGATATTAAAAAAAATAAAAATATTATGAACAACTTTATGCCAGTAAATTCTACAACTTAGATGAAATAGACAATTTATTGCAACACACAAACTATGAAAACTCACTCAAGAAGAAATGAATAATCTGAATAGCCCTATGTAGTAAACAAATTGAAATTGGAATTTAAAGCATTTTAGCAAAGAAAACTCCAGGCCCACACAACTTCACTGGTGAATTCTGCCAAATATTTAAGAAATACTACACAAACTCTTCCAAAAAGTTGAAGCAGGAATACATCTCTACTCATTCTATAAGGCCATTACAAGAAAATTAATGTCCTAGACGAACCTAAAAAATTTGAACAAGATTTTAGCAAATTGAATCCAAGAATATATTAAAAGGACAGTATGTCGTGACCAAGTAGGGTTTACCATAGGAGTAATGCAGGGTAGGTTTAACATTCAAAAGTTAATGTAATTGACCATATCAATAAACTAAAAAAAGAAAAATCATATGATTATCTCAGTAAATGCAGAAAAAGTACTTGACAGTATCCAACATACATTCTTTTTTAAAATTTATTTTACTGAAGTATAGTTTATTTACAATGCTATGTTAATTTCTGCTGTACAGCAAAGTGATTCAGTTATACATATATGTACATTCTTTTTCATATTCTTTTCCATTATGATTTATCACAGAATATTGAATATAGTTCCCTGTGCTATACAGTAGGACCTTGTTATTTAATCATTCTATATATGTTTGCATCTGCTAATCCTGAACTCCCAATCCATCCCTCCCCCCCCAACCCCCACAAGTCTGTTCTCTGTGAGTCTGTTTCTGTTTCGTATTGTAGAAAAGTTCTTGTCATATTTTAGATTCCACATGTAAGTGATATCATGTGGTATTTGTCTTTCTGACTACGTCACTTAGTATGACAATCTCTAGGTCCATCAGTGTTACCGCAAATGGTATTATTTCATTCTTTTTTATGGCTGAGTAGTAGTCCGTTGTCTATATGTACCACATCTTTATCCATTCATCTGTTGATGGACATTTAGGTTGTTTCCATGTCTTGGCTATTGTGAATAGTGCTGCTGTGAACATAGGGGTGCATGCATCTTTTTGAATTACAGTTTTGTCCAGATATATGCCCAGGAGTGGGAATGCTGAATCATCTGGCAACTAGTTTTTTGAAGAACCTCCATGCTGTTCTCCATAGTGGCTGCACCAATTTACATTCCCAACAACAGTGTAGGAGGGTTCCCTTTTCTCCACACCCTGTCCAGCATTTGTTATTTGTACATTTTTTAATGATGGCCATTCTGACTGGTGTGAGGTGGTACCTCGTTGTAGTTTTGGTTTGCATTTCTCTAATAACTAGCCATTGTTGAGCATCTTTTCATGTACCTGTTGGCCATCTGTATCAACATCCATTCTTGATAAAACAACAGGAGTAAGAAAACTCTTAGCAAAGTGGGGATGGAAAGAAAGTTCCTCAAACCTGATAGAAGGCATCTATGAAAACCTACAGCTAGCTTCCTACTCAGTGATGAGACAATTGCTTTAACCCCTAAGATCAGGAATGAGACAGGAATGTCCATGCTCTCCATTTCTAGTTGACATATAACTTGGAGGTTCTGGCCAGTGCAGTTAGGCAAGAAAATGAAATAATAAAAGACATCCAGATTGGAAAGGAAGAAGTAAAACTGTCTTTATTTTCAGACAACATAGAATTCTGTCTTCAGCCAAACTATCAGTCAAGTGTTGGAATAGAATAAAGTCCTGCAAAGGACTCAAAAAATTGACCTCCTGAACATTCTTAGGAAGTTACTTGAAGATGTATTCCACTCAAATAAGGAGGAAACCAAGAAAGAAGGGAAAAGGAGAGGACATAGAAGGAACAATTCTCACTCTGGTCAGCTGCAGCAAGGAGGGGCCCAGCATGGGAGCTATGTGGCAGGCCTGGAGGACACTCTAGATCAGAGTACGAGGGGGAGCCCAGGAAACAAAGAATATTGTAGACCAGAGGGCATTCAAACTTGAACATAACTGAAGCTCTGGAAAAGACAAAGAGAAGAAGTTACAAAGGCAGAAACCTGTAGGAGAGGCAGTCATCTATGTAAGGAAGCCAGGACACAGTTGTGAAGCTCACTAAAGTGAGGTGTACATTTAAGCAATGTAATGAGAAGGTAAGAAAAATCTATTTCACCTTAATGTCTTAAGGATTTTTTTTCCTAATAGAGACCAGGGATTGGGGCAGTGCCCTCCTGGAGAAGGAAATGGGCCAAAGAGAAGGATATTCTTGGTCTGGCATACTGATATATTCCTAAATGCTTCTCACTGATTCTCAATAATGCTGATATTGCACACCAAGAGTGTAAACGAGGAGTGTAGCTGACAGAGGGTTGGATATGGAAGTTAGATGAAGGGCAGCCTCGACCTTTTTAAGAACAAATAACAAAAAACTCCTTGATTTCTAGGTATTGTGTTTCAACTCGTTTGGTAATGATCCAGAAGAAACTATGAAAACCTGTTTGATAAAAATGGACACAACAAACTGTTTTGCATGAGTACAGCACGGAAAATAGGTGTTTCAACTTAGGAATGCTGGTGGTTTGGTGAGGCAGAAGTTCTGCCTGTTGAGCTTAGAATAGCCTGATGTTCAGTGTCGGCAGAAGACATATTTTGGGGACTGTCTTTGAGAAGTCTTGATGTCTCTCTAGGTGACATTGTCAGGCAGAAGGAAACCAGATCTAGAGGAGGACATAGGAAATGACAGCATCATAGAGCAGTTAAATAAGTAGAGAGTTAAATTATGTCGAGTGTGGATGTCACCTAGAAAATACAGTTCTTTTGAATGGTACAGAAGGCAGTAGTTGAAAGTGAGAGGGTGGGCTTCCCTGGTGGCTCAGTGGTTATGAATCCGCCTGCCAGTGCAGGGGGCACGGGTTCGAGCCCTGGTCCGGGAAGATCTCGCATGCCGCGGAGCAACTTAGCCCGTGCACCACAACTACTGAGCCCGTGCTCTAGAGCCCGTGAGCCACGACTACTGAGCCCACGCGCCTAGAGCCCGTGCTTCACAACAAGAGAAGCCACAGTGATGAGAACCCCCACACACCCCAATGAAGAGTAGCCCCCGCTTGCCACAACTAGAGAAAGCCCGTGCGCAGCAACAAAGACCCAACGCAGCCAAAAATAAATTTATTAAAAAGGAAAAAAGAAAGTGAGAGGGTTAGACAAGAGAATGGGAAAAATATATAGATTTATCCAAAATCAAAGGTAAATAGTGGATTTAGAATGGGGGATTAGTGGTTAGACTTAGAATGGGGGATTAGTGGTCAGCTATGTTTTGGAAAGATGTCTGCTAGTCATTGTTCCCACAGTTGATTCAGGGCAGGTGATGTCAGTGTGCTGAGGGACAGCATGTGCCAGCAGTCTGAACTGAAGGGACCCAATCTCTGTAGACATTTGTTGACTGGCTGCCTTTTTTTCTCCAACAGGAGTGGTGTCAGTCTGCTTTGAGGGGGACAGTGATGGTTACATCAACTTGGTGGCCTACCCTTATGTGGAAAGTGAGACCGTGGAGCAGGATGACACACCAGAGCGGGAGCAACCTCGGCGTAAGCACTCTCGCCGGAGCCTGCACCGGTCAGGCAGTGGCAGTGACCACAGGGAGGAGAAAGCCAGCCTGTCCCTTGAAACCTCAGAGAGGTAAGGGGATGGTAAGCAGGACTGGTGGTTCATGTCTGGTCCTGATATACTCAGAATATCTCTAGAGTCCTGATACATCATGGGGAAGTAAGGCTCAAGGTTGGGGGAAGGTGGCTGATGTTCTTAGGCCACCCACATAGGTGCAGGCTGCCGCCTGTATGTCACATCACCCCAGTGATGCCTCCTTCTGAGTATGGCTGTAGCTAGTCAAGAGAGAATGAAGTTCCCTCAGCTTTTTGGGAACAAGAACACCCTGTTTTCTCCAGCTTTGTTATGTTTCGCACCCCCAAGACAGAGGTGGAAATGCATTGGTCCACGATGAGGTTCCAGCTCCTTTCTCACCTGCAGGATATCAGAGCCCAAAGGCAATGAGTGGCATCCAGACTAGTGTTCCTTAAGGGTTTGGGTGTCATATCTCTCTGAGACTCTGATATCAGCTATTAATCCTTTCCCTGAATCTGAAATTCAGTTTATTGCATTGGAAATTGATTTTTCTTGTAGATTAAGAAAATAGTCTACAAAGAATTATTTTTCTTGATATATCATGCAAAAAAATGTGAACCCCGACAAGGGTGGCCATAATCAAAAGGATAGACAATAAAAGTTTTGATGAGGATATGGAGAAATTGGAACCCTCCTACATTGCTGATGGGAATGTAAAATAGTGCAGCTATTCTGGAAAACAATTAGGCAGTTTTTCAAAAAGTTAAACCGGGCAACTGCACTCCTAGGTATATGCCCAAGAGAATTGAAGGAATATATTCACACATAAAACTTGTACACAAATGTTTATAGCAGCATTATTCCTGATAGCCGAAAACTGGAAACAACCTGAGTGTCCATCAGTTGGTGAATGGATAAATTAAATGTGGTATATCTATACAATAGAATATTACTCAGCAATAAAAAGGGATGGGGTACTGACGCATGCTACAACATGGATGAACCTTGAAAACATTTATGTTAAGTGAAAGAAGCCAGTCACAGAAAAGCACATATTATATGGTTCCATTTATATAAGATGTTCACAATAGGCAAATCTATTGTTTCTGTCCAAGAGACAGAAGGCAAAGTCAGTGGATGCCAGGGACTGAGGGGGAGGGATAGATGGGAAGTGACTGCTAATGGTGACAAGGTCTGTTTTTGGGGTGATGAAAATTCCTAAAAATTAGATAGTGGTGATGTTTTATAGCCTCATGAATATACTAAAAAAAAACCCAAAAAACTGAATTGTAAAAAAAATAAAACTAATGTAAATAAAAAATGAGCGTTTTGAACCAAAGTGAAATTAAAATTGTATGATTAAATTACTTTATATATATTTAATATCACTCAAAAATAAGTTTCAGTGAGGGAATTCCCTGGCAGTCCAGTGGTTGGGACTTGGCACTTCCATGGCCGAGGGCCTGGGTTTGATCCCTCGTCTGGGAACTAAGATCCTGCAAGCCGTGCGGCATGGCCAAAAAAAAAAAAAAAATTCAGTGAATGGGATGCTCTGTGACTTGACCTAGAAGTTGGAATTGGGACTTTTCTTAGATGTGGCAGCACATAGTTTGTCTCTGACATCAGATCAGATCAGTTTAGCAACACAGGCTGCACACCCTAGCTCCTTAGTACTTACACCATTTACTCACTTTAATGGGCTCATGCATCTGGGCCCCGTGTCACCCCTCAGGAAGGTCTATGCGTGGCACATTAGACTTGATCCAGGCCTCCCCTACCCTGTGTAGTGAGACCCCAGAGGGTGACTTGTCTGAGCCCCTTAGCAATGGGTATGTTCTTCCTTCTTAGCCCCCAGGAGGCAAAGACTCCGAAGGTGGAGCTACACAGCCACTCGGACGTCCCTTTCCAGATGCTGGATGGCAACAGCGGTCTGAGTTCCGAGAAGATCAGCCACAACCCTTGGAGCCTGCGCTGTCACAAACAGCAGCTGAGCCGCATGCGCTCCGAGTCCAAGGACCGAAAACTCTACAGTATCCTTGTTACTGCTTCTCCAGCAGTGCCTGCTACTGGGACCATGAGTCCTGTGTCAGAGCACCTATCAGTACCATGGCCAGCGCCCTCTCTGTTCAGGGACTCCTCTTTTGTTCTCATCTCCCTTTTCCATAGGCTCTTCTTCCTCTTTGTCCTTCTTATTTTCATCAACATGTTGTTTCTTTCCTGCATTTTGGGGCTGGTAAGACTGAAGCTTAAACTTGGCAGTCTAGAAGAGTGCTGTCCAATAGAACTGTCTGTGACAATGGAAGTATTCTGAATCTGTGCTGAAATTTGTGGTAGCCACTAGCCACACTGTAACCAAAATGTGGCTGCTGTGACTGAGTTACTGAATTTTTTATTTATTTAATTAATTAAAATCTAAATTGAAATCACCAGGCATGGATAGTGGCTACCATATTTATCAGTGCATGTCTAGAATTGGGGGGGAGGGGTGTGTGTGCACGTGCGCATATGTGCACGTGTACACGTGTGTATTTCTCCCCTCCCAAAAGATAATAATTAAAAAGTAACATGTTTGATTTTAGTATGTTTTTTCTAAAGATAAACACTATACCTGTGCAATATAAAACAGTTTTTTAAGATACCAAAGGTAAAAAAGTATTATGAAATGGGAATTCTTAAAATCATTTAGTGTTTTGAAACAGTAGACAATAAATAAATCTTACTGAGAAACTGAGGGGAAGTATGCTGAACACTGCATATGTACTTACTCAGTTTTCCTAAGTCTTTTGAGGGAGGAACTGTTATGATTTCCGTTTACAGACGAGTAAATGGAAGGACAGGGTGGTTAAGTGTTGTGCTTAGAGCCAGTGAGTGGCCGAAGCAGGATCCAGTGCTCTCAGGCATTGTGAGATATTTCTGCAACCTTCTTTGAGTTTTACTGTCACTTGTTTATAGCTTATAGCAGGTGATGAGACTAGTTAAAAGCCATATTTAATGATTTTTTTATGTTATTCCTTAAAGAATTAGCGGATATTAAAATATTCATCATCATAGTGATGCTGAGGGTCTTATCCTCCAGGACCATGTGATTGCTACATAGTCCCAAATATGGAATTGAGGGCCAGGCTGTGAGCCCTGATGACTTTTGGTAGACATGTGACAGGCCTGTACCTTTAAGATTGTTGCAGACAGGAGATGTAGATGAGGACATGAATATAAATGCCAGGAGGCCAGGACCACAGAGCCATTTTAAGTAGAAGATCCTAGAAGTACTAAGGGATAAGTTTAAATATATGGTCCACTGGTTTGAAGTTTATTCAGAAAATGGCAAGATAGAAATTTAAATCCAGATTTTTCTAAAGATTCCTGTTTGGGAATGTTAAATCTGATTTATCATTTTTGTAGTAGTTCTACAAAGGAAGTTCCTTACTTCTTAGGCCTGAGTGGGACACTGGATTGAGCAGGGCCTTGGTTTACTGATGGTGCCAGGGATGTATGTGAAACTGCCAAATCTTCTTTGGTTTATTGTATGCCTGCAAGACAGATCTAAAGAATAAAATAAAAATGATATCAACAAATGTGGTATATACATACAATGAAAAATTAGTCAGCCATAAAAAGGAATGAAAGTTTGTCACATGCTACAATATGGATGAACCTTGAAAACAATTTGCTAAGCGAAAGAGCCAGATACAAAAGGACAAATATTACATGATGCCACTTATATGAAGTATCTAGAACAGGCAAATTCATAGAGACAGAAAGTAGATAGTGGTTATGGGGGCAGGGGAGAGGGGAATGGGAGTTACTGTTTAATGGGTACAGTTTCTAATTTCTATTTGGGAAGATGAAAAAGTTTTGGAGATCGGATGGTGGTGATGGTTGCACAGTAATATGAATGTACTTAATGCCACTGAACTGTATACTTAAAAATGGTTAAAATGATAAATGTTACGTGTATTTTACCACAACAAAAATTTTTTTTAAAGAAATAATGAGCCAGTGGTTTGAAATCCACATTTGAGAGTTTGTGAGGTGAATACAGATTACATTAGAATGGAATGCCTCCTTTTATAGAAAAATGGGATTATGCTTTTCTGGCTGGGGCTGATGGTGAGTTTGGTGGTTATTCCCCTTGACTGTGGCCCAGAGTTCCTCCTGCTTGAGAACGTGGTGCACCACTTCAAGTACCCCTGTGTGCTGGACCTGAAGATGGGCACCCGGCAGCATGGTGATGATGCATCAGCTGAGAAGGCAGCCCGGCAGATGCGGAAGTGCGAGCAAAGTACGTCAGCTACGCTGGGTGTCAGGGTCTGTGGCATGCAGGTGAGTCATCCTTGGTGAGAGCCTAGGTGCTCCTGCTTGCATGTTTTGGGTTGTGTGTGTGCCTGCCTGCTATCCAAGCCAGGTGTCCTCCTGGCCCACAGTGGTCCAGAATCTCCTCCGAGAGGGTGAGTCCCCTACAGGGTGCTGAGTGCGTTTTTGTAGACATGTTCCCTGAGCCCTCTTGTCCTTACCTGGGGACCTTGGTCTGGGCTCCAGTGCAGAACCACTGTGAGAGCCTGTTGCCTTCATATTGGGGCAAGTAAGACTCTTGTCTGTCAGCAAGATAATTCCTAGTTTGAGTCCAGCTGGTCTCCTGGGGCAACTTGGAGGAGGGCTCCAAAGGTAGTGACAGAAAACCTGTAGGCCTGGTCTCTGCACATTGCTGGCTTTACCACAGGAAAACTTAGGGTGAACTTGGCCTGCCTACTCTAGTTGTGTAGGGTTGAGCAGAAAAGCTCAGGTTGGTCAGAAGTACTTTCCAGATAGTGCCTGCCCAGGGCACCATGAGGTCATCAGACCTCCCTGGTACTCACCTGTCTGTCTCCTGGGGTTTCAGGTGTACCAGCTGGACACGGGGCATTACCTCTGCAGGAACAAGTACTATGGCCGTGGGCTCTCCATTGAAGGCTTCCGCAATGCCCTCTATCAGTACCTGCACAATGGCCTGGACCTGCGGCGTGACCTTTTTGAGCCCATCCTGAGCAAACTGCGAGGCCTGAAAGCTGTACTGGAGCGGCAGGCCTCCTACCGCTTCTACTCCAGTTCCCTGCTTGTCATCTATGATGGTAAGGAGTGCCGGTCTGAGTCCTACCTGGACCGCCGGTCCGAAATGCGTATCAAGCACCTGGACACAGGGCTCCCTGAGGTGGCACCATCCTGTGGCCCTAGCACCAGCCCCAGCAGCACCAGCCCCGAGGTGGGCCCCTTCTCTCCACCCAAGGTGGATGTCCGCATGATCGACTTTGCACACAGCACATTCAAGGGCTTCCGAGATGACCCCACTGTGCATGATGGGCCTGACCGAGGCTATGTGTTTGGCCTGGAGAACCTCATCAGCATCATGGAACAGATGCGGGACGAGAACCAGTAGGCCCAGCTCTGGGCTTCCAGAACCCCTTCCTCTCCACCCTCAGGCAGGGACCATTGCTCTGAACTCGCCATGAGAACACACAGACTTGCTTTTAAAAGGGTTATATTTCTCTTTGGTGTAAACTAAAAGAAATGTTTTTAGCTGTAGCCTGGAATCTATATATATAAAGTGAAGGAGGGCAGAACACATCCTCTCAGCCAGGCTTCCTAGCTCTAAGGTTCTGACTGCTGTGTCCAGGCTGACTTGGGAAGGAAGAGATACCCCTGGTGGTCTTGGCAGCAGGGACAGGTTGCTCTTGGACATTGGTTTCTCTTGCCTAGGTCTTTGGGGTCTGTGGCTGCAGGGTCCTGCTAGTTGTGGGGTGAAGCCCTGGGTTGGCTCAGGGCTCCTCCACGCTCACTCATCCCTTGTTCCCAGTAGTAGAGGGCTGGGTGCCCATCTCTTGGGGGACTTTGTAGCTTGTGTTGTGGGTATCACCCAGGTCTGTAACAGATGTCCCCAGGGCACCACAGGGCCAACTGCACACAGCTGGACCCTTCTCGGTTCTGACCTTGGCATGAGGCTAGATTCATGAAGCTGTGCTGAAGCCAGCAGTGGTAGAGGGCAGGCCCTGGGATCCCCAGGCACTATTTGGCACATGAACCTGCTCCTCCTCCTGCCTGCACAGCCCAGCCAGCGTTTCTCACCAAGATCCCTTGCCTAAGGAGGCCATCCCCTCTTGCCCCACTGGAGGGGGCCCTGCTCTGTTTGCTGAGGAGAGTCTGTTCCAGCAGGCCTCAGGGCCTCTGATGGCTCTGACCCAGCTAGTATTTGCAGTCCTTGTGCTGTGGGTAGGAGTCCTCTTCCTCTAGCTTGAGCAGCTGTGCTGCCTTGGATGGGCTGCTCCTTCCAGGGCTCAAAGGCTGTGGTCCGCTCAGGGTCTCACCTCTCCCCAGGCCAAGCTCAAGGCAGCAGCCCATGTGAGGAGCTCCAGGCTTGTGAGGGAGAACTTTAAGCTTGTTTGCTTATAGGGACATTGGGTGCTGGGTGCAGGTGCCCAGATTCTGCTAATGAGAGTTTTGTCTTATCAGTACTGGGGTCCATCAGTCTGTCCATTTGTCCATCTACCAGCCCCTGTGATCTTTCCCCTGGGGTGTAGCCTTGTTCATTAGTAAATATTGATTTCCTTCATGCTTCCCTCAGCAGAATATTCTCTTTACCATTTCTGAGGTGAGCTTTTGCCCCTGTGCCATTCCTCAGCAGGTGCTACCTTTTCTAAAAGAACTGGTAGCAAAATGAATTGGAGGAAGTGTTTCCCTGCTGGCCCAACACCCTCTCTGTGAGCCTGGAGTGTGGCCCCCTCAACACTCAACACTGACAGTAGCACAGTGAAGGCCCAGGGGGTGACCCATTCCTTGCCCATAACTTTTGCTGCCAGCCCTTAATGGCACAGAGACCTGCCACCTCTAACACATGTGGCCAGGTGATACTGCACTCACCTAGCCATTGCTGAGGTTAGTGCTCTCACCTCTGAGTCTAGGGCCACTGTCATTGTCACTTTTAGCATGTCCCTATTGGGGCATTAATGGTAAGCCTGCCAGCCTGTGTCTCTGAGAGGCCTTGGTAACTGATGGACTAATTTCCTGGTCTTTAGAGATGCAGCCCCACACATCTTAAATGGGCTCCTTGATGGGATCCCATCTCTCTCGGCCCTCTGACCCTGGTGCCATTGGTGGGCAGGTTCCCATTCCTTGGGGCTAGGAGGGGCAGCTTGCCTGTTTCTGGTCAGTAATGACCATCTTCTGTACTATTCTGTGGCTTCATCCATGGGGGCAGTAGTTCTTCATTAGTGTGGATAGTCATTTCCTGGTAAGGCAGAGGCTAAAGCAAAGGGTCTGGGGCCACTCAGGACCCACTTGATGGCACCTCTCCAGCCTGGGGATGTGCTGTGCTTCCTGAGTTTGTATATTATGGGAGATGCTGCCCCATTCCGCTCTTCATCGCGAGAGAGGCTGTACCGACTTAAATTCAGTGTTTGCCTGGCACTAAAAGAGCAGGGCTGGGATTTGCTGCTTCTCCCCCAGGGCAGGGTCCCGTGTTTTCAGTACTTTTGAACACTTGGGAGACACAGCCCTGTTTTCTGGTGGGTGGTGGGCATGTGTGTCTGCACACGCTCTTTGCCACCATTTCGCCCTGTTCCATGCTAGAGAGCCCTGTCCCTGCCAGGCCCTGCCTTCCCAGCCCCAACTTGGGACCAAAGTGCAAGATGGGATCACGGGTTGGGGCGTTCAAGCGACTCCTCTCTATAGTGCTTACCTGGGCGAAGTCGACACCAGCCCCCTAGCGGGGTGGGATGGGCGGTGCTTAAAGAGGAAAGGGACCAGTTTTGCAACTTGCCAGGGACGCCACCCCTCCCTCACATCCGGGCCTGTACAGTGGGCGTGGGGATTCTCCTTAAGGGGCCAAAGGCCTGGGCTAGTTCGTATCCTTTGCTCACTTGCTCACATCCCGCCACGTGCACCCCCCTAGATGCAGATTGCTTGAACTTTTAAAACTGTTCAATTTGGTTTTGTTTGTGCCGATTTAAAAAATGTTTTAATGGGGAAAAGTTTGGGGAGAACCAAGGGAAGGGCCTGGTATCTTTGCTTCTCGGGAAACTGCAAGGCCTCGCCTGGAGGACCGCTCTCTACTCCACTTTCCTGGAAGCTGCCTAAGCCTGTCAACGCCGCCCGATCCCTGCGCCCGGATATGACACGTGGCTCCGGTCGCGTCTGGGCGCGGTTGCGTTTTCTCGGGACCTTGCGTGCAGGGGAGGGGCTGCTCCGGCATTGGGCTGAGCCTGCCCCTTTCTGTACACCTAGCGCTGCCCGCCCCGCTTGTGTCTGAGGTCGTGTATGTCAAAATAAAGCCGCTAGAAACCGAGGCGTGTCCGTGTCTTTGAGAAACCCCTCGGCCTCCGGTAGACTGGCCTAGTCCGGCCCGCCAGCGTCCTCGGCCCCTCCCCGGCCCGGCCGGCCCGGTGAGGCGGGGAGGGGCCGGAAGCGGTTGGGGCGCAGCGCAAAGGAAGCCTCGCCCTTGGCGCCAGCTCCGCTTTTGGATCCGCCAATGGCCAGCTGACCCGGAGGTCCGGGTCCCGGTCCCCATGGTAGCCCGGCGCGCTCGGCTCTCATTGGCTGCGTCGGCCGGAGCGTCGCGTTTCGGCGCTTCGACGCCAACGGTGTGCCACGTATACGGTAGCTGATTGGGCCGCCCGAGTTTACGTCACTTCCCGCCGGCCGCCGGCCCGAGTTGGGAGGCAGTCGGTCTCCGTCCGGCGTCGCGTCGCGTCCCGCTTTGCTGCGGTCTCGGCCCTAGCGTCAGCGCGGACTGGGCGGACAAGGCAGAGCCAGAGTTGGTCAGTCTGGCGGGTGAAGGGCGAGGGGCCGGGCACAGCGGCGGGAGTGTGCGGCAGGGGTCCGCCAGGCAGGCCGCGGACACCTCGGAGCCCGGGACTCACTCTCCGGCCGCCCGCAGGCGCAATGAAGGCACTGATTTTGGTGGGTGGCTATGGGACGCGCCTGCGGCCGCTGACGCTAAGCATTCCGAAACCGCTGGTGGACTTCTGCAATAAGCCCATCTTGCTGCACCAAGTGGAGGCGCTGGCCGCGGTAAGGCCCGGGGCCGGGGTCTTGGTAGGACCTGATAGGATGAGGGACGGCCAGCGATTGGGGATCGGGGACACCTGTGCCTTCGGCTGAATCTGCCTGGCGGCCGGCGCTGTTCTGTCCCACAGGCCGGCGTGGACCACGTGATTCTGGCTGTGAGCTATATGTCTCAGGTGCTGGAGAAGGAAATGAAGGCGCAGGAGCAAAGGGTGAGGCACGGACTTCTCGCTCTTTCCCTTGGTCCCCGCTCAACTTTTCACCCTGGTGAGAGGAGCCTGACGGGGGGCTTTTTCCTTCCAGCTAGGAATCCGAATCTCTATGTCCCATGAAGAGGAGCCTTTAGGAACAGGTCAGTAGAGACAGGAAGGTCCCTTGGGGAGGGTTTAGGGCCAGGGAAGGAGCAAGACTCAGCCTGGATGGGGACTGCTGAGCCTGGATCCAGGGGCTCAGACCCCCAAGATGATGGTGACCTGTTCCTCTCCCCCAGCTGGGCCCCTGGCACTGGCCCGTGACTTGCTCTCTGAGACTGCAGACCCTTTTTTCGTCCTCAACAGTGACGTGATCTGCGATTTCCCCTTTCAAGCCATGGTGCAGTTCCACCGGCACCATGGCCAGGAGGGCTCAATTCTGGTAAGAGAGCACGTCTTTCTGCTCTAATGTACCTGTCCCCATGCGCAGCCTCCCTAGCCTCTCCCATCCTCCAGCCTTGAACTGCCCCTTGGTGTTGCGGGTGCAGAGCTGTGCAGTTTGTGCTTTTAAGCATTTTCGGCAAAGCTCCTGAAATTTAGGACAGCATGTATATCAAGGCTCAGGAGCCCTGGACTAGGCCTGAAGTCCCCCTGCACTCAGGTGACCAAAGTGGAGGAACCCTCTAAGTATGGTGTGGTGGTGTGTGAGGCGGACACAGGCCGCATTCACCGGTTCGTGGAGAAGCCGCAGGTGTTTGTGTCCAACAAGATCAACGCAGGCATGTACATCCTGAGCCCTGCAGTGCTACGGCGCATCCAGGTGTGTAGAAGCCAGCTGCTGGGTGGGCTGGGGTAGGGCAGGCCACCACTGCCATGACCCTGCTCATGAGCTGCCCACTCCCACAGCTGCAGCCCACATCCATTGAGAAGGAGATCTTCCCTGTCATGGCCAAGGAGGGGCAGCTCTATGCCATGGAGTTGCAGGGTGAGGCAGGGAGGCCACAGGGTGGGGGTGGTCTGTGGCTGGGCTGAGCCCCCTGATGCATTCTCTCCCTACAGGCTTCTGGATGGACATTGGGCAGCCCAAGGATTTCCTCACTGGCATGTGCCTCTTCCTGCAGTCGCTGCGACAGAAGCAGCCTGAGCAACTGTGCTCAGGCCCCGGCATTGTGGGCAACGTGCTGGTGGTGAGGCCCTTGCCCAGAGCATTGTCAACCCCCTCAACCTTGGGGGACAGATGGCCCACTTGTGTTTTCCCCGCTGTCCTCAGGACCCAAGTGCCCGTATTGGCGAGAACTGCAGCATTGGCCCTAATGTGAGTCTGGGTCCTGGTGTGGTGGTGGAGGATGGTGTGTGCATTCGGCGGTGCACGGTGCTGCGAGATGCCCACATTCGCTCTCACTCCTGGCTTGAGTCCTGCATTGTAGGCTGGCGCTGCCGCGTGGGCCAGTGGGTAAGCCTCCGGGCTGGGCCAGATTGGGAGGGTGGGGGAATGCCTCTGCCTCGCTGACAGGCCTGCCCCTCCTCCCAAGGTGCGCATGGAGAACGTGACAGTGCTGGGTGAGGACGTCATAGTTAACGACGAGCTCTACCTCAACGGGGCCAGTGTGCTGCCCCACAAATCTATTGGTGAGTCGGTGCCGGAGCCCCGCATCATCATGTGAGGATGCTGTGGGGCTGGCTGAGCCCCCATTTCCCCACTGGCAAGGGGATCACTGGCTCGACACATCAGGAGGCCCTGGACTCATTGCCATTTGACTGGGGAGGATTGGACAAGGCTGAAGCCATCGGACACGCGCCTTCTCCTGTGGACATAATCTGGCAAGATCCTTGCTGGGCATACCCCACAAAGCCCACTCCCTCAAGATGGGCTGGGCCAGAACTGTATGGAATAATAATTTAATGCTCACTGTGGCCCTGACTGCAAGTCAAGCTCAGGCACAAATAGGGCATGGTGGGGGGCCGTGGGGGACAGGGCAAGGGGCTCATAAATAGGGCCCAGCCTGGGTTTGAGTTTAAGGGTAGAGGTTCCTGCTGTGTGGGCCAGGTAGGCCTAGGCAGCCGAGGAAGTGGCACTTGCACTGGCTGCCTTGTCCCAGTCCTCTACAGACATGATGGTGGCTTTGCAGAAGAAGCAATCCTTGTTGTTCATCAGGTGCTGGTTGATGCAGGCTCTACAACAGGGGAGGGCGTAAAGATGGCCTGTGTATCCCTGCTGCTCCCCACCCAGCCCCTTGTACCCGTGCAGCCCACTTACTTGCAGGACTTGTGGCCACAGGGCTGGAACACAGCAGAAATGGGGTGAGCATAGCAGATGGGGCAGAGGTCTTCCTCACTGGTGGGCTGCAGGGAGCAGAGTGCAGGGTGGGCTGGGGTTGGGTGCCCAGACAAGTTGGGTGTACACTACGCGCACAGCTGTGGTGACGTGTACTGGGGTTGTGTGGACCCGTATGCTGTGGCCCCACTCACCAGGGAGGCAGCTGCTGCCTGGGCAGATGCAGAGGTCAGGTGTGCCAACATCTGTTCCACCTGGGCCAGTTCCTCAACGCTGATGTAATCTGTGTCTGGCGGGTGGTAGGAGGTGTCAGGCCAAATGTGGCCCTAAAACCCAGTGCCTCTTGAGTACTCACTGCCTGGGAATTTGCTCCTCTTAAGACTACTAACCTGGGCCAGCCCCAAATCCCTCTCTTCCCTGACCCACCCCCGGCCTACTCACAGCTCTGTAGGGAGAAGTGCTTCTGGTCAGGGGCAGGCAGGGCAGTGCCAGGGGTAGGGGGCTCTGGCTGCCCCAAGAGATAGCATATGGAGCGGAGCTGGAAGCAGGGATCAGCCAGGAGCACTGATGTGGCTCTCTCTGTCCTAGGTGGGAGAGGGTACAAGGGTAGTCAGAAGGCTGGGCCTGTCTGAAATCAGTATCTATTCGGAGGGGTGGGGGTGGAAAGTCCAGCCTATTTGCATTATTGCCTGGTTCATTCCACCCAATCTCCCTGCTTCTCTCCAGTCCTCCCAGTAAAGTCCTAGATCCCAGTAAGGACCCACATTGCCGGGTACCAGTTTGGGTACCAGTTTAAGGGAGCACCACCAGAAGATAATGGAAGTCCACCTACCCCCTCATAAACGTTAACCCTTAAAAGGAAACAGCTAAAAAAAAAAAAAAAAGGAAACAGCTGCCCAATCATACACGTTAACCCTTCAAAGAAAACACCTGCCCCCTCATAGACGTTAACCCTTCAAAGAAAACACAACACAAGAAGCTTAAAGGCATGCTTCCCAGGGTTCCGGGAGACGGGCACTCTGGAAAGCCGCCAGCCAAGCTCAGGCTGGGGTATTGTGGCCCGACTCGCTCACCCTCTGGCGGCCACGCGGGGGCCTATGAACGCCGGGGGACGCGGCTACCCCGCCCCGCCAATGGGAGCCAATGGGAGCCTGAGGCCCCGCCCCCGAGAAATCGCCTCCCGGAGAGTATTTAGAAGCTGAGTGCTCAGAAAGGCACTCAGGAGAGAGCTGGGGAAGCCTGAGAAGGGAGTGCTGAGCGGAGCGTGGCCCCAACTCAACCCAAAATCTGGAGCCGGGCAGCTGGAGCGGTCGGCCTTGCGGGACGGAGCCCGCATACTGTCTCGCTGGCCACTGGCCATTTAGCGCCCCGCACTTCTAGCCGGATGTGAAGTGGGTGAGTCTCGGAGCTGTGCCCCGCACCAAGCTGCCCTGTCCCACCCCTGGCAGCCGCCGCCATGGCCCGGCTGGTGCTGCAGGGCACACTGCTGTGCATGCTGGGTGTCGGATTAATGAGCACCCTGGACTCCGAGGGCTTCCTGTTCCCTGCGCCTCATAACTGTCCCTACAAATGTGTCTGCGCTGCCGACCTCCTGAGCTGCGCCGGCCTGGGGCTGCAGGATGTGCCGGGCGCGTTACCAGCTGCAGCTGCAGACCTCGACCTGAGCCACAATGCGCTGCAGCGCCTGCGCCCCGGCTGGTTGGCGCCCCTCTCCCGGCTCCGCGCCCTGCGTTTAAATCACAACGAGCTGGATGCGCTAGGTCCGGGAGTTTTCACCAATGCCAGCGGCCTGCGGCTGCTCGATTTATCATCTAACGCCCTGCGGGCCCTCGGCCGCCACGACCTCGACGGCCTAGGGGAGCTCAAGATGCTGCTTCTGTTCAATAACCGCCTGGCACACTTAGACGAGCAGGCCTTCCACGGCCTGGGCGCGCTCAGTCGTCTCTACCTGGGCTGCAATGAACTTGCGTCCTTCTCTTTCAATCACCTGCACGGCCTGGGCACGACCCACCTACGTACTCTGGATCTCTCCTCCAACCACCTAGGACGCATCCCTGTACCTGACCTGGCTTCACTGCCAGCCTTTCTCAAGAACGGCCTTTACTTGCACAACAACCCATTACCCTGTGACTGCCGTCTCTACCATCTGCTGCAACGCTGGCACCAGCGGGGGCTCAGCGCTGTGAGCGACTTCGCGGGCGAGTACACATGCCTGGCCTTCAAGGTACCCACCTCCCGCGTGCGCTTCTTTGAGCACAGCCGTGTCTTTGAGAACTGCTCAGCTGCCCTGGCTCGGGGCCTAGAGCAGCCTGAAGAACAGCTGCATGTGCAGGTGGGGCAGTCCCTGAGGCTACACTGCAACACCAGCGCCCCAGCCGTGCACATTGCCTGGGTCTCGCCGCAGCATGAGCTGCTTGTGGCACCAGGGTCTCGCAACGGCAGCATCGCAGTGCGGGCTGATGGCAGCCTGGCCATCAGCAATGTGCAGCCGTGGCACGAGGGTGTCTTTGTGTGCCTGGCTACTGGACCCCACCTGCATCACAACCAGACACACGAATACAACGTAAGTGTGCACTTTCCACACCCTGAGCCTGACACTTTCAACACGGGCTTCACCACGCTGCTGGGCTGCGCCGTGGGCCTGGTGCTCGTGCTGCTCTACCTGTTTGCGCCACCCTGCCCCGGCTGCCGCAGCTGCTACCATCACACCTGCCGCTGCCGCCGCTGGCCCCGAACACCCAGCCCACTCCAGGAGCTAAGCGCACAGTCCTCAGTGCTCAGCACCACGCCGCCCGACGCACCGAGACGCGAGGCCAGTGTCCACAAGCACGTGGTCTTTCTGGAACCTGGCAGAAGAAGCCTCAGTGGTCGTGTGCAGCTAGCAGTAGCTGAAGACTTTGATCTCCACAATCCCTTGGGCCTGCGGCTCAAGGCTGGCTCTGAGTCCACTAGCTCCACAGGCTCTGAGGGTCTGGTGATGACCTAGGCTGCCCAGGGGCCCCACCGAGGCCACTGCCTGCCCACTGCTTGCCCTGCTCCCCGCTGCTGCCCAGAGAAGTGCCAGATGCTGGTGGGAAGCACTGGGCTTGGTCCTCCAGCCTCCTGTGTGGGCCTCGACATAAACCACAGCAACACCACTCACTGGTAGAGGGGCTGAAGTCCCCAACTCTCTCCTGCTTCTCCCCAGCAACACAGGACCACAACATCCCAGGACCTAGCAGGGCCTACCTGTGCCCACATGAGGATTGGAACCGAGGGCCATCTGGAAGAGCCCTTGCATTAGAGCCCCAGGTTCACCCGCAGGGGCTAAGGCAGCCATCAGGGAGAGTCGTGGTGAAGAACTGAAGCAAGACCACCTTCTGCTTCCCAAGGGGACGGGAGTGGCCCACAGGAGAAAAGGAGGAAGACTTCAAAGGAAGACTGAGTCCCCACCCCGAGGGTGGAAAGAGGAATTACAAGCCCTCCCTCTGGTGAAATGTGACTCCCCACGCACCAACATTCAAGCTACTTGAAGCTTCACGAGTCCGTGCAGTCTGGTGAGAAGGCAACCAGCAGGCAAGGCTCCTCAAGAGACCTCCAGGGGCATCGCAGGCACTCTGAGGGCAGAGCCTCTCCCATGGGCTCGCAAGACAATGGTAAGGGGCACCAATGACCTGTTCCCCCAGCTTTTCAGCAGTAAAAAGCCTGCTGAGCATGGCTAAGATGGGAGGGCTGAGCCGGAACTTGCTGTCTCCCAAGGGCAGAATCCTCTTAAGGGCTGGCACTGGTATCAGCCTAATGGCTGAAGCAGTGCCCTGGCTTCATATGCATCTCACCACTCCCACGGCAGGGAGGCAGGGAAGCGGGGACTGGGAACCCCTCCTGAGTGAGGGCTGAGCTGGGGGGCCCACAAGTGTCCTGGATCCAGCTATCATGGAATTTCTTAATAAAGGTTAGTACATGCTCGTCGTTGGAGCCTTCACAGACACAGATGGCAGTATGTGTGCTCAGCTCTTAACCCCAGCATTGTGTCCCTGGATATCACAGGATGGCACCCCGCCCTTAGCACAGTCTTAGTTCCCCTGCCCCTGCCTGAGGCACAGCCACAGCCAGCGGCTCTGCCCACGGGCCAGGGCACCCTGCTCTGCGGAGCTACTGGATTCTCCTACTTTAGGCTGCTGCTGCTGCTACCTACTCAGTTCATACCTCACTACCTTCCTTCCAGCTCCAGACCTGACGCTGAAGTCCATGTGAGAGATGAGCTTTGGAAGGCCCTGCCCAGCCCCCTCCCCATCAGACAAGCCCAGCACCCACAGGGGACCCCAGCCCCTAACACTCACCCTGAGGCTGGGCCGTGCACCAGGAGTCGTACCAGGATGCCTGTCACTGCCACCAGAATAGGGTAGTGGTCCACACTCTCCAGGCCTAAGGGAAAGGGAAGGAAGGGGATGAGCTACCCAAGTGGTCCCGCTGCAGGGGCTCCATCCCTGCCCAGCTGACATCATCGTCATTCACACTTCCCACCCTCCTCCCCACAGAAGGCTGAGCTAGGCTGGGGGTGCCAAGCCAGGCTGTCCCGCTGCAGAATGTAGAATCAGGCAGCACTGCTCCTGGCAGAGGAACCAAGGCCTGTGGTGTGTTGGGTACAGGGCTTCTAGGTCCTCACCAGGCAGCCGCAGGGTGACCACGCGGTCAAACAGGTTCCTCTCAGCTGTCACCCGGTTCAGCACCTGGTTCAGCAGCTGTGAGGGCAGGAGCCCATTGGTGGATGGGTGGGCTCACACCACTGGGGTGTCCCCAGGGTCCCAACCACCCTTGCCCAGATGGACACACCTGTGCGAGACGCCGCAGCAGCATCTCAGAGGTAGGCTGGGCCCAGTCGAGGAATATCTCAGGCACCAGCGTGATGGTCATCTCCAAGACACGCAGCAGGCTGACCGAGAGGTCAAAGCAGGTGGCACATACCTTGAGCTGCCGGCTGTCCACAAAGTTCCGCTCCAGGCGTTCAGCAGCCTGCTGGATCTGAGCCACCACCGTGTGGGCAGCAGTCAGTGGTCTGGCCACACTGCAGATCGTGCCTCATCCTCTGCAACCCCCTGGCCCACAAGGTCCCTCCGTGACCCACCTCCTGGATCATGCCGATAAACTCAGAGAAGGCCCAGTTGAGCTGGTTGAGGACGCTGTTGAGGAAGCTGGGTGCCACGTCAGGACCCTCCCGCAACAGGTCTGCCATGTGCTGCTGCAGCAGGGTGGAGGGGCAGGGCTCTGTGGGGACATCGGGAGGGGCATTATCGGGACTCCAGTCAGCGGCCCCTGCCCGTCTGCCTCTGTCCTCACTCACAGGCCGTTGGTGTAAGGGCAGAAAGACAGCTCCCTGGGAACACTCAGGTCTTGAAGGCAGGGGGACAGGGTGCAGTGCTGCCTGGGGGTCAGGGCTAAATCTGTCCCCTCCCTCTGCTGGGCCAACCACAGGCTGCAGTTGTTCCCAATGCCTCCCCCACCCCCAGTTCTAGAACCGCCCCCAAGCCCCAGCCTGATCCCCAGAAAGTTCTCAGTCACATGCCCTTCAGGAAGGGCTAGACCTAGAGGGGGCAACCTCGACTCCTCTTCACTTGTATCAAGGCCATTTCTCCCAAGAGCCTCCTCTGAGCCCTGCCATCCTGCACTGTCCTCTGCTGCCCTTGGCCTGGCCTTAGCATACGGCTGAGGTGGTGGGCGCCAAGTCTGGGCTGACAGGCAGCAGTAACCAGAGCCCTCAGCCACACCGGGCTAGGCATACCTCCCCCCCCCTGCAAATCAATAGTTCCTACAGCAGCAGGATGCATATCTGGCCCCACTGCTGTTCTCCACTTGCAGCTCAGGTCCACCCTGGAGGCAGGACTAAGGCAACTGGCAAGGACTTGCTGTGTGACTCTGCACAAGGAACTTGGCCTCTGGGGACCCCTTTAGGCCCAAACACTCCCACAAGGGCAGAAACATACCACATGGGCTAAAGAGAGCCACTGTGTGGGGTGAGTACAGCATGTGGCAGGCAGATTCTGCAAGCAAGACAGCCCAAGACCCTGGGCTGGGCCCAGTGAAGGTCCTCAGGCTCACCGGGCTTTGCTGGACCATAGGCCCAGGACAGAAAATGCAGACTTTGCTCCCAACCAAAGGCCACTTCCTCCAGGAAGCCCCATGGACACCCTTTGGGGCCCTGGCCAACCCCTAGTCTGTGCCCCTGCCTTGACTCAGGTATCCAGGGTCTGGCACCAGCTAGTGAAAGTAAAGGGGCAGAAGGACATGGTGTTGGGACAAGGCTGGAGGTCAGGGAGCTGGTTCAGAGGGCAAGGGATAGGGTCATCACTTTGCATAAGCTGCCAGCAGCCTGGGAAGATGCTGCCCCTTTTCACTGTGACACATGCAGACCGTTCAGGACCAAAGGGCACACATGGGACTGGAGAGCAAGACTCAAGAGCACCAGAGTGTCCTTAGACTGGGAGGAAGCAGAGAAATGGAAACCCCAGGGGATACACAGGGGGTTTGGGGCCCAACACGAGTCCAGAACTGAGGCTGGAAGAAGTGGGAAAGTCTGCAAGAACGCAAGAGCAGCGGGTGACGGCCCCCGCCTGCCAAACCTGGATACTCACTCTGGAGGCTGGGCAAATTGGCATCCTCGGGTTTGGTTTTCAGCAGGTGTGGCAGCCGTGTATAGCGGTACCCGAACCCACAGCCCTGGGGGTGGAGTTGGCGGGAGGTCAGTGGGGCAGGGCAACCCCTCCCTCCAGCCAGCCATAGCCACCTCCTCTCCAGCCAGGCTTACCCTCCAGAGCCGCACCAGGATCCAGTTGGTCTGGGCCCAGGGCCGCTGCTCATAGGGAGCCAGGAGACTCCTCACCATGGCGATACGCCTGTGAGAGCAATGGGTGGTGGGCACGGGGTGACGCTAGTGCTGTGCAGGGCAGAGTGCGTGCCCCCCTGCCCCTGGGCCCCCACTCACTGCTCCTCAGGGATCCGCTCCACGGCCCGCAGGGAGTTTGGGTAGCACACGTAGCTGGCCAGGGCCTGCATCAGCGAGTCACGGATATCTGCTGGGACAGGCCATGCCTCAGCAGGTGCCTGGCATGAGCCCTGGTGCCCATGCCTCATACCCACCTGGCCGGCATTGTGCGCAGAAAATAGCCAGCCAGAGGTGCCATCCCGTCCGTCCCCATCTCCCCCAGCCCTCTGTCGGGCACCTCACCAGTGCCCACGATGCGTGTGTCGGCAAAGTGTTTGGCAAGGATGGCAGCCAGACGGGTCAGGGTCTCTTCATAGCCTGCAGGGTTGGGTAGCAGGATGAGCTGATCGCGAGTGCGGACTCCAGAGGCAGGCACACCCCTTGGTGGGTGGGCTTGGGTAGTGGGCTCCAGAGCTAGCTCCAAGGGCTAGTCTGGGCCCAAGCTGACATCTGGGGACTTTAGGCAGGGCATTCACTAACAGTTGGTAAGAGTTGAAGGCACAGACTCATTGTGGGCGTTGGGCGGGTCCCAGCAGGAGGATAGGTCCTGACAAAGAGTCCTGCCTGGGCTCAAACCCATCTCAGCACACACACTGGAGGGCTCAGCAAAGTCTCCTGGGCACCCACAGCCCCACCTCTGAGGACAAAGCCTGCACTGAGGCCTAGGGCAGGGCAAGGGGACAGGCCAGGAGCGTAAAAGCCCACAGCCTAGTCCAGACATAAACTGCCAAGCCCAGCCTGGAATCAGTGGGTCTGCAAGAAGCCCAGACTCCTATGTGGCCACCAGCAGCGCCCCCCTACTCCTTGCTGTGATCTGCAAAGACAAGCCACTCTGCCCCTGCATGGGATGCCACACCCCATGGCCAGCGCCAGGGCAGCAGGGTAAGAGGCCAGCTGGCTCCTGGGCCACAGAAGCACCAAGAAGGAAGTGAAAGCCAGGGTGGGGTGGGGCGGGGCAGGGTGGGTGGGGTGGGGGTGATCCCCACACCCTGTACTCTATTTCGTCTGTTTCCCTCCTAACACCAGGGAGGAGCTGTTGGTTCTATGGCTGCTGGTACTAGGACAGGGCTCTCCACCATGTGGGACTTTTGCAAATGCTTGTGTGATGCTGGGCAGAGCCTCACCTCCTCCCCACGTGGGATGTGTGCTGCTGGGCCATGAGGGCTCAGAACAGGGCTTCTAGGGCTCACTCCAGAGGCCCCCTTTTCTGTCCCCTCCCAGCCTGAATGGGCCCATCACCTGGGAGCTCCTCTATGCTGTGCACAGGGCCAAAGTAATTCTTGAGAGCACTGTAGCTGTTGATGGCCACACTCAGGTAGAATTCGGGCATGAAGGCAAAGAGAGGACCTGTGCGGTCTCCATGCTCGATGGTCCGCAGGCAGACACGCAGCAGCCAGTAGATGTCCTGCATCTTCTCCTGTGGGAGGCACACAGGGTGTTGCTGGGCTGTTCACGGGAGGGGTCACAGGGGGTGTGGCCCGGTCTGGAGATTAGGAAAGGCCTCCCAGGAACATGACATGAGAACTGGATTCCAGGAAGTGGGAGCAGTGGCTCAGGTAGGAGCAATCAAGCACTGTACTGGGCAGGCAAGACAGGCCACCAGCCTGGATAGGGCAGCACTACAACCCCAACCAGAATCCTGGGTTGCAATTTTTTAAGGTACAGAAGGTGTAAAGCGAGAGGGTGCCATGTGACCAGAAGCCTGTGTTGGAACACTGCCCAGAGCAGAAGGGGCTGCAGGGACAAGTGGGGACAAGGCAGTGAGGAAGCTACAGCCTTGGCTAGGCCCAAGACAGCAAAGGGACTGGATGGCCAGGCATGCGGATGCACCGATTGGCTGTGAGGGCAAGGGAATGGTCGCAACAAGAACAGGGCCCACATTTCTGTGCGTAATGGAGCCTCCATGGAGGCTGGAAGTCCTGGGGGAGAAGCAGGCCTGGTAAAGGGCAGAGGGGATGTGGCTTAGGACATGTGGAGCATGAGGTGCCCAGCGATGCCCCCAAAGAGTTGGTGTTAAGGAGGCAGGCAGAAAATGAGTCTGGAGCTCAGAGGAGAAGGTGGTGTGAAGGTCAAAGGCAGCATGACTGCTGGTGGAACAGAGGCCACGGAAAGCAGACAAAACCTGCCAAGGGCCCAGTTCCCCACAGTATGGTTTCCAGATAGTCTATCCCACAAAAGGGGCCAGGAGGGGTCACCAACCAGAGTGAGGCCCTAGGCCCCAGTCCAGACCCATAACACCACATCTCCTGGAGTGGAGCCGGAGCAGCTGCACTTTCCACCAGCTCTCTGATGTGCTCTCAAACCTGAGAGCCCGAGAAGATGTAAGCAAGAAGTCAGAGGGTGGCCCTAGGCCTGGAAGTACACATGGACAGGGAGGCCTACAGGAGCTGGCATCACCGAAGGCCAGAGAAGACCGAGTCTGAGGAAAGGATGGCAATGGCACCGACGCGGCCAAGGGGGCCACTGTAATGGGAGAGGAGATGTGTCCACAAAGGGAGAGGGGGGAGCTCGACAGACACCTTGCAAGACTATTTCAGAAAAGTGGAGGAGCCTGATCTGGGCAAAGAGTGAAGAGAAGATGAGGAAGCCAAGACACAGAGAAGGAAGGAGAGAGCGGTAGTGTAAGCAGATGTACAGTGAGAGAAAGGCATCACGGGCTTTTTCCTTTACTAATGGGAGAAGCTGAAGGAGCAGGAGGCAAGAGGGTAAGCATTGCAAATGTAGAAGAAAAAAAAAAGGCAGTTCAACATAATAAAGGCTGTATTATGAAAAGTCCATAGCTCACATCATACTCAATGGTGAAAGAACGACAGGCTTTCCTCTAAGATCAAGAACAAGACAAGGTGTCTGCTTTTGCCACTTCTATTCAACATAGTACTGGGAGTTCTAGCCAGAATTAGGCCAGAAAAAGAAGTAAAAGCCATCTACGTTAGAAAGGAGGGAGTATGGGACTTCCCTGGTGGTCCAGTGGTTAAGACTCCACGCTCCCAATGCAGGGGGCCTGGGTTCGATCCCTGGTCAAGGAATTAGATCCCACATGCATGCCACAACTAAGAGTCTGCATGCTGCAACTAAAGATCCTGCATGCCGCAATGAAGATCTTGCATGCTGCAACTAAGACCCAGCACAGCCAAATAAATAAATACATACATACATACATACATATATATTTTTTTAAAGGAGAGAGTAAAATTATCTCTGTTTGCAGATGACATGATCTTATATGTAGAAAACCCTAAAGATTCCACCAAAAAACTATTAGAATTAATAAACGAGTTCAGGAAATTTGCAGGATACAAAATCGACACACAAAAATCAATTGTGTTTCTATACACAAGGAAGGAACAATCCAAAAAGGAAACTGAGAAAATAATTCTATTTACATTAGAATCAAAATTAATTAAACAGGTGTAAATTTAACCAAGGAAGTGAAACACTTGAAACACTGAAAACTATGAAATGTCACTCAAAGAAATTTTAAAAGGTACAAACAAATGGAAAGACATCCCACGTTCATGGACTGGAAGACTTAATATCGTCAGATGTCAATACTACCCAAAGCAATCTACAGTTTTAATGCAATTCCTATAAAAGTCCCAATGGATTTTTTTTTTTTGCAGAAATAGAAAAAGACTATTCTAAAATTCCTTTCGAATCTCAAGGGACCCCAAGTAGCCAAAACAATCTTGAAATAGAACAAAGCTGCAGATCTCACACTTCCTGATTGCAAAACTTATTGCAAAGCTACAATAATCAAAACACTATGGTAGGGCTTCCCTGGTGGTGCAGTGGTTGAGAATCCGCCTGCCAATGCAGGGGACATGGGTTCGAGTCCTGGTCCGGGAAGATCCCACATGCTGCCCGTGTGCAGCAACCAAGACCCAACGCAACCAAAAATAATAAAATAAATTAAAAAAAAAAACAGTGTGGTACTGGCATAAACATAGACATACAGACCAATGGAATAGAGAGCCCCCCACCCCCAAACCCTCACATATATGGTCAAATGATTTTTGACAAGGGTGCCAAGACCATTCAATGGGGAAAGGACAGTCTTTTCAATAAGTGGTGCTGGGAACACTGGATATCCACATACAAAAGAATGAAGTTGGACCATTATCTCACATCATATACAAAAATTAACTTAAAATGGGTCACAGACCTAAACTTAAGAGCTAAAAACTCTTAGAAGAAAACATAGTGGAAAACCTTCACGACCTTGGATTTGATAATGATTTCTTGGATATCACAACAAAAGCATAGGCAAGAAGAGAAAAAAATAGATAAATTAGACTTCATCAAAATTAAAAAATGTGCATCAAAGGACACAATCAAAAGAGAAAATGGGAGAAAATATTTATAAATCATAATCTGCTAAAGGGTTGATACCCAGGATATATAAAGAACTCCTACAAATCAAAAACAGGAAAACAATCTGATTTAAAAATGGGCAAAAGGATTGAATAGACATTTCTCCAAAGAAGGATATACAAATGGACAATAATTACATGAAAAGATGCTCAACATCACTAATCACTAGGGAAATGCAAATCAAAACCACAATGAGATACCACTTTACACAGATTAGGATTACTATTAAAAAAAAAAATTTCTGAGAAACAAGTGTTGGCAAGGATAGGCAGAAATCAGAACCCTGTGCCCTGCTAGTGGGAATGGTGCAACCACTATGAAAAACAATATGGTAGTTTCTCAAAAAAATTAAAAATAGAATTACTATATGATCCAGCAATTTTACTTCTGGGTATATACCCAAAAGAATTAAAAAATAGGATCTTGAAAAAGTATTTGCACACCCATGTTCGTAGCTACATTATTCACGATAGCCAAAAGGTGGAAGCAACTCAAATGTCCATAGATGGATTAACAGATAAATAAAATGTGGTATATACACACAATGGAATATTATTCAGCCTTAAAAAGGAAAGAAATCCTAACACATGCTGCAACATAGATGAACCATGAGACCATTATGCTAGATGAAATAAGCCAGTGACAAAAATTCCACTTATATGAGGTACTAGAGTAGTCAAATTCACAGAGACAGAAAGTAGAACAGTGGTTGTCGGGGACTGAAGTGAAGGGGGGAATGGGAATTAGTGGATATAAATTTCAGTTTGGGGAGATGAAAAGAGTTCTGGAGACTGGTTGCACAGCAATAAATATACTTAACACTGCTGAACTGTACATTTAAAATGATTAAGATGATAAGTTACATATTGTATTTTACCGCAACTTTTTAAAATGGTTAAGATGGTAAACTTTATGTTGTGTATATTTTATCACAATTTAAAAAGAAGGTACAAAGATGGGAGGGTGAGGTTCCTAAGAAGACAGTGTGGGAGGGGATGGCAAGATTGCCTAGGGAGGTGGACAGGCATGAAATCCTGGTGGTGGGATGACGGTGACCATCTTTGTGGGGCTGGAGCAAGGTGGTCTGTGGCAAGAGAGAACAGAGGGGTAAAAGGCAGAGGTGGTTTGGGTTGGGGAGGAGTCACCAGAAGAAAGAGCAGTAGAGACCAAGGGCCTTGATCACCCAGTTATGGGGGAGGGGCACGCCCAAGAAGGTGAACAGATGCCCTACATGGGCACCTGGGGAGCATCCCAAGGCACTCACTTGTGGAGGGGGAGATGTCAGGGAAGGTGGGGAGATAAAACAAGTGCGGCGGGTCCGGGGCCTGGGGTGGCGGGGGTCAAAACATGGTCGCTGCGGGAGTGCACCGTCTGTCCGTCTACCCCGGGAGGACAGGGACTCAGCTTTCTGGTTCACTACTGAGTGTCCCCAGTGTCAGGATGGCACCTGGCATCCTCCAGGCTCTGGGCATGTTAATGAATGAACGAGTGAGTGAATGAGTGAGAAGAGAACAAGCCAGTGGCCTCGAGTGGGAGGGGAGTCAGAGAGAAGCAGATGCAGATGCAGGGTGAGGCTTGGGAGAGGCCACAGAGCCCCTGATGCGCTGGGAGAGGAGCAGGGGCAGCGGACAGTGGGAGGCAGGTAGAGACAGGCTGTTCCTTGAATGGAGGGTTATGAGCTGCGTGGGGAAGTGGGGTCTACAAATGGCATCTACTTAAGTTCATGGGGCATGAAAAGTTCAGGGGATGTGGCACTAGGTGGGGAGGGAGGATGAGGAGCAGGGAGGGGGCACGTGTGTGCCAGAGGCCCAGGAGGGCAGGGAGCACTGAGGGGCTGGCACAACCCTGCCCAATCAGTGACTAGTCCGGGGGCTTGGGGAGGGCAGCAGCTGCTGGCCTAGGACACACCGCTCACCTGGGAGTAAACGGTGGCATGGACCCAGGCAAGACGGCGACTTAGGTGATCCAGCTTTTCTGAGAAAACCTTCTGGCTCTTCGTCAACTCTGCAAGGATGTCCTTCCTCTGCCACCCAAGGAGAAGGGAGGAGAGGACAATCAGGACATGGCCCCGTGCCCAGACCCACACAGCCTAGCGGGGGCCCCACTGGTGCCCGGGGCAGGCAAAGGGTTGGGCGGACCCAGCTCCACTCTTCAAAACCCTCCTCAGCCTCTGACCTGCTGGTGAGCCTGAGCAAGACAGGGCCACAGGTGCCCCTCAGAATGTGGAAGTGAGACGCAGCTGAGGGCATGTGAGATGAGCCCCTGGCTGGGACATCCCAGGGACTCCACGCTAGAACTGCAGCTCCGGCAGCTGCTTTTGCCCTGGACAAGCGCAGGGTCCTGTAGACAGGTGGGAGCCAGGGGCTGCCAGGGAAGCCCAGACTGGGCATTCTTGGCTCTGTTCCCCAGGCCAGAGAGCTACGGCAGAGGGGCTCCAGGGGAGGGAAGGAGGGAGGGAGGGAGGCCCTGCTTCCTGCTGACTCTGCAAGTGGCCGAGGAAGTACTCAGGGTCGAATCCATAATTGATGAGGAGAGTGGGTGTGTGTCAGCACTTAGTGGCCAGGGTAGGGGCACCCTGGCACAGGCCATGGCTGGCTGACGGGGCTCAGGCCGTGCCTAGCCCTGGTGCCAGCCCCACTCTCACTGATGTGGTCTGCCCGGGGCGGGAGTGGGGAAGAGGAGAACTGCTGGGCAACCCCAGAGGCAGGGGCAGGATAGCAGCTTTCCCTCACGGGCTTCCCTGGGGAACCCCAGCGAGCAAGCTGCCCTCTTTAATGCCCCACCCTCCCAAAGACCCACCTGCCCATCCACCTTACCCGCTTGGGGCACCGGCGGAGCTTGTCCTCTGTGTCCCTCAGAGCCATCGCATACTCATTGACATCATCGGACACTCCCACCATCTAGAGCACCAGACACCACATCCAGGGTGACCCTTGGGCACTTCGCACAGGTTTCTCCACACCCAGTCTGGACCCCAGCCCTGCCAAACCCTTAACCTTAGGCCCAGGACAGCCCCCTCCCACAGAAGTCAACGAGGTCAGGCCCAAACGGCACTGGCAGAAACTAGTCTTGCTGTGGCACATGCTAAGGCGCACAGTCACGCCCAGGCACCCCTGGAGACATGTGGGCACGTGTGGGCGCACACACACATGCATCCAAACACACAGAACCACATAACATGCGCATGGACCAGTGGCGTGAGACCTTGCCCAGCTGCTGGTGAACGCTGAGATTATACATCATGATGGCACCGTCCAGGACTTCCAGCAGGGAGTTCTCGGTGAGGGGCTGCTCAGGCTCCTCGGGGGGCCGCCCCACCAGCAGGCCCTCATTCCACTGGCTACCCTCGACTAGGGAATAGGGAAGGACAGGGTCAGGGTCAGGGTCGGAGCCATTCCAGTTCTCTTCTAAGCCTATGGAGCCAGGATGGGCCTTATAGGAGGAGAAGGAGGCCCTCTCCCCCTGCCTGGGCCCAAGGAGGGACCTGCAGGGAGAACATGTGGGCCGGGGCAGGGAAGGTGCTGCATTCCAGGACCTATTTCTGTAGCATCAATTTCCTGCCCTCAGAGTGCACTTCCCACACCCCTGACATACTGCCAGGCCACAGGACCAGGAGGGAATGGGGTGTATTTGGCTTTGCCCCGGGGGAGTGTTGTACAGGAGAGAAGGATCCTTCAGCGCGCCACGCCTGGCCCTGCCTGGCACCTACTGTCCTCACGGGTCCTCTGCTCCGCGCTCAGTGTGCGGACCTTCACTTTCTCTGAGGTGCTCAGAGGCCGCCGTGGGGTCATCAGGCTCACAGCTGCTGTGCTGAGGAAGCGGTTGGCTCGGCCCAGGGTTGGAGAACTGAGCCAGCTGGGCCGAGGCAGGGGCAGCGCGCCCCCCATGGCCAGGGCCTGCATGGGGCGCTGTGGTGGAGAGAGGAGGCCAGACGCCACTCAGCAATCCCAGGACCCGGGCCCACTTATGGCTCCCTTGATATGTGAGGCTGGGGAACGGGAGAGCGAGAGGGCACCGGCTGGCTGGGCAGGAGGCCCCGCAGGGCCCCATTCACCACTGCGCCTGTGCCTCACCCTCCACCTGCTCCAACCCAGCCTTCACCCTGCATCCCAAGGCCCTGTGTCTCGTAGGGACTCAGCAGCAGGAGGCATGCCCCACCACACCCGTCAGTTCATGCCTCCACCTGCAGCAAGGGAACCTGCCTGGGGACAAGCTCCTTGCCTGCATGGAGGGGGAGATGGCCCCGTGTGACACCCCTACCCTTATGATAGAGGGACAGCCCAACACAAAGCCCCCTGCCTGCCCCTACCGCGGCACCTGGGCCGCAGCCGGGGCTGGCTCCTCATCCTCATCCAGGTCATCCATGGTGGCCGCCTGGAGCTCCAGTGGGTCGATCAGGATGTTGGCCTTAGAGGCAAGGTCATCTAGGAGGAATGACAAGAGGGCTTTCAGACCAGTGGAGGGCAGAGGGGTCATAGGTAGAACCACTGAGGACAGTGAGAGGGCAGGAGGCCCTGCAGGGCCCCATTCACCACTGCGCCTGTGCTTCACCCTCCACCTGCTCCAACCCAGCCTTCACTCTGCATCCCAAGGCCCTGTGTCTTGTAGGGCGAGTCATGCTGAGTGAGGCAGAAGGCTCTCCCCACCACGACCCCATCACTCCGTCTTTATCTGCGTGACCCCACTCTCTCCAGGGCCCTACTTCTCTGACTGCTCCGTTGCTTTCTTCCTTGTCCTGCCCCACAAACAAAGGGAGATCCAGAGCTGCCCAGGGCTCTCCTTGCCTCACTCTGCACACTCCCCAGGGGGTCCGGTCCTCACCGCAGGCTTGTCCCCACCTCTGCGCTGACAGCTGGACACACCACCGCTTCCTCCAGCCCAGGCCTTCATCCTGGCTGCATCACTGGGCACCTCAAACATACTAAACTGTCCTCTTCTGCAGCTCCTCTTCCTGATGGTGCCTCATCCCCACAGACTCTGGCAAGAAGCCTGGGGTCATCCTTGTCCCCTTCCCTTTACCCTCCCCGCCTCCTCTGTTGCCTGGACAACTGGCTTCCTTGTCTCCTTTCTTGGCCCTTGCACTCTACCCTCCACACTGTAGCAGCCAGAGGGAGCTTCTTACAACGCAGACCCCCCAACCTCGCACCCTTGCTTCAGGACCTTCCAAAGCTACCACTGTCCCTGGAAGGAGCCTACAGCCGCTTTGTGGCCCACAAGGCCCTCAGACTCTGCCCTTCAGACTCCCTGGCCTCATTTCCCATCACTCCCTGCCCCTCATTTTCCTCTCTAGCACGCCAGCTGCTTTCTCTCTCCAGGCCATGCTGGGCCGTTGCTGGCATCCCTGCCACCGCTCACACTGTGCTCTCAGCCCTTTGCACTGGAGACATTTGTGCTCATCCTTGAAAGTAGTTCAGGCAGCAAATGCGAGTCCCCCCACCCCACCCCCGCCCCCACCCCACAACTCCCTCACCAAGATCCCATGGTTCCCTCCTCCATCAGCACACTGCCCCCTATTCCATCACAGGGCTCCCAGACCTCCTCTGGGGTGGATGTGCAAGGGAAGGAAGGAGTAGTTGGACGCAAGACCAGGGGCAGAGGAGGCCCATCAGCATCTCCCTGCAGAGCAGGTGGAGTGACTCGGGCGCCCTCTGGTGGGCACAGCGCAGCTCAGCACTCAAGGCCGAGCTGGCTCAGGAACCACCCCCCATCCTGCCCTGCTAACTGCCCAAGCCTGCGCGCACCTTTGAGGGTCTTCCGAAGGTGTGAGAGGAGGCCTCCAAGGCGCTGCAGGTCAAAGTAGTCCACCTTGCCATTATAGAAGACCTGGGGCGGGATGTAGGCCTCTGCGAGGAGTTGGGAGGCCGGGCCAGCAGTCAGAGCCCAGCAGGACCCCTGGCCTAGGCCACCTACCTGACCAGGCTTCCCCTACCACCGCGCCCTCTACCATTTCAGGTCAGTTCCAGCAACGGCACAACTTGGGATGAAGGGGGCATTCTTGGCTGCTGGTCACCCAGGTGAGAATCAGAGAGGGCCCTGACCCAGCCCTATGGGAGATCGCCCAATGCAGGCTGCTTCCACTGACCCCTGGGGACTCCGTCCCACAAAAACACAGGGCCCCCAGCACCTCAGAGCCCACCCAAGGCATCCCCGACAAAGGACTGCACAGAGGGCTAGTGGGCAAGGACTGAGGAACAGGGCCCATAGAGGACAGGAACCCAGGGGACCATCAGAGCAAACACGGGCTCACCATCCAAGTGCAAGGCCTCCGCGCCCAGTGGGTAGGACTCAATTAGGCAGGAGGCCTGGGACAGCTCCCCCCAGCCCTGCCCTCAGCTATCACTCCACACCAACATTAGGGGCTGCCCTGGGGCTGGCTCTGCCCAGCGTCTACAACTCGAGGCCCTGGCCACACTCACCCTCACTGAAGGTAGCGCATGGGTTCGAAGCCTTGTATTCGTCCCAGAAGTAACGCAGGGCCGAGATCAAGCGGTGTAAGAAGCAGACCATGTACTCAGGGGGGCAGAGCATGGGCATGTTCTGCAGGCACAGGTGTAAGACATGCATTTGTGCGGCCCGGAGGCCAGCCCACTCCTCATCCAAGGCCCTGCCCCAGGACCCTGGGCTGAGCAGAGAGGGTAGGGCGGCAGGCGGGGAGGAAATGTAGAAGTGCCAGAATTACAGGTGCAAATGCTGCGACAAAGCCAGGGGGCCATGGTGGGCTGGCCTGGGGATACCTACCCCCCGGCTGCTGGCATTCTCCTGCAGAAACTTTCGGAACTTGGTCAGGAAGATGTACCTAGAAGCTTCACCCTTCAGGGGAAGGAAAGCCGAGGCTGTGATGAGCTGAGGATCCTGGCCCCGGACTGGACTCAACTTAGCCTGCACGCTGCCACAAGAGCCTGAGCCAGCCCTGCCCTCTGGGTCTCCAGGCCCGGTCTGATACCCCTCCTGGCCAGGGACCCACACAGGGGTCTGGGAATCACTTACCCCGTTGTCATCTTGATTGTTCAACAGCAGCTTCAGGATCTGGACCTGTAGTTCTTCCACCACTGGGGGTGGGGTGGGGAACAGGACAGCCTTCCTCAGGCAGGGCCTTGCTCTCAGGCTCCCGGGGACCGGCAGGGGGAGCAGGTTTGGACTGAGGCTCCACCACCAGGGATCCCCAAGTCCAACCTAAGCATGGTCACTACCAAGTACACAGGCACAGAAATCCTCCACCCCCTACCCAGTGCCTGAGGAACGGGGCTGACCTTCGATGCGCTTCTTGAGCCTTTGGCAGCCCCGTTCATAGGCACGCCGCCGGAGCCGCTCCTCGGAGGTTTCGTCCTTCACCTCCTTACTGTCTTTGCCCTGGGCAGGGGGGAGGGGGGTGAAAGATGGCAAGGCTCACCCTGGTCTACTTCAGACAAAAGACCCCTACTCCCACCCCCAGCCCAGGAAGGGGCCTCGCGTGCCATGTACAGGTGGCTCGGACACCCCGGGTCAGCCCTCACTGTGACCACCACCCACCCAAGTCAGGGCTGCCCACCTCCCTGCTGGAGCGGTGGGGCCACCAGGTGGTGGGGATGAGCTCCTGTAGGCCAGCCTCCTCCACACGCAGGGGGCTCTTGATGTAAAAGAAGACAACGGACCGGAGCACATCGAAGCTGGTGGTCGTTAAGGCAGAGCTCCGCTCACCACAGGGTGCCCCGTACACCCTCATGAGCCCTCCCGAAACTTGCCCACCTCCGGATATGCCCACCACAGCTCTCCCAGTCCTCAGGGTGCCATCGCTGCTGTGTGCCTGTCACCACTGACTGTGAGCCCAGAGAAACAGCTGTGGCTGTCAAACCCACCAAGCCCAATTCCAAGCAAGGGCACGATGAAGACTTGTCACAGGAACAGATGACGGTGGGACAGCTGGAGAGAGGGCCTGGCAGGCTCTCTATTTGTTTCTGCCTCCTAGAGGCTGAGGACCCCACAGAGAGAAGACAGCTACTAGCACAGGTTTCCCAGCCAGGGGCCCGAAGCTATGCTCTCTCTCCTACACCTGCAGTTCTCAACGTTATAGGGAAACAGGAGGAGCTGACTCCTTCGAGAAGATTTCATAGGAACCCCCGCTATGGAGCACAGATAGAAGTGCAGTGCTTTGGCTGAAGAGGGCGGGCGCTGATGGCTCCCCCCTGCCCCCCACCCTCCACCTCTGGGTGGCCCAAGAGCCTGCAGGCATCTGGAAATCCCTGCTCAGGCCAGCCAGCCAGCCTGGATCCTTTGCTCTACCCTCCCTGCTCTGTAGATAAAGTGCTGGGAAGGCTGGGTCCTGGAACAAGGACTCACACGCTGGGTGGCTCTGGTCTTCCTGAGCCTCCGTGGGGAACCCTGGGCAGAGGCACACCACCCTCCCTGGTTTCTGCTGACCCCAGAGGGCACTGCATGTCTGGCCTGCCTAGTAGCAAGGAGAGGATACAGGACGTGGCTCAGCAGAAACTTGCGAGACTTCTCATGACTGAGGATGGCAATGGTGAGCCGCAGGTAGCGGATCTGTGGGGAGAGGGTGCTTAGAGTGGGCAGGTGAGGCCCAGGGGGCTCAGGGCCAGGGCAGGAGCTCCCACCTGCAGGCCCAGGTCAGGGACGATGGGCGAGAACCGGTACAGCCGCAACAGGGACATCATCAGCTGCCTGAGGCAATCTCGCACCTCACAGTCCTGGAGGAGGGAGGTGAGGTCGCACAGCGACGCGCTGAGGGCAGCCCCGGGACCGCCTTCTCCAACACCCTCCCTGCACGCCCCCTGACTCAGTGGAGCCTGACATCCTGGCCTGAGGCCTGATATCCGGCGCCTCACCTCCATGAAGAGCCACAGGAGATCCAGGACCTGGTGCACCACAGACTGCGCCTGTGCGGGGGTGCCCGCCTCCATGACGCCCAGCAGGAAGCTCATGAGCACGGCCTCCACCAGGTACACCTTGCGCTGCACCAAGGGCGGGTGCCAGTGAGGTGGCAGCCTCCTGCCCCACTCAGGGCCCCCCTGCCCTGGCACGTGGCCAAGGCCACAGATGGACTCTTGGTCCCCGTCAAGCAACCCCAAGTCATGGATGAGCCCTTCTGGGGTCTGATGGAGACACAGGAAATGCTGCTACCCAACAACGCCTCTGGGGCTCTGCACATGCCATTCCCTTGGACTGTGATGTCACCACCCCTCGATCTTCTTTCTAGGAAGCCCCCTGATACCCTCAGCTGGAAGTGTCTCCTCCTCACCCGCTGACATCCTTGGGGTCTAAGGGCTCTGGTCACAGGGGCCCCTGACAGGTGATGCTGCTGGACCTCATGCACCTCAGCATCCCAGCCCTCAGCAGGGGTGTTTCTACCATGGCCCGCCTCTCCCCTCCCTAATGTCCCCTCACCAGGAGCGGTGCGAAGCGATGGAAGATGTGAGCCAGTGTGAGGAGGACGGTGGGCTGGCCCTGCAACTGCCACTCAGAGCTTTCCTTCTCCACCAGCCGCCCTTGCTGTGTGGGCGGGGAGGAAGGGACTGTGAGAGGCAGAGGGCTGTAGAAAGCCCCCAGCATACCCGGCCCAGACGCTGGCTCACCACGGGGTCCAGCTCCACGCTCAGCACTGCCTGGAAGCAGCCCAGCAACTCCTGTGCCCGAACCAGGTCGGCGCTTGGTGGGTCCTGCAGGGGCCGGTAGCCCACCACTGGGTAGGTGCCACAGAGTTAAGCCAGCAACACCTGATCTGTGGCTCAGAATACCCACCCCCTCCCACTGAGACCCCTGCAGAAGGGCCTGGGCTCCAGGGCAGGGCTAAGAGATCAGATTGCCTGGTTTGCATCACAACCCTCCCGTTCCTCTGTGAAGCAAAACTTCTCTTGCCACTTTATGCTCTTCACCTGTTCAGTGGAGATAGCAATGGTACCCACCTAACAAGGCTGCTGCAAGCATTCTCCTCAGCACCCACCTCAGCTGTACCCTACTCACTCTTCCCGGCAGCAGGGCCTGCCACCAGCCCGCAGAGCTCCTGGAGCAGGGAGACCCCCATCCTGGCTTCCTCAAGAGCATCCAAGCAGCCCACAGCCTTCTTCACAAAAGGATATCGCAGGGGACGGCTGCCGAAGTTGAAGGCCACAGACTCCTTGAAGGAGAGGCTGATGGCTGGGAAGTAGGCCATGCCCAGGCCCCTGGATAAGTTCTCAAAGGCAGTGCCCAGAGACACACCATTCCTGGAGCAGAAGGGAGGGTCCGTGAGCCAGTGCTAAGAAGGATGTGGCTGAAATGGACCAGTGAGCAGGCCTCTGTGGGGGCTGCCCACCCTCAGGCTACCAAAGCCAGCCTGGCCCCTTACAGGGCCTGGAACACGAGGGCAGACTGGGGATGCCCCAGAGGCCAGGCCTGTGAATAGAGGCAGGAGACTCACAGGCAGAAGGACAGCGTGCCTTCATCCAGGTCGATCAGGCAGCTCACAATGTCCCCCGCTGCCCACGCCTGCCAGGGGAGGAAGACTTACAGATATGCAGAAGCCCAGCAGCCTGCCCACTCTGCCCCCCTCCAGCTGTGTCTCCACTGCCACCCAGGGGAGACTGGCCACAAGGACAGAGGACCTCAGTCCCCGCCCTCCCCCTGGTGCCCTACATTCCCTCAGCGCTGCCCAGTGGCCCCCACCAAGCTGTGGGGATGGACATGGGCCAGTTGGGCTGCAGGGGGCCCGGGCCTCACCTTCCCGTAGTTTGTCGTGGTCACGTTCCACTTGCGCACCCGGTTGCCATCGTAGGCATAGGAGTTGTGTGTATCTCCAACCCCCTCCTAGGGAGGAACTGTCTGTGAGGTCTGGAGGAGGTGGGGAGGGGCAGGGCCAGAGCCCACCAGCCACCAGCCTTGGACCCACGTGGCTCTACAGAATGGGGCTGATGCTCTGAGAGAAGGAGTGAGGGCTGTTTCGGGGCTGGATTGCCCTGGGATGGGGTGGGACACATTATGTCCCCTCCAGAGGGAAGTCCAGATTAGGGTGCTGAGCAGACCCTATGTGGGCTGGGGGGTTGCCTGAGCCCTGATGAGGCCTGCTGCCAAGAGAAGGTCTCCCTGGGAGGGGTCCCTCTCCCACATGTACCTCCTGATTGAAGCGGCAGTTGATCGTGCACCAGCCAATCTGCATGAGCCCCTGGGAGGAGATGAGCACCTCGTAGACCCATTTCCCTGGAAAAAGTCACGTCAAACCCAGCAGGGAAACAAAGACTGCCTCCTGCCTCTGGCCCGGGCCCTCAAACTTCCTCCCAACTCCCTGGGCCACAGCAGAGCGTGGTCTCACCTTTGTACACGCATGTGGTAGAGCGGATAGTACCAAAGTTGCTGTGTCCAATCACCTGGGTGGAGAGCAGGGGTGCTGAACCTCCTCCCGGGCATACGGGGTGCCACCCCAAGGGAGAACGACCCCACTCCAACTCGGCTCGCCTTGGTGGCGACGCCTGTCGTGGCCAACACTGTACTGCGCCTGAACAGGGTGGAAGGGCCTAGACCCATGTCAGCAGGGATTCTGGGCCGGGAGCAAGATAGGAGGGGCTCATGGCTACACTGGGAAGGCCTCGGGGCTGGGGTCACACCAAGAGGGTTTCGGGGCTATGTCAGGAGGGGTTTGTGGCTGCAGCCCCATCAAGAAAGGTCGAGACCAGGGCCACATCAGGAGGAGCTTGGGGCTGTGTCAGGAGGGGCTTGGATCTGGGACCCCATGCCTTGCCCTCGCTCACCCCCAAGAGGTCATCATCCACCAGAAGAAGCCCTTCGAAGCCACCCGTGTGGTCCAGGACCACAGTGGACGGGCCAAGCCGCCCTTCAACCTTTCCTGGAAAGGAGAGAAGAGGGTGTGGGGTTGGGCCAGGCACAGGGCCTGACAGATGCAGAGAGGGTACTGAGCCCCCCAGGCCCAGCCCTGGCTCCCCAGTCCCATTCCTGAGGCTGTCACCGACCCTGGCTCTCCTCCTCCTCCTCCGCCTCCTCGTCCACATGTAACAACTGGTCCAGATGCTCTGGCAGGTTCTGGAAGTTCAGGAGTTTCCTGGGGAGAGCGAGAGGCTGCGAGAGTCCCAAAAGTCCTTGAAACCAGCCAGATGACGCTAAATCCCTCTCCCAGTCCCTTTCTCCTGAGCTTAGGAGGGTGGCTGCCCAGACTCCAGAAAAAGGGCTGTACCAGTCCCAGATTCTGGCATGCTGGGGGTCAGAAGACTGGATTATCCACTAAATTTGGTGCACCTCAAGACTGTTTAAAAAAAAAAAAAAAAAGAAGAAGGAAGAACTCTTTCTAAACCTTTATCCTCTCATCTGTATAAATGGAACAAGAGCTGTATCTCAGAGATGCTGTGAAGATTCCTAGGAATAATGCACCCTCCGTAGCCCATAACCTCCCCACTCTTGGAGGTGGCTTGTTGATTATGCCTGGGCAAGGAAGGCTGGGAGCAGTGCTGATCCCCAAGATGGTCAGTACCAAGATCAGCTAGTCCAGTCCTTGACCCCAGGTCTGTGGTCCCAGCCAGGGAAGCCTGTGTGTTGAATGAGACATGTCCTGGGAGGATAAAGGGCTCAGCCCTCTTAGCTTCTGGCTGGCTCTGTCCTGGACCCACCTGTAGAGGAGAGTAGAGCACAGAGCCTGCCTATCTGCCAGCTGCCCCAGCCAAAGGGCCTAGGAAAATCTGTCTGAGTGGCCCCCTCATCCTCCCAGCACACATGCCCAGAGGAGAAAGAGCTCTAACACTGGCCAGCTAGGTCCTGAGTTCAGTTGCTAAGAATAGCAGGGAATGAGGTGGTGCTGACTAGCAGGGCTCAAAGAGCAGAGGCCTGACGCCCATCTGGATCCAGCCCACAGACTGCTGGCACCTGCTCTTCTAACTCTAATCCCAGTTCCCACCCCACTCATCCCCCTAGAGAGCAGGCTCTGGAAGGGCACGAAGATGGGCCAAAGCACTGACTCTCTGGCAAGGTAGCTTCAACCCAGGCCCAGGGGCCACATGTTCCCATACTGTGAGCTACAACTGACCTTGAGCTACAGGAGGTGGAGATCCATGAAGCCTCCTCCCTACTCCTACTGAGCCCCAGGCCAAGGCGAGCAGGCAGCCGTGCAATGGGGTGCCTCGCCAGTAACATGGAAGGCTGTAGCCGACCCTGTCTCTCAACACCCCAACGCGCCCAGAGATCAAGCAGGCTTCTGCAACAGAATTTCTGACAGGCCCACACCTGGGAGAGCTGCTCTAGTCCTGTGCCTGCTCTTAAGAGCAGCTTCGGGTGGCCAACCTGACACTCAGCCTCAGTGAACGCCTGCAACATTGCCCATTTGGCCAACCCCAGCACTTGCCTACCCTTTCTGGATTGCCCAGGTTCCAGCCCAGAGTTCTGCATCCACACAACCACTGACTAACGGCTCTGCCACCTGCTCTCCCTCCTGGCAGCCACGGCACCAGTGGCAGCAGGATCATTTCTGGTATCACATGAGGTAGGGATCAGATGGCCCTGGGAACAGGCCAGGGCTGGGGTGGGGGTGGAGGTGGGCAGCAGCCCTCCACAAGTAGAAACCCTTTGGTCACCACAGCTGCTTAAATGGAACAGGCAACGATGCTGCCCTTTGGGTCTGCCCAGCGAGCAGAGACTGTGAAAGACAGAATAGCCCTGGCTGGCAAGGGGGCTGAGACATGGGGACACCCATGCCTCACTGCAGGGAGAAAGAATGTACAGGCCGGGACTTCCCAGGTGGCGCAGTGGTTAAGAATCCACCTGCCAATGCAGGGGACATGGGTTCGAGCCCTGGTCGGGGAAGACCCCACATGCCGCGGAGCAACTAAGCCCGTGCGCCACAACTACTGAGCCTGCACTCTAGAACCCTCGAGCCACAACTACTGAGCCCGCGAGCCACAACTACTGAAGCCTGCATGCCTAGAGCCCATGCTCCGCAACAAGAGAAGCCACCACAATGAGAAACCCACGCACCACAACAAAGAGTAGCCCCCGCTCGCCACAACTAGAGAAAGCCCGCGCACAGCAACAAAGACCCAATGCAGCCAAGAATAAATAAATAAAAATAAAATAAAAAATAAATAAATTTATTTAAAAAAAAAAAAAAAGAATGTACAGAACCCTTTGAAGAAGAAATTCAGCAACAGTCCTAAGAGTGATTGCAATTCAAATACTCTAGCCTTGTGATTCCAACCCTGGGCGTCTATGCAGCACTGTTTACAAAAACAAAAGCCCCTCTAAACTAGGGCAGTGATCAGGCAGATTCCTGGACCTAAAAGATGCCCACCAAGATCAATCTGTAGTGTAGAAAAACATTCAGGGATAACATCTGATGACAAAAATAGGATTTAAACTATACACTTTTGGAGGTGAGGGATATGTTCATGGCACTGCTGGTTTCACAGGTTATCCATGTTAAAATTTACTAGATTGTATGTTTTAAATACATGTAGTTTACTGTATGTTAATTATTCCTCAATAACTTTAAAAAAGCTGACAGTGACAAAAATCTAAAAAAAATTTTCCACACAGCATAACCCAAACTACATACATCGTGAGGTAAAGAAAACAAAAAGGAATCACACTCAAATGGTTATATTAGAATCAGAAGATGACAGTTGCTTTTTTTTTTTCTATATAAGTTTCTGCTAAAGCGCACTCGTAACTTTTTTTTTTTTTTTTTTTTTTTTGCCGTGTCAAGTGGCTTACGGGATTTTAGTTCCCCAACCAGGGATCAAACCCAGGCCCTCGGCAGTGAGAGTGCAGAGTCCTAACCACTGGACCACCAGGGAATTCCCCACTTGTAGTTTTGATATGAGCTAAACTTAAATACATTAAATTTGCAAGGAAGGCTGGTGGCATCTGTGCTTTACAGATCAAGCAGAGGCTACAGAGGGGCAGGGTGCGACAGTGGTGAGGGCAGGTGCACATGGACCAGATGCTGAGTGTAAAATAGGTGCGAAGTGCCATGCTGAGTGCGCACCATGCCCCTGACCTCCACTATACTCTCAGAAGGAAGGTACTAGCACTGCCAGGGGAAAGGAAGAGGCGGAGTCCAGAAGGCGGACTCTCTGGCCACAGGTCTCACAGCCAGGAGTGGCAGAGCAAGAACGGAACCCAAGCCAGCCTACCCAGAGCCCTGGCCTCCTTCCCCACAATGCAGTCTCCAGCCTCTGGTCTGGTCCCACAGAGTGAGGAAGGGAGATCCACCTGGCCATACCTGCTGGTGGCTGCCGTGGGTGCACGATCAGTAGAGGAAAAGATGCGGTGCAGGTAGTCGTCCAGTAGCTTCTCGTGCACGATGCCTGCACCACAGGTCAGAAGGGAGAGAAGGGACACATGGTCAGTGTGGCTCCCAGCCCCTACTGGCCACAGAGGCTCCTGGTCCTAGGCCAGCCACAGGAGTCAGCAGAGCAGTCACGGTGGGTGCCCTGCTCCATGGCTGCTAGTGGAGAAGAGCTGACTCACAGGTACAGGGGGTGCAGGAAGGCCTGAGGCTCAATGCACCTGGGACTTTGCTGCCTCTCTCCTTCTTCCCTCAGCACTAGGAGCCTCATCCCAGCCTTTCCAACCCTTACCTGTGACCCTAGATTTCTCAGCATCTGAGGTCAGCCTGTGGCTCTTTCGGGAGAAAGCCATGCCGGCCCCCTTGGACGCCATCTTTCATCTCTCGTGGGCAGCCAGTGGTCCTGGGGGCTGAAGCAGAGGCAGAGCCCGGCTATTCGAAGCCAGCCAAGGGCCCCCATATTGACCTCAATCCTGCGGTGTCAGGAAGGCTTGGGAGCAGGTGAAGCCACTGCATGCACACTCACACACACATCAACCCAGGGCAAAGGAAAGCAGGGGCTTCCAGCTTCCTACACGGGGGTTGCGGGGGAGGGGGTCTGGGGCCATGTGACAGGGCCCCACCATGTCCCAGTGCTCACACAGGGCCCAACAGAGAGCAGGTGACAGATATATGTTTGTTAAACTAAACCAAATGCTTCTGCCGAGTGTGAAATCAGACCCAAGGGTCCAAAGTGAGGTGGCCCAGGAGCAGAGCCCCTGTATCCTTCTCGGTTGTAAGCCACTGTGGGTCCACATCTGGAAGAGAGAACCCTACATCAAGTATAGTCCGCCATCCAAGGCCTTGGTGCCATCTCCAGCTACAAGTCCTGCTTACATCCAAGGCCAGGATCCCCTTCCTCAGTTCCAGAATCCTCCCTCCTCTATTTCAAAGGCCTGCTAGCTGTCTTGCCCCCAATCAAACACACAGTCTCCTACCCCATCAGAGCACCACCCTTGCCCTCCTCACAGGCCCCACTGTCCCCACTGCTGTCCATCCCTCACATACCATGTTGTTGCTACAGCTGCTTCAGAAGCTGCACTAAGTCCCTGGTGCCTGGTTCACTGATCTAGAGCTGTGCTGTCCAACACAGCAGCTACTAGCCACACACGGGTATTTAAATTTCAATTAAAGTTAAAAAGCCAATTTCTCAATTATATTAGTCACATTTCAAGGATTCAGTGGCCCTATGTGGTTAATGGTTACTGGACTAGACTCCGAAAATAAAGAACATTCCCATCCTCACATAAAGTTCTATTAGTCAGTGCTGGTCTAGAGGCTGGCCCTCCAGCACTGCCTTAGACAGAACTTCTCTTATCTCACCCCAAACAGGTCCTCTGCTCCCGCCACACACTCTTGCCCACTCCCAGGCGGCACCACGCCTGTCCCTCAGAAAGGTGACTCCCCGCCCTGCCGCCCACCACCAGCCCTCTCACACCAGAGCAGGTGCAGGACAGATTAGACGCTGTCACTCAACTGATGAGCAAACCTTCCAGACATCCACTCCGGGTGTCAGGTGCTGAGGACCCAGGTGAGAGGCGGTGCTTGACTTTGCTCGGGGGCTCCCTGCCACGTCGATCCTGTTCAGCCCCGCCGAGAGTTCAAGGCTTGTAACCGAACCGACCCCATCTCGGATCCCAAGGACGCGAGGGCAGCGCTTGTTTCCCCCAGTCGCCTCTGCCCGGCCCCACGCTCCGGAGGATCCTCCAGGCCAGCTCCGGCCCGGAGTCTGGCACCACAGGCTGCGACCCCTCGAGCGGCGAGCGCCCTCACACTAGACGGGCTGGGGCCGCAAGGGGAGCCGCGGACACCCACCCCCCTCGGAGCCCGGCCGCCCCTCACACTCACCCCCAGCCTCGGCCGCCGCGTCCGGGCTCACAACATCCGCCCAGCTCTCAGCTACGGCGCCTGTCCAGGGCCAAACCGCGCGGCCGCCGCGCACGCGCATCGACCCGCGCCCGACCTCCGCCAGAGGGCCCCCTCCACAGCCTCCAGCGCGCGGGCTCCCTCCGCGGCCTACAGCTGGGACGTTCCCGGCCCCCGCCTCGCCCCACTGCCCCACTGCCCAGCCGCCTCCGACCCCCGCCTACGCAGGAGGAGCTCCTGGCCCAGCCATGTCGTAACGCTGTGTCCTGGGAGAGACCTTGGCCACCTATCTCAACTCCTACCCGTACTTGGAGGTCCGGCCCACAGGTCCCCTAGGACGTCTGAAAGGCCGTGCCTCCCAGGGTCCCTGCCACCTGTCACCCTCACCTCCATTCAGGCCAGAAGGGTGGCCTCACTCATCTTCCCTGGGATGGCACCTCTGGCGGGGCGAGGGGAGCCTCTCTGGGCTCTGCTGACAGGGGCGTGGGCAGACCTGCCTCCAGCTGGGGCCGATAAGACAGCAAAAGGGGCAGGCTGCTTGAGGCTGGGGCAGGGAATATTCTCCACTTTACAGGGGAAAGCTGAAGCTCAGAAAAGTTTAATATCACCAACTTCGGGCTGGAACCTAGGCCTCTGGCAGCAACCATGTCCACACTGCCCTTCCCTTCAAAGCAGCCTAGGGTGCAGGGAGGGGGAGGGGGTGGGGCTAAGGGAGGGGGGCAGTGGGGCCCTCAAGTGTCCCCACTGAACCTTTCCAACACTGCCCGCTACATAGGGAGGCCTCTCAGGGGGCTAAATGTGCCAGAGTGAGGACACTTGTACCTCACCTATAGGGCCTGAGGCCTGGCACCACCCCCATTCCTGCCACTGGGTCTCAGGTCAGGCCCCAGCAAGTCTAGAGTGGGGGTGTGGAGACAGAGCCACCCAATCCCGTAGGGACAGGTTTCACAACTTCCCGGATGGGGCTGTGGTGGGTCACAGTGCAGCCTCCAGCCAGGAGGATGGGGTGGCTCCCACTCCTGCTGCTTCTGACGGGGTTCTTAGGGGCCCCTGGTGAGTGCCCTTCCCCTCAGCCCTGATCCCCATCTGCGTTCAGAAAGTGGTCGGCCCCAGGCCCATCCGGCTCTTTGAGCCAGGAACTTACTTTCCTATTGGGCATGGAGCAGCAAGTGACCTTGGCTTCTTTCACAGAGCTGGGCAGCCCCAGGAACACATAAACACGTTGCCTATTCAGGCCTGCGTTAAAAAGTCTGCTGTAGCATTGAGGCAGTATTAGGACCGCACAGACGCAGGCACACATGCAGGCAATTACCCCTTATGAGCCAGATCTAATTCTCTAACTTAGCATATGCCCTTATGCTAGTGAGAGCCTAGACTTGGAGTCAGAATGCTTGGGTTGGGCCTCTGCATGGTTAATAAGATAGCTCTGAGCCTTCTCATTCTCATCTGAGAAATGAGATGGGATAAGCTCCATGGGGCAAGCACCATCACCCACTGCTCTCAGAGTATATGTTTTACAGCTGAGCCTAGTGCCTTGCCCACTAAACAGGTGCACTAGTGATAACTATCATGTCTGGGCCTGCTTCTCCCACCCAGTACAGGGGTCTGACCCTTGAATGGACTGACAGGGTCCACTCCAGAGGCCTTGTAGTTTGATCCCCTGAATGAATAAAGTGTGCACGTGCTGATATACATGTGCTGACACGCATGCCCACCCTGCAGGGCAGCGCTCGCCCTTGAATGACTTCCAGGTGCTCCGGGGTACGGAGCTGCAACACCTGCTACACACAGTGCGGCCCAGGCCTTGGCAAGAAGATGTGGCAAATGCTGAGGAATGTGCAGGGCTTTGTGGGCCCCTACTGGACTGCAGGTGAGTGGCCAAAGGACCTAGATAACACTGGAGGTAGGGGAACCTGGGCACTGAGTTACCCTGTGGCTCCTCCTCCCAGGGCCTTCCACTACAATGTGAGCAGCCATGGTTGCCAGTTGCTGCCATGGACCCAGCACTCACCTCATACACGACTGCAGCGTTCCAGGCACTGTGATCTCTTCCAAAAGAAAAGTGAGTGGCTGCAGAGAAGGGCGGGCTGGGGAGATGGCTGCTGGGGTCTCAGGCCTTGTTGATCCTGGGTCTTTTGCTCCCAGTCTATGTTCGGACTTGCATCATGGACAATGGGGTCGAGTACCGGGGCACCGTGGCCATCACCATGGGTGGCCTACCCTGCCAGCGCTGGAGCCACAGGTTCCCCAATGACCACAAGTGAGACAGACTGCAGCTCCCCTCTGTCCCTGCCGGCCTGGCGCCTGCCCCCAGTACGCACTGTATTGCTACTCTCACAGGTACACACCCACACTTCGAAATGGCTTGGAGGACAACTTCTGCCGCAACCCGGATAGGGACCCCAGAGGTCCCTGGTGCTACACAACAGACCCTGCCGTGCGCTTCCAGAGCTGCGGCATTAAGTCTTGCCGGGAGGGTAAGCAGCTCCGGGTCAAGCCTGGGGCGGGAGGAGCATGCCCACGCCCGTCCACGAACCCATCGGCCCTGTGTCTCCAGCCGCTTGCCTTTGGTGCAATGGCGAGGACTACCGCGGCTCAGTGGACCGCACGGAGTCAGGGCGCGAGTGTCAGCGCTGGGACCTGCAGCACCCGCACCCACACCCCTTCGAGCCCCGCAAGTACGCGTGGGCGGGCTCGGCAGGAGGAGGGCGGGCAAGGGGAGGGCCCAGCACTCCAGGGGCGGGGCGATGTAAGGCAGCGCATAGTTGGTTGGGGCCAGACAGGGCCCTTGTTCACGCCCGGCTACCGCCTCCAGGTTCCTGGACAAAAGTCTGGACGACAACTATTGCCGGAATCCGGACGGCTCGGAGCGGCCCTGGTGCTATACCGCGGACCCGCAGATGAAGCGAGAGTTCTGCGACCTCCCCCGCTGCGGTAGAGCGCGAGGGCGGGGCCTGGGAGGGCACCTGGGACACGTGGGGGCGTGGCCTGGCTGGGACTAGAGGCGGGGCTGGGCGTGACCCGGTGGTGGCCCAACAACAGTGGGGCTCCGCCCCAGCCCCAGTCTCACCTCCCACTCGGGCTCCGACCGGCCTCGATCCATCCAAGGGTCCGAGGCACAGCCGCGCCGGGAGGCCACGACGCTCAATTGCTTCCGCGGGAAAGGCGAGGGCTACCGGGGCACGGTCAACACCACCGCTGCGGGCGTGCCCTGCCAGCGCTGGGACGCGCAGCATCCTCATCAGCATCGCTTTACGCCGGAAAAGTACGCGTGCAAGTGAGTTGGCTGGCCGCCGCTGGGAGCCTGCTACTCCTGCGGGTGGGACCTGAGGGGGGCCCCGGGCGGGGCTTGAAAGAAGGCGGGGCTTGGGGAGGAGCTGGAGGCTGGGCTCCCGCCCAGGCGGGCTGGCCAACCCATGACCTGCGACCCACCCGGGCTGAGCTGCGTGCTTGCTCAGGGACCTTCGGGAGAACTTCTGTCGGAACCCCGACGGATCGGAGGCGCCCTGGTGCTTCACATCGCGGTCTGGCATGCGCGTGGCCTTCTGCTACCAGATCCGGCGCTGCACCGACGACGTGCGGCCCGAGGGTAAGGCCTGAGCTGGGGCTGGACGCACGGGGCCGGAGGGCTGGGGCGAGAACCGGCTGACGGTCGCCCCCGTCCGTCCGCCCGCCGCAGACTGCTACCATGGCGCGGGGGAACTGTACCGCGGCTCAGTCAGCAAGACCCGAAAGGGCGTCCGATGTCAGCGCTGGTCCGCGGGGACGCCGCACAAGCCGCAGTAAGTCCGCCAGCGCGCCTGGTGCCTCCCAGACCGAGGCCACAGGCCCCGCCCGGGACTAACCCTAGGGCGGCATGCCTCGGCTCTCCAACTGGAGGCTTGCGAGGGCTTGGGATTACCCTTTGATTTTGCTCCCCCTCCCGCCTAGGTTCACCCCCACCTCCGCCCCACACGCACCACTGGAGGAGAACTTCTGCAGGAACCCAGACGGGGATAGTCACGGGCCCTGGTGCTACACCACAGATCCGGGGACTACGTTCGACTACTGTGCACTGCGGGGCTGCGGTGAGCACCGGCGACACAGCCCCGGGGCCCCGCCCCCAGCCTCCACCGCCAAAGGCTGGCTCCCTTAACGTGGTTGAACTTGGGTCTTTCAGATGATGACCAACCGCCGTCCATCCTGGAGCCCCCAGGTACAGACTTGGGCCAGTTATGCGTCGTGGTCCCTTTACCCCCCATCTCCATCCAGTCCGGGGTTTCAACCAGCACATTCTATCCCCCAGACCAGGTGCTGTTTGAGAAGTGCGGCAAGAGAGTGACCCGCCTGGACCCATGGCGCTCCAAGCTGCGTGTGGTGGGCGGCCAGCCTGGGAACTCACCCTGGACAGTCAGCTTGCGCAACCGGTGAGGCACAACTGCCTGATTCTCCAAGACAGGGGCTGACGCTACATCCTCTGTGCTTGTGCCAGTAGGGGGGCGGGAACCTGCCCCAGCCTCACAGATCCTAGCCAAGACATGGCAGGTCCAGCCTGTATCTCTGTGTCTCAGGACCGTTTCCTAACCTGCACTCCTCCAGGCAGGGCCAGCACTTCTGCGGAGGCTCCCTAGTGAAGGAGCAGTGGGTTCTGACTGCCCGGCAGTGCTTCTCCTCTTGGTGAGCCTTCCTTGGGTTTGGGGACTCCCAACCCCACGCCTTCCTCTCCCCCTTAGCCACCTTCCCTAGGCAAGCCAATGGGTGAGTGTTGGGCAGCAGACTATGAGTCTCGACTGATGTAGCAGAGCTTCTCTCTCAGCCATGGGCCTCTCACTGGCTATGAGGTGTGGCTAGGCACCCTGTTCCAGGACCCACAGCCCGGGCAGCCAGGCCTGCAGCGCATCTCAATGGCCAAGATGGTCTGCGGGCCCTCTGGCTCTCAGCTTGTTCTGCTCAAGCTGGAGAGGTGTGTGACAAGTCAAGAGGGTGTGAGGTGGGGCTGGGCCTTGTGGCCTCAGACCCTGAATGCCGTCATTCTTGCTGAAGACCTGCGACCCTGAACCAGCGTGTGGCCCTGATCTGCCTGCCCCCTGAGTGGTATGTGGTGCCTCCAGGCACCAAGTGTGAGATCGCAGGCTGGGGCGAGACCAAAGGTAAGAGTACACTGCAGGGGCATGGACTGCTCCAGGCCAAGAGGCCCAGCCTTGTGTACTACCCACAGACCCTATCCTTCTTCCCATTCTCTTCACTGTAGGTACAGGGGACAACACGGTCCTGAACATAGCCTCCCTCAATGTCATCTCCAACCAGGAATGTAACATCAAGCACCGAGGTCGTGTACGCGAGAGTGAGATGTGCACTGAAGGACTGTTGGCCCCTGCTGGAGCCTGTGAGGTCAGTGGCAGGGCCCCTGGCAGGCTGAAAATGTACTGCTTCACCCCCAAGGGGGCTAGTCTCTACCATGGTCCAGGCCCTCACCAGTTCTTGCACCTACCAGGGTGACTACGGGGGCCCACTTGCCTGCTTTACTCACGACTGCTGGGTCCTGGAGGGAATTATAATCCCCAACCGAGTGTGCGCACGGCCCCGCTGGCCATCCATCTTCATGCGTGTCTCTGTGTTTGTGGACTGGATTCACAAGGTCATGAGGCTGGGCTAGTCCCGGCCTCAATCCTGTGGGCCTTGGGGAGGACGAAGCTTTCTGTCAGACATAAAGCCACCTTTCCTCTTTATGCCTGTGCAGGGTGCTTCTTAGCCTTTGCTTCTAGGGAATGAATTGGCAACTCCTCATTAGGGCCTGAGTGGCAGAGTCCAACACAACTTGGGCTGGGCAATCTGACCCTAGCACTACCTTAGCCTGTGGGTGCTGTGAAGGGCAGGGCCTCACTAGTCTCCTAAATAAACTGTTGGGAGGAGAAGGGTGGTGTAGGGCAGTTTCTAACAGAAGGGGCTGCAGTAGAGGGAGCTAGCCTGGTGGAGTCCTACTTGGCCAGGACAGGCAGCAGCTGAGCCTCTCGCTGTCCCCTCCCCTCTCACGCTGGAAGTAGTTGCCGTCCTTATGGCTACCATACCCAGGGCCTACGGTCTCTGAACCCCAAGGGTGGGGCTGGGGTTAGAGGTGGCTTGGTACAAAGTACCAGCAGGAACTAGACTCTGTGTCCTCATTTATTATGAGTATACAGCCCACATTCCTCGGCTCACCCATCCATGAAGTCCAGAGCCCAGGAAGCCTCTTGCCGCTCTGCCAGACCCTGGGGCTCTCCAAGAGCCAAGTGTGGCATATGTCACCCAGCTCATACAGAGTGGTAGGGCTTCAGTTGCCCAAGTGTGTGCACAGCCAGAGCGCAGCATTCATGAAGCTGTCTGATTCCACCTCCACCTCTGATAGTGCATGGGTGCTTTTGGGATAGAGCAGGAGCCTGTAAGGGTTGGGCAGCAATGTTTGAGGATTGAGGATCCTTCCCTGCTCACCTGCCCACCAGCTGCCAGGGCTGTCTTGCTGTACTCACCGAACGGGCACGTTTCGGGCCTTGAGGGCACGGTAATACTCCATGCCCTGCTTGAAGGGCACACGCCGGTCCTCCTGGCCCAGCATCAGTAACACTGGTGTCCTCACCTAGGTATGTGGGGAGTGGAGGTGAGCAGGGCCCGGGGCCCTGGACAGATTGGTGGTGCACTGGGCAGGGGGAGGGCTGCGTACCTGAGGGGTATACTTGATGGGCGACTTGTGCAGCATCTCAGCCCACATGTTGAGGTCTGGCAGGCAGTTGCTGCTGTAGGGGAAGCCAGCCTCCACCACGCACCTACAAGACACTGAGATGATGCAGGCCCAGGAGCTCTGGGGCCTGCCGGAGCTCCATGAGGGTACGTAGTGAGGGGGGAGAAGGGCGGGGACCTCTGGGCACACCCACCAGTCAGGGATGTCAGTGGAGCCCATCATGGAGGCAATGTTGATCACAGGGTTCCGCACCACACAGGCACCGTAGGTCTCCGGGTACTGACCAATCAGGTGGCAGGACAGGAAGCCACCATGGGAACCACCCATAAGGGCCACACGGCCTGCATCAAAGTGTTCCTCCTGGAGCACCTGCTCTACTGCAAACTACAGGGTGGGCAGATCATGCTGCAGCCAGCTGCCTGCCCAGCTGAATGGAGCCACACCCCCAGCCCGTCCAGAAGCCCCAGCCCCTGCTACCTGGACGTCCTTCACATCCTGGTGGCCCACATTGCCGGGGAGGGAGAGGATGCTGTCCTGGCCAAAGCCCGTGGAGCCACGATAGTTCACTGGAGGCCAGGGAGGGACCAGACAGGGTGGTCAAGTGACCTTCCCAGCGCCCTTTCACCTATATGTGAAGTAGGCCTTGAGGCTAGCTGCACCAGACTCAAGGGGAAGGGGCCAAGAGATTTGAGACTGCCCAGTGACCACACACCCTTTCCATGGCAGTTGCAAGTTACTTCATGTTATCACCACGCCATGGAGCCAGAGGCTGGCCAGGGCAGTTTCTGAGAGTGATTACCAGGTCCAGGCTGCAGAGGCCTGGAGACTAGGGTGGTACCCGCAGTGCTTGTACAGACCAGGCCCACACCATCACCACCACCCCACAGCTCTACCACAGCTGCAGCACCCTGCTCCCTCACCTAGTAGTACTGCAAAGCCCATCTTGCAAAGCATGGCTGGGAGAAGCATCCAGGCAGTGACAAAGGATGAATGGGGTCCCCCTGCAGATAGGGAACAGAGAGAAGGTGAAAGAGCCAGCTAGGAGGGATTGTGGAAGGGCAGGGACTCTTAGGCCAGTTGCCTACCGTGGGGCATGACCACCATGGGCACCTGGGTCTTATCTGGAGGGTTGCTGGGCTGCAGAAGGATTGCTTCAAAGTCAAGGCCAGCTGCAGGGGAAAAGCAGCAATCAGCAGAGCCAGTTCTACTGCCTAGGGGCTTCCCCAGCCAAGGCCTCAGCTGTAGCTGCAGGTCTGCAGCTGACCTCTGAAACAAGAGACTTGGCCAAGGTAGCCCACACTGTGACACATGGACCCCAGGACGCTCATGCTCCTTCTGCCCTAGTCAGGGAGTCCCAGTCTCTGCAGGGACAATATTCTGGAGGAGGTGTGGTCACAGAGGCCTTACATAGGCCTGTCTTCTTTGGGCTCCGTTATCCCACTGCAGACGATCTGGCCTGGTGATGCCCAGCTCTGATACCCAGAGTAGGTGCTCAGATGCCTGGACACTACTCCCCATGACCATCCACAAGAGGAAAAAAAAAACTCTTAGAGGTAATCTCAAAAAATCCCAAAATGTGAGACAGGAGACGGGAACGGTGACCACAGACACTATGTGCTGGGGAACTTGGAGAAGGTGCCCCTCTGCCCCTGCCCAGCTCACCATACTGCACATGCTCTTGCTCTGGGGGTGGCTGTAGTACCCGGATGCTCCAGGAGATTTCAGGAATGGGCTCGGCCTCCTCCAGGGACACCCATGATACCGCCTGCTCCTTCCCCTCAGGAGGCAGGAACCCAACTTTCTGCCAAAGGGAAAGAGTGTGTCACAGGTGGCCTGGCTGCCTCCCTGCCTTTCCACCAGTGTGAGAGTGGGCAGCTCTCATTATACTGGGCCATCTGCCCACCTCCAGAGAGCCCAGCATGGACTCCTGTCATGAGCTGGTATATACACAGGTACTCACACAACCACACATATGTACCCCTCCCTCCTCAGCTTCTAGGCTGTTATGCTAGGGGACTGAGCACTTTCCCAGGCACCCTGTTCTGAACAGAGCAAACCTTAACCCAGTAGTTTCTCCCCATAGTGCCAGACCCTCGTGGACTATACTGGGCTGGGTCCACACCTTGGCCTCTCACATGCTGACCAGCCACAGTCAGACTCGGGCCAGTTCCCTGACCTGGGGAACTCTGCCTGCACCGAATCCCTGCCTCCTGGCCTGGGGCCCACCAACACTCACCAGGCATGGGGGTAGGCTGGGCGTGGAGAACTGTGCCACCATGAGGTCCCGGTCAATTGTGAGCAGCTTCCAGCTTCCACCTGACCCCCCTGGACAAGGCAGATGCCACCACTATTCCCACCCAGTCCCTGCAGAGCCAGAGTCCCAGGCTGGAGGCTTTATAGTGAGGTGCCCCTTATTCCCTGGGAAGCAAAGGGATGCCCACAGAGGGACTGTCACAGACAACCACACACAGCTCTGGGTGAGCCGCCTTCTCAGTCCATTCATCCAGCAGGTGATGGTTGTCCCCTGGGACTGCCAGATCTGGGGACACACCAGACCACATGGCACAACCACCCACCACCTGATGACTGCCGTCTGCAGGGGTGGCAGCTAGGCCCAGGAGGCTGGGGGGGAGGTGCTAATTCTAGGCAGTGGGGTCCAAGGAGATTCAGATTCCTAAGCAGATACTATACAATGAGATGCAGTTTGGGAACAATCCTTTGGTAGCTTTGTGGAGGAGTGAGTACAGCCAGGGCAGGTGGAGGACTCAAAAACACTTTAGGTGCAGAATCATCAGGCCTGGGTAAGAGGAAGATGAGGGAGCCAACCCAGGGCTTCTGCGCCCTGGGTTGGCAGAGGTGCCTCTGCCTGAGCTTTGGGGAGAGGGAAGGAAGACTCTGGCAGATCTTGGCAAGAGAGAATTTTGTGGGTTTGAGAAGTAGTGTGGGGGCCGTGCTGAGGCAATGCCAGGACACAGGGAGCAGAGCAGAGCCAGGAGGCAGTCTGCTGGCTGGGTAAGGGTCCTGCATAGGCAGGGTCCTCGCAAGACTGTCAGTAAAGGCTGTGGGACAGTCAGTGGTGCACAGTGGCCCAGAGTGCTGCCCCACATGCTTGAGCTCCAGTCCCTCCCCTGGCCTGGCTGGCCCACTCGCCAGCCCTGCTCACCAGCCGTCAGAGAGGTTACACTGCCCATCTGGGTGTCCACAGCAAACAGGTCCTGAAGCAGAGAGGAGGCCATGTGTGGTACCACATCCAAGAGCCCTATGGGTCCTGCCCCCACCTCCTCTCTACCCTCTTGGGAACCCTTGGGCCAAGGCCAGAGCTGTGAGTGACTATGGTGATAGCTACTCAGTGCAGTAGGGAGTGGCCTGAGGGCCTGGGTTCAAATCCCAGTTCCATCACAACTTGCTAAGTGACCCTGGGCAAGATAAGGAATGCCTTTGAGCCCCTTAGAGCTACCCTGAGGACCAAACGATATCTAACCCCAAAGGAGTCTGGCACACTGTGGTGTCCCCACACAGTCCCTGGGAGAAAGCTGCTGTCCCATCTCCATCAGCTCCCCGTATGGTATTCAGGGGCCCGCCCCAGTGGCAGCCCCCTTGCCCACCACATGGAAATGCTGAGGGTGGGGGCTTTGCATCTCTGCCTCAGGAGAAAGGGCCAAGGGCTCTGTTGTGGGGTACCAGGGCAGCCAGCCCCCTCAAGGAAAAATGAGTCCAGGACAGGGGCAGGCAGGGCCTTAAGGGGCCAGGGAGACCTGTGAGCTGGGCGGTCCACCTGGCAGTGTATGTGCGCTATGTCCCAGGCCCACAGCTCCTGGGGGTTGGTTGAGGGCTGCCTCTCAACACAGTCAGGGCTCCTCACCTGCCGGCTGCGCTGAGCTGAGTCGAAAACCACTCTTTGGCTGTCAGCCGACCAGCATCCCGGAGGCAGAAGGCTGCAGTAGATCCCAGAGAAGTTCTCTGCAAAGGCAGAGAGCTGGGGGCCACGTGCAAGAGTGGAGGGGTGTGTGTGTGTCCAGACTACGGGTGTGTGTGTGTGGGTGTGTGCGCGTGCGTGTGTGTGTCCAGACTATGAGTGTGTGTGTGTATGTGCGTGCGTGCGTGTGTGTCCAGACTATGAGGCAGGCCGGGTCGCTGGGGAATTCACCTGGGGCCCCAGAACTGTGACAGAACAACAGCCACATACATGGGGGTACCCTAGGCAATGAGGAGCTGCCTGAAGAGGGGGCTGAGGAGCAGAGGCCTCTGAGGGCCCAAGAGAGGCGGAGCTGAAGAGCTTCTGAGAGAAACTGAATGCACTGGCATTCCTCTGAGCTGCTCTTAAGGGCCGCTGGGAGGCAGCGGATGCTGTAACCAAGACACCTGTCTGTCTCTAACCGTATTTAGCAGAGTACCTGGCACTGGGCCTGAATAAATCCTACCCTCTAACATCATCACTCATTTACCCCTCACTACAATCCTACAAAGAAGGCAGGAACAACCACCCTCTCCTCACATAAATAAATGGAAGCTCAGGGGGTCAGGATACTGTCCAAGAACACACAACTAATAAGGGGCAGAGCTAGGATTCAGACCAGGTCCCCACTGCTGCATCCCTGTAACCCAAAGACAGGAAAAGGAGGCCATCTCTTGTCCTTGACTCCTGGAACTGACCAGGTGGCCTAAGGAAACAAGAGACTCACCCCTCACGTCCTTGGGATAGTCTGGGATCCCAAGCAGAGTTGTGAGCACCCGAGACTGTGACTGGAGCTTGTCAGCCAAGAGCCACCCTCCCAGAGACCCTGCTGCCTCAAGGGCTTGGACTGGACAAACGTTGGGGTGGGGGCTGGGAGTGGGAGAATGAGCACCCTTGGGGCAGGACCTGCCAATCTAGTGTACTTTCTGAGACCCCTTGAAGGAGCAGTGGCTTTAAGCAGCCACTGGAAAAACAAGATAAATCTATGGGCTGTGGCACAAATGAAATAATCTCAAGCCTCAGCCAGCTTGGGCCACTCGGATCTCAGCTTTGGTCCAGCTGACCTTCTGTGAGAACCATTCCCTATAGTAATGGCCCCAGCCCCTGCAGAGGCTGAACCTGGGGCTGGCCCAGCAGCGGGGAGACTTCAGAAGGAACCCAGGCAGGAAGAGCTGAGGAGGCTGGCCCTGAGCAGGGATAACAGATGGCAGGAAAACAGAACTGCATGCTCCTTGGCACCCACCCAGCCGACACCCCTTACCTCCCAGCTGCCGAGGCACAATGTCCACCACCACGGAGGTGACCCTGGTATACCAGTCATACTGCAACAGAACACAATGGTCAGGCTCACCAGGGGACTGGCAGTGCCCTCAGGGCAGGGAGGGGAGGACCTGAGAGAGGCCTGATGTATCTCCTTTCTGGTGACCTGGAGCAGATGTCTGGAGGGGCCTTTGACTTTCACTAGGGGCCCTTTTACAAGGACTGAGGCTCTGTAACTGCCCATTATATCCCAGCCCCTTGCAGAGCCTGGCCACGTGCAGATAAGAAGCAAAAGGAGGAGCATTCTCGTAGACAGAGGATGCTCTCAAGGTGGTGAGTTTTGATTGTGCAGAGCCCCCATGACAGCCTCCAGGCCTTGCCTGGAGAGAAGGAAAGGCAGAACTCACACCATCACTGTACCCAAGACAGGAGGTCCACTGAGGAGGCCGTGGGGAGATGAAGCTGACCCTCCAGCTCTCATCTGCCATCCCCTCCTCTTGCTGACCTCCCCCCACCCCCACCCCAGCTCACCAGGCACAACTGGCCACACTGCTGATGCGGGACCAGAGATGGGAACCTCAGGTAGACGATGCGACATTGGTCTGGGCTCAGCCGGGGAGAAGAGACAGCCAGAGAGTCATCCGAGAGGAGCTCTGGACCAGACAGAAATGCGAGCATCATGCAGGCTGCCAGGGCCAGTGTGTGTCAGTGAAGCACAGGTAGGTGCCAGCACTTACCACACTTCCCCCCGATGAGGTCTACATAGTACAGGGCTGACCTGGAACCACCAGAGAGACACTCAGCTTCAAGGCCAGTCTGAGCTGCAAGGCCCCCTGCCCTGCCCCTTCGACTGTCCTCACCTTCGATTGGTGCAGAAGCGGATGCCCAGCCGGAAGGGCTCATGCCACCAGCCCACAAACACAACACCTGTGTCTCCAGGGGCCCAGAATGCCTGTAAACAAGACCACAGGGCAAGTGTGAACAAGGGTCAGTAGCTCAGGCAGGGGCCCCAGACTTTCGGAGTCATGTAGGCCAAGTCAGCACTAACCTGTCCAGGGGACACACTCTCAGGGACCCCCTCAAGCACAGAGATGTTGCCACTCTCGACATCCAGCACACAGAGTACAGGAGTGCTTTTGGAAACCAAGTTTTCTCCCCAATCTTCGTAAAATAAAAATTGATCCCCCTGAGAACACAAGACACTCAATGCCCAGCCTGTCTTGCAGGAGATGGCCCTGCCCCCTAGAAGCCAGTACCTCCCTGGTTCTGATAGGCACAGTGTGGGCAGAGAGCATAGTGGACCCCAGCACTGCCCTGAGGGGCCTTCATGGACTGGCCATGGCCATGAGCACCTTAATGGCCTGGTCTGGCTTCTTCAGCCTGGCCACCTCGTCATCGCTGCCACTGACGTCCAAGGCTTTGGTCTGAAAGAAGGACTCAGCCTTGGGGCGCTTCTTCTCTGCCACGTATAATAAGTGCGTCTCCGAGTGCGACCAGGACAGGCAGCCAAAGCAGTCTGGGTGCAAGGAAGGCCGATCAGGGGGAGCCCTGGGCTATGGCTGCCCCTCCTGTCCGCCCTGCCTGCTCACCAGCCAGATGCCTCACCATCCTCATAAACCAGCCCATGTTTCTCCAGCGCTGACAGGTTGAAGCTCTTGAGCTTCCGGTTCTTCTCCCAAACCTAAGGACATCTGGGAGTCAGGTTGCCTATCTTCCAACAGAGCCTTATCCGTGGGACTGAGCCCCCAGTTACCCACCACGTGGTCCTATGCAGACTTACCTCCAAAAACTGCTTCTCCTCCCCAGCGCCCGGCCCTCCAGCCTTGCGCAGCACAGCTTTCATGGTGCCTGAGGGAGATTCTCTGCTCAGCAGCCTGAGGAGGATGTAGGGGAGCAGGTCAGTATTACCTCCCACCCAGTGATAGCCCATCCTGTCCCCTTATTGGCCACAACCTCTTAGACAAGATTTTTGAGGCTCTGGCCCACAACCGCCCCTGCAGCCCTTCTAGCCCTACCACAGCAGCTGCCTTGCCTCCCTTCCCTGGGGCAGGGACTCTAGTCCCAGCCCAAGTTTGGAGCAAGCCTCCAATGCTTGTGACCATGTCACTACTACCTGAGCTCCCAAGGGTCAGGGGTCTGGCTCCTGGCTTCCCTTCTGGGCCCTACCCACACCAAGGCACAGGGTGGGCCTTCATAAAAGGCTTGCAGATGGCCACGGCCTTGCCTACAAGCTTCCTCCCTCAAACTTACTCGCCCCGGGTCTCCACACTGTTGCCCGCAGGCCCTGCAAACACCACTGAGTCCGCATCATGGAACACCAGGTACTGGCGGCAGAATCGGATGTTCTCCATGCGTTCCAGGTCCCTCTGGGTCCACTCTGCGAGGAGAGGCATGAGGCTGCTCAACTTGACCAGTCCCAGCACAGGATACCCCCTCCCCTACCCCACCTCTCTCAGTCTATCTCCAGATATTCTGGGGGGCAGGATGGGCAACACTTGGCCACAACTCTCAAGTCTAGGCCTCCAGAGCCTAGGCTGACAACGTCTTGGAGAGAAACGATTACTGCTCCTAGCATCCACCCTAGAATCTTGAGAGCAGGTGTGGGATACGATGACGGGGGTGACCCTTACAAGGCCCACACTCTGCACTCATGGGCACCATCCTATAATACCCCAAATAGGCCGCCCCCCCCCCATACACCTGTGTGCACAAACCTCTTACGGATGCACTGTTCCACACCCACACTCTCCAGGCCCGGCCTTCTCCACACACCCGTGTGCACTGTCAGGCAGCTAGCCCTCCACGCCCCCCTCCTCTCCACCGACTCCCCTCCATACACACACCAGTGTGCACCGTCCGGTAACAACCCCCGTACTGCGTGGTGACCTCCGGGCCCAGGCAGGCGGCGCTCAGCGCGGGATGGCGGCTAAGGTCCCGGTACAGCGCCGCCGCCTCTTCGGGCTCGTTCAGCAGCACCTGCGCAGGGGACACAGCAGGGTCAGGCCCGGCCCGGGCTGCAAAGAGCACGGGAACCGCGGGCCGCTCCCTCACCTGCCGCTCCATGGTGGCTCTGGGCCGCCGGGGTGAGGCGGGGCGTTCAGGCGCCCGGAAGTGAGAGGCCCGGCCAGTCTCCGCCGCGGCCTTGCCGCACAGTGAGAGGGGCGGGACTTTCGACGAATGAGCGAGGACGATTAGACGAGGGGCGGGGCCTCGATGGTAAGGAGGTGGGGCCTGCGAGGAACAAGTTGGAGCTGCGGCCCCAGGAGTCCTGGAGGGGAAGAGCAGGGACCTCGGGGAAAGGAGCAGGCCTTTCGGGGTGGGCTAGGCTGGAGAGAGGCGAGCTCTGTGGGCCAAGGCCCGGCCTATTACTGGGAGGGGAGGGAATGGGGTTTCCGAGGAGAAGGGGCGGCGCTGTCGAAACGGAATAAAGGAGCAGGTCTGTAGGGAGGGGCGAGGTGTGTGAAGAACGTCAGGGCCCACGGGAGGAGGGCAGATGAGGCCGGACGGGGGTGGGCCCTAAGCATCCGGGGGCAGGTCCTGAGAGGCTGCGGACCGAGGACTCCGAAGACGCGGGGGTGGGGTGAGAGGGCGGGGCTGAGCCCTGCGAGGGTAAAGTCGAGGAAAAGAGAGATGAGGGGCGGGGGCGTGAGAGGCAGGGTGCAAGCCGAAGTCAGCCCCAGCTGGGGTCTTCCGCAGCCCGGAGGCTAACTGTCGGGTCCTTCTGGTCCATTACGAGGCAAGCATTCACCAGACGGTGCCAGGCCCTGCTCTGGAGGGGCTCTCAGGCCGACGAGAAAAGAAGGGCAGAGGTGCGTTCCTGGCAGGGGGCGCAGAGCTCGAGCCTTGGAGCTCCAGGGCGTGGGGCAAAGAAGGGCGGGTGCAAAGGTAACAGGGTGTCGCCTGGTCTTATCGGCCACCAGGCCTACCCTAGAAGCTATCTGCCCCTGCAGCCCTCACCCGCCCCGCTCAGTGGCACCTTGCTGGGGATCATGAGTGTGTGGGCCTCTGTCTGCCTTCCCAGGCCTCAGCCCAAGTTCTTGGGTGTAGAGGGCCTGGGGGGTCAGGCTCCACCCAGAACCAGAGAGCTTCCTGTGGAAAGAAAAACCTGGGCAGGCAGGTTCCCTCAGGACAGTGGCACTGGACTGGGCAGGTTACAATGGCAAAAGAGGGCAGGAGAGGCTGGGCAGCAGTCAGGCCAGCAGCAACGGATGTCCCCTCCTCCATATACCCTGAGCCTGGCTGGTCTTCCACACCTCAGGGCCCTGGCTCCCTGCGCCCTGCCTTGCCTTTGACTGAGATCCCACTTGACTGGCCTGCAGCTTCTCCTTCCATTGGATTAGTTAACTAAAAACAGTTTCCACTTTCTGAGGCCACTTAACTTGTGAGCATCCAGTGTGTGCAGGACTGTTAAGGCCAGAACTGGGAGCAGAAAGAGTGGCCCCAGCCACCAATCTGGGTGGAAAGTTGGAAACTAGGATGTTCATTACAGCATTGTTTATAACAGGAAAACTGGGAACATGGTGCCTGTCCTTGAGGGCATGTGCAGTAGACTGGCTGTAAACTCATGGTGCAGCTCTCTGGAGGCCGGGCACTGGAGGATGAACATCTAAATACTTGGAATGAATGTGTAGAAGTAAACAGGAGGCTAGAAAACAGTAAGTACTGTGCCTTCTGGCTTCTGTTTAAAATGAAAAAGGAAAACACAAACAGGAAGGAAAGACATGCATCAAGATACTAACTTTAGGGAAGGCCAGAGGTGAGGCTGATACTCGTTTCATTTATCTGTGTTTTAAAAAATTTCTAGCAACTCTGGGTTACTTTGATAAGGAGGCTCTCCCATCCTGGGGAAGGACTAAGATCTAGCAGCCCCCAAGAGTTTGGGGGTTGGAGTGGACACAGCAAGGCAGACAGGTGTAGGGCTTGTTGGTAACACCAGGGGGCAGCACCTGCTCACCTGCTTCCCCAGGGAACCAGGCCCTAGAAAGCTGTTTGTGCAGCCCCGACACTCAAAGGCTGTGGAGGCACAGTCCCTCAGCAGTCTGCCCAGTGAGCTAACTGCTCCCTCCAGGTCCAAGCATTAAACCTGCCTTGGGGCGCCTTTGTGGAGAGGCCCACTGTCTTTGGACAGATTGGTATGAACTCAGCCCTGGCCTTGCCAGTACTTCTGCAACTTTGCCTTTTCACTCTTTTCCCTTTAACTGTGAAAAGACAGGACTGTCACAGTTTGGGGATTTGTTCTTCTGCCTACGCCTTCCCGTTTCAGAAACCATCCCAGAGACAGTCTGTAGGTTGTTTATATCAAGTCCTTTTATTCTGATACCACAGAATTACCTTGTTACAATACAGGGGGAGGGACACTGAAGTACCACGAGTTCTCACAGAGCACAGGAGGACGGCACACGATTCACAAGGTCATGTGGAGGACTCGGGTCATTCATTGCACTTACAACTGTAAACTTGTTTGTTTGACTTTGTACAGCACTCTTCCCCCCTCAAATAAAGAAGGAGAGAAGGAAAGAAAGGGAGAGAGGAAAGAAGGGAGGCAGGGAAAGAGTGAGGGGGAAGCAAAAACAAGACATGGAAGCTAGCAGAGGAAAGGCATTGGGCGGCCACCACTCTCCAGGGCACTGCACTTAGAGAGAAGGAGCTGATTTGATCCCAGAGGCCAAATGAGGCAGACACACACACACATACACACTCACACACTTGTTCACATGCATACACACACAATATCTCATGACTTCCATGGCTCTCCAGTGCCACCCCAGTGCACATGGCAGCAGGGCTGCTGGTACCCAGGGAGACAGAAATGATACCTCTGAGGAGTTTCAGTTGGTCAGGCCTGTCCCTCTGACCCTGTCGAGTCCACAATGACAAGTATTTACAGAATGGGGGGAGGGGGCACGAGGGCAAGGGAGGGGCCAACAGGCCAGGACCTTGTTGTCATGGTAAAGAATCTGCTTGGAAAACTCCCCACAGGCTCCAGAAGACAGGCCATGGTTGCTGCCACTGCTGCCCAGTCATCATGGGCCCTGAGACCACCCTCTCTTCCCAAGGACTAAGTGGATGGTGGGGAAGCGGGGTGTCACTGTGAATGCATTAGGCCCTGAAGTAGACAGAGGCGGCAGTGCCCTTGTTCATGACACTGGGTCGGGGGAGGGTGTAGAGAAGGCCTGGATTGCATCCCAGAGAACCCCTTGCCCATGTGGCAATGTGCTTGGTGCTCCCCACTGCCCAAGGCATCGAATGCTGGTCCCTCAGCCTCTGGCCCCCAGAGCCACAGCTGTATCCACACAAGGGCCAGGACACCTGTGGCCCAGAGGCCTGCTCCAGCCACCTTCACAAGGGGTGATAGGCACAGATGTGTCCTGTGGATACACTGGGGGTTAGGGAGTGGCAGATGTCAGAAATTTCAAACTCAGAAAGCTTGGCCAGAAAGGAGATTTGCTGAAGAGTCAACATTGGAGAGCGTGAAACTAGCTTTGATGGAGGCTGACCTGCTGTCATCTCCCTGCCTGTTCCCTGCTCCTGGTCCCATCCCTTGGCCTTTTATCGGGAGGATTGCTGCATTAGTCCCTCATGTATCCAGCCACTAGGCACATCCCCACAAAGACCTGGCCCTGGGTGGTCAGAGGTGCCAGATGGTGGCCTCCTTCAGCCCTTGCACAGATGGCCTCATACAGCCCAGGCCTGATCTCTGGGATGAGGCAGGTGTCCCGTTGGATGGGTGAAGCCCAAATCCAGAAGGGCAGGGTCTTAGGCCCAACACAAGGGTTGACAGCCTCCTATCTCATCCACAGCTGCCAGAGGTGGGCCAGGATCCCTCTCTGAAGGGGTTTGTGGACCTTATAGGAAAGAATGAGAAATGTGGACCCCTGAGAAATGCATGGTGCAAACCAGAGCACTCTGGAGGAAGGCCAGGCCTGGAGGGGTCAGGCAGCTACCACCTGCCACACTCTTGGCTCAGTCTTAGAGAAGCTGATGAGCAGTGGGATACTTAGGCTTCAGAGATAGGGGCTGGCAGGGAGTTTAGGTCCTGGAGACAGATGCAGAGAGTGTCACAACAGAACCTTCTGTAAGTTTGTTATTGAGAAGCTTTCCAAGAAACTCAGCTTGAAGCCACTGTCTACGTGAATATGCACTCTGATCAAAGATGACACTGTCAGCTGTCCTCACCACAAATGCCAAAACTCCAGCTCTTCCTGAGCATTCTCTGGCCCCCTGGCCAGATCTCCTGGCTCACAGACCTTTGAGCCTCCCAGCCACAAAGGAGAAGTACAGTCAGGAGCTGGGCCCTACCCTTGGCCTCTGTCTCTCTGGCTATAGACGCAGCCCAGCTCTGCTCTTGAGCAGTGCCCTGCTGGGAAGGGGCGACCAGAGGTCTCTGGCTCAGGGCTGGGATAAGTGGGGGAGTGACTTACAGATGGAAATCCTACAGCAAACCTTCCGAATGTTCACACGCACACATCCTGTGCGGGCTCCCACCACGTGTCTCCTCAGAGACATCTTGGTCAGAGAAACCTGCAGAGGGTGTGGGGCCTTGTACTGCCGGGCCCACAGCCTGGCATGCTCAGGCAGCAATTCCGGCGGGTCCTCACTAGCTCGTGCAGAAGTTAGCTAGAAGCACTCCTGAAGGAGAGGTTCTGAGACAAAAAGAACTCCAAGCAAGAGGGTCGAGCATTGAAAATGGATGAAATCGTGCAAAGAAGCTGCGAGCTGTGCATGCTCCACTGCGGGACAGGCGGTGACTCGCCTGGCAGCAGCGAGTCCTGCCACAGGTCGAACATGCCACAGACTGAGAATTTCACACACACAGTGGGAGCAGGGGAGGGGGAAGGGAGCGAGGGGTTTGATATGAGCATATCTATCCAGTTTCTCAATTGCAGGTTTGCAATTAACTCCTTATACATAACACGGAATTTAATAAATATTAACAGTTGTCTTTGAGGGTTTATATTTCATTGCATAGAACGTTAGAGATGAGACTTGTGGCTGTGCCCAAGGTGAAGGGAGGCCCCTAAGGGAAGGGCCTCAGGGAGGAACACTGCCCAGTCCACCAGGTGGATGGACGGTGCCACACTCCCCAGCGCAGGGCCCTGGGCCCTTCCCTTGGCTGGCAGAAGCCCTGGCCCCTCTGCTCTGAGCATGTCCACTGGTGATGGCTTAAGAAGGACTGGAGTTGCACAGTAAACAGAGGCGGGCTGAGGGGCCTCCCTAGACCCTGCCCTGGGGTTGTGCTCTTGGTGGCCTGCTGCCCACTATTGCTTCTAAGTCAATATTCTCCCTGTGCTGAGCAGGGGCAGAGCAGAGAGGGAACCAAACCATCAGTCACAAGGTGGTGGTGGAGGGGAGAGGCAAGGAGGTGAGCCGAGAGAGCGAAGAGAGAAAGGGTGGGGGGAGAAATAAAAGAACAATGTTTATGAGGTATACACTTAAATCAAACTGAAATAATTAAGGCTGTTCTTGAAATCAAAAGAAATCCCCAGGTGTACGAACGAGGAGCCGGCTGGTCGAGACAATGGTGGTGCCGCTGGGATGCTCACGATGACTGGGGGTGATGGCTTTGAAGATGGTGGCGGGCATGCTAGCACGCGGCCACCCACGGGCTGGGAGAAGCCTCAGCCAGCGCCCACGCTGCTTTTCGGTGCTATGGCCTCTTATTTCAGCGATGAGACAGTGTTAGGTCCTAATGTTTGTAAAGTTCTCCCAATCCCACGCTAGCCACATGGAAGTCTGCTCCGGTGTCACCCAGGGGGCAGGGTGAAGGGGGCAGGGCCCTGTGGCCACAGAGGGATCTGGGCCAGCTGGAATGTGAAGGAAACGGAGCCCAGGGCCCCCAGCCCTCAGTCAAAGCCCCTCTCCAAGGCTGTGGAAAAACTTCTGGCATTGTGGAGGGAGGGCAGCGTCCGTCAAAAACAGGCTGCGCGCGCCCAAACTCTGTGTATAACGCATTGGTAGCCTGGCTGGCCAGGCCGCGGAAGGCGGCTGTGGGAAGAGCAGCAAGACTGCCGCGTGGCAGGGCCTGAAGAGAGGGTTCCTCCCTCCCAACGACGGCTACGCCTTGAAGGTGGTGCCCTGAGGAGAGCAGGGTCTCTGGAAAGACAATCACAGGTCCCCCTGGGCCAATGGTCCCACTTGACCAAGAGATGTTTCACCCCGGCAGCTGCTGTTAGAAAACATCCCGTCCTCAACTGAGGCCCGCCTGCCACGTCCCACCTGGTATGAGTCTTTGGGCCAAGGTTTGCCAGATTGTAGATGCTTGGAGGAGAAAAGGAGGGAGGGGGAAAGGAAACAGGAAAGACAGAAGAATTTTGTCAAGAACTGTGGACAGCTGCTTCCCGCCCACACTCCTTCCAGCTGTCTGCCACAAGCTGACGGCCTGGCTCCTCCTCACCCACGGGATCCCACCCCACTGAGGCTGGGGGAGAGGGGTGCTTGGGCAGGTTTGAGGTCATAAAGAGAAGATCAGGAAGAAAGAATCAGGTTGGACAGGAAGGGCCATTTCTTTAACACAAGTTGCTTTTTGTTTCTTAAGAGTGAGGGAGATGGGATTTTGTTTAAAACAACAAGCCTCTCCCAGCCCACTTCTGAAATTTCCACAAAAGACACCAGGAGATAGACACTCACAGAAGCACTGACCGCTTGGCCCAATCAGCCAAATGCCAGAACTTGAGGGTGATTCTTTTAATTACAAAGTTAGTGGTCTCAGTAGCCCACGCACATCGTGTGACAGGACACAGAACAAAAGGAACGACGCAAGTGGTTCCTTTCCCTCCCTGGTAACAGTGCTCTGGTAACAGTGCCCTACACCCAAGGTGGGTCCTGCCATAGACCTGGTCCATGGGCTGCCCCTCTTTCCCCTCCCTTCAGCACAACTTCTGATTTCATATCTGTTTCAGGGCAACTCAGAGGAAACATCCAGCTGGGTGGGAAAGTGTCAGGGAGCCCACTGTCGTGGGGTGAAGGCAGGAAGAACACTGAGGTGCTGCACTGTGGCTACTCTAATTAGAATAAATTCCGGGCTCTTTACTTTCGCCTACAAAGCCCACCCCAGCTGGCTCCTGCCCCCTCTGACGTCACCCGGACCATCTCTCCCCTCCACTGTGGATCTAGCTGTGCTGGCCTTTTGTCTGTCCCTGAGGCCTATCTGTCTCATCAGAGCCTCTGCGGGTGCTGTTCCCTCACTGGGCACATCCCACAGCAGCCTCTTCTCCTCCCTTGAGCCTTACCTATCACTGACCACTTTCTCTAGAGTGGCCCCCTCCGTGCCATAACCCTGCGTCCCTGGCTTCAGAACACTTATAACCTTCAGAAATTATCTTTTAATCTCATTTTTTAAAAACTTATTTATTCTCTGCCCCTCTTAACGGGCTGTCAACTTTAGAGGGCAAGGACTTGGTCTTGTTCCGTGCTGGATCCCCAGAACTCAGAACAGGGCCCAGCACCTACCTAGGGCCTGACAGACATTTATTGAATAAATGAATAAATGGATGGGAAACTGGACCTTTCCAGTTTCCCTGCTAGTCCTCCAGAGATAGGTGGCCCTTTTGGCACTACACCCAGCTCCCTCCCACAAGCAGGCCAGGCTGGGGAAAGGCCCTTGCTGGCCCCAGCGCTCCCTCGTGATTTGCTTGTTGAGTGCCTGGCCCTGCCAAACACACACCTGCTCACTATGAGAAGCACCCACACCTCCATACTCTTTAACAGTAGAATTCGCAAAGGCGCGGTAGGAAGAGGGTCCCAAGGCTATGGAATGGGAGGAGGTGGTCCCTGGCTGTGCGCAGAGCAGCACCAACAGCCAGCCTACCCTCCCTGCCATCCTGCATGATGTACCGCTTCCTCCTTCCCGCCCAGAGGCAAGGCCAGGTCCAGAGGAGGCTCTAGGCAGAGGCTTCAGATCCTGCTTTGGCCATTGCAGCCCAGAGAGAGCCAGGGCTCCCATCCTGAGGCCCTTCCACTCTCTCCCTGGGCTGACCTGGTCTGGAGCTGAGACTCCTGTCTGGATGACCTCCCTTTCCGCTCCATCCCTTTCCTGTCTGCCTCTCCACTCATTCTGCTTTTCCACCTTGCAGGTGTTGAACTCAGCCTGTGAAGCCAATTGTATCTTGACGTCACACCAAGGAGTGCTAAGCTCTGCAGGGTTTGAGGACTCCAGCCTCATCTGAATGTCTGGAGCAAAGGTCCCAGCACTAGGCCTCAAGGACAGGGCTTTGGAATCAGTGCCTAGTGTACAGACCCCAAGTTGTGGGGCACGGTTTGCTCTGCCGGGCCCCTTTCCCAAGGTTACTTACCTGAGTCACCTCAGCCAGCTCAGTTGTCTCTGCCTCCCAGGTAGCAGCTGGGCCCATCCTAGCTGGAGGAAGCCCACCAGGTCCCTCCTGGCTCACACTTACAGGAACTGGGTCAGTCTGGTCAGCTAGGCCTTGGCCCTTCACTCCCTCCTCTGCCTCACCCAACCCTAGTCCTGATACTCACTGTTATACGCAGAGTCCAGAGCTGCGCCCAGGCCTCTGACTCCAGAGATTTTTCCACAGCAACGATATCATCTCCCTTCATTTCTTCAAGAGCCTGTGGAGCATTTACAGAGAAGGGCTGGGAGGAGCTGTATCCCAGGGGGACCCACCTACAACCTAATGTCAACTCATAGCTTTAGGAACCCTGTTGGGGGCTAAGGGGTGGTAGAAAAGGACAAAGGGATGTTGGCCTTGGCTTCCCTTTGCTGGGGACCTCTACTGTGTTGGCCACATGTTGGGACCTCTGTGCACAGGGTCCCTCTTCCTCTTCCTCCTCCCACTCTCATAGGGGAAGGACACTGCAGCTCTGGCCACACCACCCACTACTGAAGACCACATTCCTCCCAGAAGACCCCGCAGGACTTAAGAGCCCTGACTCGAGCACCAGGAGAGGGTGGGTACAGGCAGCTCATACTCACCCTGCAGGGCACGGTCACCAGAAGGAGGAGAATTTTTTGCCAAAAGCAGACACAGCTGTGACAGAAAAAGGAGAGAGGTGTCAGGAAGTCGGGCTAGGCTCCCTCCTAGTCAAGACCGTTTGGCACAGTGAAGCCAAGCTCAGCCTAAGGGGCAGGGACTACCCAGAGAACCACTAGGCCGCAGCAGGTGGGCCCTCGGGCTGGCCTGTGCCTGGGTGACTGAGTCCGGAACCAGTCCCCAGACCCAACCTCGGCCAGAGTAGGGCCCTGGAGCAGCCGTCCACCCTGGACCTGGCTGTAGGCAGTGCGTACCTTCCGTCAGCTTGCCGGCCTGCTCTGCTGCCCCACCAGGGAGGATCTTGGAGAGCACACTCTCCCCGTCAGCACCTGGCTGGCCGGCAGGAGCCCCTGGGGTCCCTCCAGGCTTGGCTCCAGCCTTCATGCCTAGGGGTAAAGAAACCACCATCATAAGCTGTGCTTGGCCTGGCTCTTCAGCGTCTGAGTGGGAGAGCAGCTAAGAGGGAATCTTACCACGGGTACCCTGTGAGGTGGAGGGTGAGGAGGAGGATAGAGAAATAAAGAGAGGAAGGTAAGAGTGGGAAGAAAGGGGTGGGAGGAAGCAGCAAAAAGGAGACTGAGGAAGATAAAGAGGGAGAAAGGGAGGAATAGGCAGAGGAAGATGAGAAGGCAGAGGAGAGAAGGGAAGGGGAAGGAAGGAGACAGTAGGAATCCATGGTCCTGGCCCTGTGATCACCAGCACCTTCGAGGCTCCCTGCCCAGAGCTGCCTGGGCCCTAAGGCCCCAGTGCTGGTGATCCCATTGGCTCATTCTAACCCCAGGCTCGTTTCTGCTGGGGAGGCCTGCAGTGCACTGGGCACCTTCTCAGAGAGCAGTGAAGGCATGCAGTGCAGGGGAGCTCAGGGTGCCAGTCAGCACAGGGAGAGGGCAGCCCAGGTACTCTTGGTCATAGCCAAGGGCGTCCAAAGGCAGGCTCACCTGCAGGTCCTGGTCCTGGTGGTGGCTGGGCCTGAGGAAGTCTCCCCTGCTGGGGTGCTTTGGCAGTCCCTTTAGAGCCGTTCGCCTGCTCTGCCCGCGGCTGCAACACAGAACCCATAGCTGAACTACCACGCGTCAACTCTGCCCAGCCTGGAACCAAGGGGCTGTCCAAGCTGCAGTCCCAGCATCCACCCTGGGGAGGATCCACGTACTGGAGCCTTACTTACTGGTCCTGATGGCTGGGGGCCTGTGGCTGTCGAGGGCCCTGGCTGAGGCTTCCCTGCTAGCTGGCTGGCAGCGGGGGCCGGACCCCGAGCAGGTGGCTGGCCCTGCTCGAGCAGGCGGGCCTGCGAAGGGGCCTGCTGCAGAGGCTGTAGCCCGAGACCCTGCTGCTGCTGCTGCTGCTGCTGCTGTGTCTGCGGCTGGCGCAATGCTGTTGCTGAGGGTGTCTGCCTGGATGGAGGAGGCTGTGACTGCTGTGGACCTGGAGCTGCCTGCCGACCTTGCGGCTGCAGCTGGGGTTCTGGCTTTGGCTGCAGTGCAGCGGGCCCTGAGTGGGCCTGCCGGGAGCCCTTCTTGCTCTCAGAGGCATGATGGTACGCTGATGGAACACGGGATGGCTGTGAATATTCACCGGAGCTGGGGTACCCAGGCTGACCCTTCTTCTGCACGGTCGGGGCAGGGCTGGGCTGAGGGTGAGGCCGGGCCTCATGGCGACTCAGGTCTCGAACGTGTGGTTTGGCAGCACGCCGTCCCGGCTCCTCGCCAGTGTGGCGGCCTGAGTGCCGCCCGTGGTCACCATGGTGTCGGTGTTCCTTGGCTGAGGCATGGCGGGCTGGGCCACCCTCATCGTGTGGCCACAGGCCCTCCTCGGGGGGCTCATCGTAGTCGTGGTAGCCGTGCCTGGCAGGGCCTCGCTTCTGGGAGGAGGAGGAGACTGCGTGGCCCCCGTGGTGCCTGAACCGGTCAGAGCGGGCATCCCGGGGCTTATCAAACCAGTCTGTCTCCTCCTGGCCCAGGTGATACGCTTCAGGGACCAAAAACAGAACACCATCAACCCCCGGGCTGGCCACAGTGGGAGGCCCAGCTGAAGCCATGCAAGGAAAACAGAGGGTGGGCGCCACAGCCACAAGCGTAATGCCAGGCCCCAGCCCCCTCCCACAACCGGGCCAGGGCGCGGGTGCAGCAGGCAGGAAGGGCAGCCTGCAGCAGGGCCCACTGGGTGAGGCGCCAGGCCAGCCCCACTGAGACATCTCAGGGCTCAGGGCCCCACGGACCGGCAGGCCCCCCAGGTGCTGAGCATCTGCAGAAATCACCCCCAGCTGCCATTACCTTCGCTGTCGGAAACTACGCAGTGGGAATCATCCAGGATGTAGCCCTCCTCACACTTATGTGCGTGGGCCCGCGGTCCATCCTTGACATGCTCCTGGACGTCAGGCATGGAGTGGCTGGAGCAGAACTGTGGGCAGGTGTCCCCCGGGGGGAGGGTGCCCCCAGCAGGGTGAGGCCGCCCCAAAGGGCTGACGGGGCTCTCCTCTTCAGAGGCTTGGCTCCGCATGGGGGGCCGGGGCCGGCCATGGGCCATGCTCAGAGATGAGGGCTTGGGGCCCGCTTTTTGAAGTCGCTCCACAGCCTCCCGTTCCCGCTCGTATCCCTTGGCCCGGCCACTGACGTCATGGCTGGAGAGCTTCTCCCCGCTGTATGCAGATGCCACCCGGGACCGGCTGCTCCCACTGTACACACGGTCATCCTCTTCCACTGGGTCCCGGCTGGACACTCCATAGTACCTCTGCTGCTCATACACATTCTTCTTGAGCCCATAGGTGATTTCGTCCTGGAACTTCCTGCCCCGAGAGGCCAGGCTGCTGCTGACTGCAGAGGAGGGGTAGGAGGCCAGGTCTGACTCTACATCCTTGGCCTCTTCGATAGGTGAGAACTTGGAGATCTTTTGCTCCATGCCCTGCTTCCGGTGCTTGCTGCGCTTTGAGGAGACGGCAGCCGGGGCCAGGCTCTTGGAGGGATGCTTGGGCCCCACGGGGCCTGGGCTATACTTCTCTGCTCGAGCCCCGTGTCTGTAGTCACTGTCACTGTAATAGTGGGTGCTAGCTAGTCGGCCATTGCTCTCCACGCTCCTGTGATGGCCGCTCTTCCCACGGGGGTCGTAGGAGTCCTCCTCGGATTCTTCCTCCCCTCTGGTATAGCAGCAGGGCAGTGTGGGCCCCTCAAGGACACCTGGTTCTCCTGGCTCTTTCCCTTGACGCCCACTGCTGCTCGGCCCCAGGGGCTCCAGCTTCTGGCTGTCAGGGGCAGTGGAAGCACTGTCCTTGGTCAGTTCACTGATGTCGTCAATCATCACATAGTTCCGAGGGACATTCTGCTCCAGGCTGGTGTAGTGTGAGTCAGAGGGGTAGGTGGGGGCTGGGCTCAGGCTCACACCACTACGGTCACTGGCCCGCGGCAGCTCAGGGGCCTTTCCTTGTTCATAGCTGCTGCTTACTGCTGGGCCACTATAGCTTGTTTCAGACGAGGCTGCAGACATGGTCACGACAGGGCTGGCGATCACCTCATAGTTGGTGGGCACCTTCTGCTCCAAGTCGGCTAGTGATGTCTGGCGTGGCTTCTGGTGGGGGGTACGGCTGTCAGTCGGGACTGGGTAAAGGGTACTCTGTGTGGTTGGCATGGGTGTTTGGGCTGTATAATGGCCTGTGGGACGGAAAGCCTGCTGGCTTGGCAGGCCAGGCTCAGCAGGGTAACTGGTGCCGGGAGGAAAGGCAGGTGCTGGGTACGTGCTGGGGCCAGGGTAGGTGGGTGCCTGGTGGGCTGGGAATCCATTCTGTGTCGGCCCACTGCTGCCTGCAGCGTACTGTGGCGCCGGAGGTGGGAACCGGGGTTGCTGGAAAGCAGTGGGGCTGGAGGGAGTGGCAGGAGCAGCAGCAGTGACAGGGAAGTCTGCATACTGGCCAGCCGGAGTGGCACAGCCCTGGAGCCGCAGCTGGTTGAGCTCACTGTCTGACAGGTAGTCGCGATGCTCACTGAGACCACGCAAGGGCGGGTAGTCACGGCCACCCCGGTCTCTGGCCAAAGACTCTTTGCGCTGGGTGATGCCCAGCTCCAGGTACTTGAGCTTGGCGTCGATCTCCTTCTCCTCCTCATCCAGCTCTGCCTGCTTCTTGCGCAGCTTGGTGGACTCGTGCTCCACCAGCCGCAGGTCCCGGTCCAGCTCCCGGAGCAGGCTGGCCTTGGTGGCAGGGACAGCGGTGGGCCCCACCAGCCCACGCTGCAGCAGGCTGGCCGCATACAGTTGTGGGGGAGCCTGGCCAGCCAGGGGCAGGTGAGCCTCCTCTGGAGGGGGGCTAGGCAGTGTCCGCTTCACCTTGCGGACCAGGCCGTTGGGTGGCAGCGCCGACACCTGAGACAGAGGGAAGGGCGGGCAGCACTGAGACCCAAGGTGTGGGTGGCTTGGCAGGGCACAAGGTAGAAGAGCCCTGGCCTGGGCTGGGGTAGGGGCTGGGCTCCATGCTGTCAGTGCCCCGATTCACCAGGAAGCCTTGAGGCCTGCCCTGCCCACCCACTGGCCTTGGAGGGAGGGCCTGTGATCATCTTACAGGCCTTCTCCTTCCCAGACCTCGGGGCAGTGGGACGGGAGGAAGCAGCAGATGCCCCTCTGTGCTGATGTCTAATACTGGCCTGGCACACAGCACATCTCCAACAGGCTTGCCACCCTCCACCTCCCACTGAGGGTACTGAGGTGAGGAGAGTACAGGTCTGGCTCTGGGTTTGGGTCCTAGCAGCTGGCAGGAGCCAAGGGCAGTGGAGGCCCATGGACAGGAGTGGAGTGGGTCCTGGGCCCACCAGGTTCCCTAGAGGATCATGACAGGGGGCGCATGCTGCCTGGATGTCAGGTGCTGCAGGCTCCGAGTCTTTTCTGCCTCCTGCCCTTCTCCTCTCTAAAGTGAAATGCAATTCAGCCACCTGTCCGCTCTCCTCCTCCTGTGGCCCTGTACCACCCTCTGTCAAACTGTGCCCTCAGTCTGGCCCCAGCTCCCTCCACATCCCTGTCAGCCCACCGCTCTCTGAGGCTGCCAGACTCCTCTAAGGCCTCTCCAGCCCTATCTCTGGCTACCTGGCTTCCCAGTCAGGGCTTCCTAACATGTTCTCCATGGGGTCCTCCTCACCTGCCCGAGGCTCCACATTGCCTCAAGGTCCACATTGCCAGAAGCTTTGTCCTGGGTCCTACCATTGTCTCTAGCTCCCAGGCCTCTGGGTTTTATGGGCCACCCAAATCCCCTAAACACACTGGGGACTGACATCAGGCTTCTTACCTTTTACCTTGCCAAGAAACTACATAAAAGCCTCCCACCTACTTTCACCATATGTCATAAAGGAAATGATAATGTGTCCCCAAACCTCAGGACGAAGGGTGGCCTTTGATGGAATGGAATAAATTTCCCTCCTTGAACTCCTCACTCTGTTGTCTGTCTTTTGTCATTTGGTCTCACACCATGAGTGCCCATCATGGCGTGGCCCCCCCACGGCCAGCCCATAGGACCTCTGTGCCGACCCTAGCACGGAGCCAAGACCACCTGCCTCTCTGACGTGCCTTCCCTGCCAGCCCAGACTCCTGATCCCACCCCCACCCCTCTGGCCTGCATACCCCAGGGCTCTCCACAACCCAGACTCACCTCCACAACCCCACCCCGACGCCTCACCTCTCTCCTCTCTGCATCACACTCAGAAAACGGGTAAATATACCTCCCAGTGCCTCTGGCTCCTAGGCGGTCTCTCCAGGGCCACTGTGCAGTCACTTCCTTCAGTCCATCTGCCCATATTCTGCCTAGGAAACTTTCTAAGATACCCATCTTGTCCTGTCTCACCTGCCTGAAACACCCAGGAGCTCCAAGGGCCTTTGAGAAAATCCCAACCCCCTCTTGGCCTGGCACTCAAAGTCCTTGGTGTCAGTCCCTTGCAACCTCCATCTTCCTAACATGCCGGCCACCTCTCACAGTCCTGGGACATCATTGGCAACTAAAGCCACAGATGAGGGTAAGTTTAGACTCCAGGAGCCCCTATCTAGGGCAGCAGACAGGTGTGTAAACAGATTTGCTGAGGGCCAGATAGGGGCATGGGACAAGATGAGGCAGAGAGCACGCTGCAGTCCACTGGAATGGGCCTTGAATGGTAGTCCAAAGGGCTTTGGCTTCCTGTGGGGCAAGGGAGCCAGACCGGGGCTGGGGAGTGTGGAGCAGCCCAGCCAGGTCAGTGCTATGGTTTTCTCAGGAAACATCCAAAGAAGAGATTTGGAGTAGGAGGGGCCCAGGCTGGAGGGGAGAGCTGAGGAGGCCTGATGGGGGAGGTGGCAGGGACTGAACTAGATACGGGCTGTGAAGAGGCAGTGCTAGGGTGAGGCTGAAGTTTCTAGCAGGGTCTAGATGGCTGTGGTGGCCCAAGTGTGTGTGTTTTGCCCAGGATGTCCTTGCTGGGCTGCGGGCTCCACCGGATGTGCATCGAGATGTGCATCCGTTCCTCGACTCCTAGCTCTGGGCCTCTGGAGCTGGAGGTGACTCCACCCCCACCCCAGGAGACGCCCCTCCCTGTGGGGCCCCCCAGGCTAGGCAGAGACCCCTGTCCCACCCTGGACCAGCCCCTGTGCCCATACCTGGCTACCCAGTCCCCCCTGGTGCTGGTAGAGGGAGAACCTCTCTTTGGCAGACTCCTCGGCGGTGGGGCTGAGGGGCTTAGGGTCAGACAGGGACCGCTGCAGGGTCTTCATGGGGCGCGGCAGCGTCTGCTGGCGGAGAGCGCTGTCAGCCGTGAAGTGCTTCTGGGGACTCACGTGAGCCTTGTTCAGCCTCTCACTGGAAGCAAAGGAGGTGTCCAGGAGCCGGTGTGGGGACAGGGGTGAGACTGGTGAGTAGAGGACCTGGGGGGACTTGGGAGGCTGGCGGCTCACAAGCTGTGAGAGAGACTCCGGGGGCAGGTGGGCCTGGTATCCAATCTCCAAGGGATCCGGCTTCTTTTTTTCGAATCTGCCCAGGGGCCCTGGGGTGACGATCTGGATGCCAGGCAGGTAGGGGCTGATGGCAGTTGGCCCTACAAGCTGCGGCCCGGCCACACCCTGGGCCTGCCCATCCGGCTCCGTCTGGCAGGCCAGGCTCTCCCCACGCCCAGTCTTCTCTGGCGCCGATATGTACCTGACGATCTCCACCTTGGGGTCGGTGGCAGCTGTGATGTGGATGGCTGGAGAGACTCTGGGCAGCTGGTCAGGCTCTGTCTGCACGGAGCAGTCGCTGATGGTCTGGATGCCCACGCTGCTCATGGCCCTCATGGCGGGGGCGGCAGTGGATGATGAGGCAGTAGCATCGTGCTTGCCGTCGGAGCCAGAGTCTGAGTGGCGAGAAAGACGGGACCTGCGGCGGCGCACTGGCTGCTCCCACTCGGCACTGTCCTCGTCGTCCGTCTGCACGCTGCAGTCAGCACTCCGCCGTGCCCGGCGCCGCCGGGTCAGGAGATAGCGGCCCTCTCCATCCTCATCGTCCGTCTGCACGCTGCTGTCTGCAATCCTCCTGACCACACAGGGCTCAGGCCCTGACTCTGGCTCGCACACGTCCCGCAGGCGTGGCATGGAGTGCCGTTTCTTGATGCCACTGCGGCCTGCCTCCCACTGCTCCTCAGTCTGCAGTGACATGTCCGAGGCGGAGCTGGGCAGACCCCGGTGCAGCACGGGCTCACGAGGCTGCCCAGGCCCCTCAGGCCCAGGCACGGCAATGAAGGCTGTGTGGGTCAGGGGTGGCCAGTACTGGCCATTCTGAGCCAGCTCTGTGGCAGCTGGGGGAGGCCCTCGACCAGGTGCCTCACAGGCCACAGGGAAGGGAGCCTTCTGCCGCTGCTTCTGTTCCTCCAGTTGCTGCTGCAGCTGCTGCTGCAGCTGCTGGATCTGCTCCAGCTGCAGACGCTGCTGTGCTAGCTGCTCCCGCTGCAGTGCGAACTGAGCCTGCCGTTCCTCCTGCTGCTGCTGCAGCACATGGTGCTTGATGGTCTGCAGCTCCTGCAACTCCCGCTGCACCAGCAGCTGCTCTTCCTCGCGGTGCCTCTGCAGCTCCACACGCTCCCGCTCCAGCTCCTCCTGCAGCCGCAGCTGCCGCAGCTTTTCTAACTCCACCCGCTCTCGCTCCAGCTGTAGCAGCTGCTCCTGCTGCTTCCGCTGCCTCTCCTCCTGTGATGCTTCCTCCTTCTCGAGCCCTGGCCGGCTGAGGGCCCCACTGCTGCCCCCAGGAGCAGCATCTACCGGCGGCTTCTGGCCAGCCGCTGGGGCTGGGGCTGGGGCTGCTACAGCCTCCTTGACAGCAGCAGGGGTGGCTGTGGAAAGAGGCTCTTCCCGAGCAGCCCCTGCTGGCAGCTCTGGCCTTGGTGGGCCCCCAGCCCCTGGGGCCTTGGCAGCAGCAGGCTTCCCCAGGTAGACAGGACCCTCAGCAGGTGGAACGCTGGAAGCAGTGGGGAATCTACTTGGTACAGGATATCGGTACAGCCCTGTGGGCCCAAGAGGTACCCGGGGGGCAATCATGGGCATGCGTGTCAGGCTGGCGAGTGGCACGGCTGTGACTCCTCCGGATGCATAAGGCCTGTACATGCCACCACGCACCATGGGCCGCAGTACTGAGGCAGGCTGGGTGGTGATGGGCAGTGTTGCAGCAATTGGAGTGTTGATAGTCGAGTAGATCATGCCGTCGGCTGCACGCACAGTGGCTGTGGATGGCAGCAGCTGTCTGATTGCTGTTCCCTGGGCTGCTGTAGGCCTGTACTGGGCCAGGTTCCCAGGACTCGGGTGGCCCTCCGGGAAGGTGGGGTTCCCAAGGAGGCCAGGTCTGAGGGGAGCCAGACCTTGTGGGGCACTGAGCCCCGGCTGGGGCTGATACTGCATGAGGTCGGGGCCACCACCACCGCTGCCACGCCGCCCTCCGTACTGGTCCATGGAGTTGAGGGCAGCACACATACGGCTGATCTCACGGGCCGTGGTGGCGCTGTACTGGGCCAGGCTGGCCTCCTGGAATCCAGCTGCATCTCCCCGTGGGCCATACCTGTGGTCTGAGTAGATGTTTGACACTGAGCTGTAGCGCCGCATGGGAAGCGGGTGAGTCAAAAGGTCTGTGGGATGACGTAGGTCTGTGAATGAACCATACTGCAAGCCCTGCCCAAGGTAGCGTCCATCTGCAAAGCCCAGGCTGTAGGAGTGCTTCAGTGAGCTGAGGTCCATGGCCGAGTCTCGTCCAGGGCCCTGGAAGAGGTGACCAATCCTGTGGGTGTGGTAGTTGAGACCAGCCTCAGCCAAATTGGTGTCGGACATAGAGGAGTACAGCCTGCCAGGGAGGCCCTGTGGGTAGGGCCTCTGCTCCTCATGGGGCCCAGGCCCCCCGACCACCTGTGTCCGGTAGGTGGGGGCCTCGGGAGGCTCAGTGTCCCGGGGACTGTAGAAGGGGCCGCTGCTTTGGCTGGGTGGGGCAACATCTGCCACACTCTTCTCAGGTGCACTGGGGGTAGGGTGAAAGGTACCTGTACAGCTACTGCCAAAGGGGAACTTGTAGACCATATCACAGCACGCCAGCTGGCTCTCGGGCCTCATCCCAGTGAGGTCCAGGGCACCTGCCGGCTCCTCTGGGAGCAGTGTGGTCACAGTGCCTGCTGTGCCTTCTCCCATCTGCACCACCACTGTATGTGGCTTCCTGGCACCTGGCAAGGCGTGTGACCGCAGCTCTGCGGGGGTGGCCCGATGGGGTTCGGAACCAGGCTCTGGCACTGGGCCTGACTTGAGGCCAACACTCTGGGCAGTGCCCACCTGAGTGATCAAAACATCCCTTCTGGCCAGAGGTGCCACCTGGTTGGGCAGGTTATACCTGGCAAACTTGGCCTCCCTGGGTCTTCCTCGGGGCCCGCCACGGTAAGGGGCTGTCTGGACTGCCTGTTCTACCTGCTTGACCTGGGCCAGGCACACGGGGCTACCTGCACCCTGGCCAAAGTCCAGTCGGCTCTGGAAGGGGTCTCCATAGACCACAGGCTGCTTCTGCTGAGCCATGAGCACAGATGAGGCCATGGTGATGCTCACGGTGGTGGCGGTGCTGAGGAAGGCATGGGTCTGCTCCTGGGCATTGAGGTTGATAACCAAAGGCTGTACAGCGGTCGACTGCCGTCCTGGGATTGGATCCAGAGCAAGGCCGTACTTCCTCGCTTCCACAGCAAGAGAGGTCAGGTCCATGCCCTGGTCAGTGAGGATGATGGGCGTGGGCTTGACGGCTGTGCGAAGGTCTACCACGGCACTGCCAGGGGGCCTGGGGCCGGGCTCAACCCTTGACGTTCCAGGGACAGAGGAGATCCGGCACAGGGAGATGTTCTCAGCAGGGAGGGCGCCCCAGCTGTATAGTGCCAGGGGCCCATCTGCACCAGCACTGGCTGCCCGCGGGAAGCCAGGTGGCCCAGGTGGCTCTGGGGGCAGCTGAGGTGTTGTCTGGCTGTAGCTGTGGCTGGTGGGCTGGGTTTCAATGGGTGAGCACACTGGGGAGGTGGAGGCACTGGCATGGACCATCTTGGTCTGGCTGGAGGCATCTGACCCCAGTGTGATGACCATAAAGGGGGCATCCTGAGGGGACTGCTGCCGTACCAGGCGAGGCGTGCTGGGTCGGTGTGGCGTCTGTGTGCCCTGAGCCACCGTGGGTGTCGGGGTGGGGGCACCAGGGCTCCGTGGCATGTCCAAGGCAGGGGTCAGGCTTGGCGTCTGTGTAGAGAACTCTGCTGTGGCCCTTGGGCCCAGCTTGCCAGGGGAGAATGTGGGACTCTCTGAGGGAGAAGATGGAGAGAGAGGGGGGCTGGAGCCTGCAAAGTAGGAATATCCCCGGGAGGTCTGTGGGGTGCCACTCTCTCCATCACTCACACTCAGGGGCTTCTCTCTGGCAGCCCGTCCACTGACAGCAGGGCCACGGGGGGCCTGGGGTAGCTCCTCAGTTTGAGACCCATAGTTTGCAGTGGTTGGGCTCTGTCCATAGCTGTGGCCAGTGGAAGAGAGCAAAGGGCTGCGCTCAGAGCCTGCCAGGGAAGTCGGAGTCATGTACCCTCGTGGCAGGCCAGCTGGACAAGGAGCCGCAGCTGTGGAGGCTGGTGTCCCAGGGCCCTGGGCAAAGGTTATGCCTACTTCCTTGGAGGCAGAGCTGGGGGAGGCAGGAGAGCTGTGTAGCTTGAGGGGGTCCTGAGGCTCCTTTGCAAAATGCTGAGTAACACGGACATCGGGAATGACTCGGCCCCCACTGCTGTCAGAGGAGGTGGAGGTGGAGAAGGACACAGGGGCGGCGAGCTGGGTGGGACTGGTACCAGGGGTAAGTGGGCCGCCATTTTGTTTCATTGGGTCCATGTACGCACTCTCGGCATTCAGAAACTGCTTCTCCTTCTTGTCCTCAGCAAAGGCCAGGTCCCGTGAGGAGGCCTGATGCATGCGGGCAATGCTTTGTGACGTCTGAAGGATCTCCTGGTACACGGCTGCTCCCAGGCTGGCTGGCGTGCCCTCCGAGGCCGGCTGAGCAGCCCCACCATAGTCATGGTCTGGGGTGTCCTGGTATTCAAAGGAACCCTGGCCCCGGGGGCCTACGGGCTGAGAGGGGCCACCATGGGGCTCACGGCCCCCTGCTGCCTGGCCTTGTTGCCGCTGGAGCAGCTCGGCCTTCCGCATCATCTCCTCATAGGCCTCCTCAGCGCTCTTGAGGGGCCGGCCGGAACTGGGAGTGGTGGTGCTGCCCAAGGGTGTCTCGGTTGGAGAGTAGAGGGACATGAAGGTGGGCAGGTTGTACTCACTGCCTGACTTGTAGAGCCGAGGGGGGCCCCCATCCAGGGCTTCAGCCTCCGAGTCAAGGGAGGGTGAGGGCGAGTATTCGGAGCAGGAAGAACGATGTAGCTCCTCCATCTCGGCCGCCTGCCTCAGCTCCTCTGTGGGGGAGGCATCCTCAATGGGTGACAGGTTGCTGGGGGGGGTCTTGGAGCGCTCACGCCGCCGCTGGGCCCGCAGCTCCTCCTTGTCACGCCGGGTCTTGCGGGCCGTGCTGCGGATGCGCTGCTGCTCCACCTCCCGCATCTTCTCCTGCTCGCGCAGCAGCTCCTCCTCTTCCCGCAGCTCCTCCTCCTCTGAGGAGTCCTCGATGGTGGGCAGCAGGGGCCCATGCGAGCGGTGCCGGGCCTTGCGCTGCTGCTTGGCTTCTTCCAGCCGCTGCCGGCGGCTGGGGCTGCTGTCACTGTCCTCCTCCAGCGAGGACAGGGAGGTGGGCGAGGTGCCCGAGGTGTAGCTGGGTGTGGAGGCTGGCAGTGTGGAGGAGTGCTCCCCGCGGGAGCGGTCCTCAGGCGAGCCCGTCAGGCTCTCCATCTCAAGCTCGGGCTCCCGGTCCAGGCTGGAGTCAGGGCCTTGTCCCAGGTCCAGCTCATGGCCGTAGCTGCCCGTGCTATTGAGCTCGATGGTCTTGAAGCGGCGGAGCCCGCCCTGCAGAGCCCCAGTGCCTTCTGCAGCCTCTGCTGGGCCTCCCTCGGAAAGCAGCTCCTCATAGCCCGTGGTGGCGTTGTGGGGCAGGCGCCTCTTGGGCAGCGCTCCCTGCTCTTGGCTGGGCTCGGGCCTGGGCCGGGGGCTGCCCTTCTGGGAGCCATGTTTGACGGGGCCGTGCCTGTGGGGGGCAGCGTCATCCTCCTCCAGGTTGTCTTCTTCGGCACTCATCTCCAGGATCTGCCGCCTCATGAACTCCTCATCAGTCAGTTCTGCTGCCCGGGATGGGGGCTGGGGCGGAAGAGGAGACAGGCCACCCTCACTGCTGTCCTCCACGTAGTCGTGCCTCAGCTGGCTGCCGAAGTCATCTGAGGACTCAGCTGTGTCCTGCTGCTCCCTCCGGCGCCCCCACTCCAGAGAGTCTTCTTCCTCCAGGATATCCTCCAGCTCCTCATCCGAATTGAAGGCCTCGGGCATGATGGACAAGGAGTGGGGCCGCCGCTTCTGCTCCTCACCACTGCCATAGCGGGGCTTGCTCCGCTCACCACTGGGGGCCGGGCCCTGGGCCTCCAGCAAAGGCCTCATGCTGCTCCCCACCTTGTGGAGCTCAGAGGGGCTGGGCGGGCATGGCCCTGTCGCCCCTGCACTGTCCAGCTGTTCCACCTCCTGCTGCACAATGCCTGTGATCTCACTCTGGGAGCTGGAGACACCATCGGAGGAATAGCCTGTGTCGCTGAGGCTCTGCGGGCTCCGAGACAGGTCCTGAGAGTAAGGCTTGCCCACCGGCTCCTGCAGCAGGGTGAGAAGCAGACACTGACTCCCCATGGCAGACGGCTCGTGGGGGGAGTCCAGCCCTCTCCATCAACCCAGGGCCCTGGGGAAGGGTAACTCCACCTCCCGGGGGATCAGGGCCCACCACCCACTCCACTGCTCTGGTCTTGAATAACCTGCAGGTTCCATGTCAAACCCCAAGCAGCCCTAGGTTCTCAAAGAGAAATTTTACTAAATCTACTGGTAGCAGAACCCAGCAAAGTATCCGATAAGGTGTCAGACATAGGATCGGCCTAGAACTCACAGGCTCTAGGCCCTCTAGGGCCTCATCTAGGCGTCCCTGCTGTCCTCTGTGGCCCCAAAAGGCCTGTCCCAGGTCTACATCCCAGTCCAGCAGGGAGTTAAGCCATTCTCTAGATTGCCCTGCCTGAAAGCTAGGATCCCTGGGAAGTAAATGAGACTGACCTCCGCCTCCCCGCCCTTGGGGGCTTCTGGAACCCCCGCCTTGACGACGGGGGTGGCAGGTTCAGTCCTCCGCACCCCAGCCTTTGCTTTAGGAATCCCAGGGGGCAGGGTAGTCTCTGGAGGTGGCTTCAGCACCGGCTCAGCTTTAGCTGGGACTCCTGTCTTCTTTTCCTGGGCACTGCTCGGGGTCCTGATGGGTTCAGAAGCCCTGAGGGGCTTGGCTTGGGGACTAGCCTTGGTAGGAAGGGGACTGGCCTTGGTGGGCAGGGGACTGGCCTTGGCAGGCGGGGGGCCTGATGGCTGGCCCAGCCCCGGTGGCCCTTTCTGCTTCGGAGGGGCTGTTCCAGCTGCACGGTGAGGGGCCCCTACAGGGGGCTGCTGTGAGGTGGGCAGGGTCAGTGGGGTCGGCTCTCCCAGGCTGCCCTCCAGCAGCCGCTTAGTTTGGCAGTTCAGACAGAGCCACTCGGTTTTCTGTACGGAAACGAGAGAGGAGGGGTTTGATGAAAATCACAAAGACACTTAAGTACTCAAAGATTATTCCTGTGACTATTTCTGTAAACTTAAGGAGGAGAAAATCTCCCAAAGCACGACACTAAAGGCACGAGGAGAAAAAGACTGATAGGTTTGTTGCCCCCAAATGACAGATGCCCCATCCTTCAGAGGCATATGTAGAGTTAAAAAGACAAACCCAAAGGAAGGGTCGCTTCCTTACCCCATAGAGAGCTTTTCACTTGGCCTGAAAAGGAGGAGAACCTGTATGAGAGGGGAGGCTACAAAAGTAGCACAGTGTCTGGAGAAGAGGGGGCACTGGGGACTCACCCCCAGGGCGTGAACAGCTTCTGGGAGGGGTGCAGAGTCCCCCAGGTGAGAGCTCCCGCAGACCAGGAACAGCATCAGGCAAGGAGCACCTCCCAGAGGCACTGCCCCGCCCCAGCCTCCGAGCTCTCAGGCCTCAGATACCATCCTTCTCCACCCCCAACTAAGGGCTGTGCTGGGAGGGTGCAGGCTCATGGGGCCAGGGGAGGCTGTCTGGGGGAAGCCTTGCTTGGGGGTGGGGGATGGACCTGAGCAGTCCCTTCTGTTCACACCCCCCAACCCAAGTCACCTTGTCTTAGGCCAGCAAAGCCGCCCAGGCAAAAGCCTCCTCCTGCTCCCCCGGCCTCTGGGCTGTTCTTCCGACGGGACCTGTGTGTGCCAGCCCTTGGGCCAGGGGCCCTGCTTCCTCCAGAGTTGGGCTGGGATCAAATCCTCAACCATCAGTCCACCAGTTTCAGGATTACCCTCTCTGTGTCAGTCTAAGTGCTGGGGACTGGAGACATAGCCATGATTAAGACGGACACACAGGCTGGCATGCAGCCTTCTTGGAACCCAGAGCTCCAAAGAGGTCATTCTGAGTATGACATGGGCATCAATGGTGAATTTCCCAGAACACCAAAAACCAAGTCTAACTCCCCAGGTCCCACTGTCTGCACAGGGAGAGGGTCAAGCATCCCAAGCCCTGAGCAGGTGATTTCTATAGCAAGTCAGAAGCTGGCAGGAGCATGTCTCCCAGGAGCCTCCTCCAGGGTCAGGGCTCCTCCTCGGCAAGACTTGAGGCCCTGTCCTGGCCCACGAGGGAGGGTTGGGCAGGGAATGAGAGTAACAGCACACACCTGTGCCTGCTCTCATCCCAGGGATGCAGAGCCTTGGCACCCCTACTGTCCTACTGTTGCACATCGGGGTGCCAAGACACTCAGGCTCCCACCAGCAGCTTGACCACTAGGATGGGGCATCAGGGGAACCAGAGGACACAGAACTACAAGGTCAAAGAGCCAGGGACAGGGCAAAGAGGTGGCCCTTGGCCCTCACCAGCCCAAAGTGGGCCAGCATCCTCAGCACCCTTACCACACACACTGCCCCTAGGCCCAAGTGAGACCCTAGCCCACCTGGCAGAGCCTTGGAAGCATGGCACCTCCAGGATGCCTGCCCTCAGCCTGGCATCCACAGGCCACCATGGCAAGTACCATATCAATGATTCTGCCCTGATTTCCCGCCCACAAAACTACACACCACATCTCTGCCCTGGGCCCCAGCAGAGGCCAGGTCAGGCGGGTGGCAGGGCCTTGGTGTTGATTGAGGGACAGGTCTGCTCCACAAGCTTGTTACTCAGGGCCTTGAGACTGCTTCCCTGAGACTGGAGCTCCAACTCTGCCTGGAGGTCCAATTCCACACACAGGTCCTGAGCAGAGGGGCTCAGCTATGGAGTGGGACCCTTCAGAGGTCCTGCAGGTACTCACCCTGTTCCTTGTAGGGCCTGGCTCTAGCACCACTGCTGACTCCCCTGGACCTTATCTGATGCTCTGTGTATCCCCCATACAAACTCCTATGAAGCAATGGGTGCTGGCCACTTGCTGGGCCTTGGGCTCACTTGGTGCCTAGGGAGAGTGCTGGATGGGCTGGGCCAGGAATCCCATCCACGTTCCCCCAGCATCACCTGAGGTCACAGTGGAACTCCCTCCATGTCAGAGAGGACTGTAAGGTGGCAAAATGATCCTAGAGAAGTGGGAGGGGTGTTAGTGAAGGCCCAGAGAGAGTTCTGGAAATGAGCGAACAGCCCCTTCCCTAGCCCCAGGATCGACATGATGGGGTTAGGATCTGGGCCTAGACAGTGGGCTGGCCCAAGGCAACACTGCCCTGACTCCACCTTGGGTCTATGCACACAGCCATCCAGGTTAGGCCTCTGAAGGTTCTGTCATCTACTTTGGCTCACCTTGCTGGCTTGGCAAACCTCCGACCTCCACCTCTGGCCTGCAGACCCCACCCCAGAAGCAACAGTCCAAATGAAGCAAGGGCACCTTGGAAGGGTGGCCTGGATGGAGGCGACAGACCTAATGCCAAGAGCTCAGAGGCAGCCCCTGCAGTGGCCTGCTTACCTGAGCCCAGAGGCCCAGCCCTCAGCAGAGCATGTCAACTGTGGTCACATGCTCCCCGGGGTTTCGTTCCTTCCCACGCTTACTCACAGAGGCAGCCAGGCTGCAGAAGGGGCTGCCCAGCTGGCCCTCTTGCTCCTGGCTCTGCCATAGCAGGCAGTGAGGGAAGGAGGGAGGGAGGGAGGGCAGGCAGGAGGAGGCATGTGAGGTAAGAGCTAAAAATAAACAGCTGAACTAGCTGCTGGAGGCCCTTCCCCAGCCCTCTGGGGTTGGTGGGAGAAGGGTACAGGGCATTGGGGCCACTAGAGGTGGAGCCAGGGGAGACCTGGCCAAGGCTGGGGATGGGATGGGAGGCAGGCTGTGCCTGGGGGCTGGAAAGCAGCTGCAAACTGAGGCCCTGCCTCCTTTATTCACGTTGCTCTCATCTCTGCCCCTCACTTCATGCCCCCACCCCCACCCCGCTCCTTCATTCCCTGTTCATGCATTCCCTCTCCCCTTTTAGTGTTTACCCCCCTCATTCAATCATTCACTTGCACATTCTCTCTCATACTCTCCCTCATCCAGCCCCAGCCCTTGGGGAGCTGCTGCTCACTGGCCCCTTTTCCTATCCCCTTTGACAAGTGGGCAGGGGACGATCTGGGACCTGGGGGTGGACATGAGAGGCTCTGATGACCATTTCTGCCTTGCCTCCCTCTGTCCAGTTCCTTTCTGGGGGCAGGAAGGTAGGAATCCCCCAAGGGCTATCGCCACCTAATAACGGTGGGAGGAGTAGATGTGCATACCTTCAGATGGAGCTAGGTGGGTTCGGGGCGAGGCAGGGGAAGTGAGTTATCTGAGAGAGTTGGTAGGGTACCCCACAGGCGGGTGAGACCTGCTACCTTCCGGAATCACTGGCTGTTGTACCTCATGGGCCAAGAGAGCCCAGCGAGGCTGCATTGGAAGCTGGGCATCCTCCCTGCACTGTCTGACACAGCCTGAATGACCCTGCAGAACAGTCTCTCTGCATGTGGAGCTGGCCTAGGTGTCCGTCTGGTTACAGCAACACCGGACTGGCTGCCTAGCCCAACATACCCCCAGCCCCACTGCCAGACCAGGGGCAGTGGATGAGAACTCCTGAGAAAAGGATGCCCAGAGGTTAAAAATAAAAGAGCCCAAGACTTGCACACTGGACCACAGGCATGGCCATCGCTGGTGCTGCTGCTCCTCTACGGACCCTTGCTCTGCTCTTCCCTGTCCCCAGACATGCGTAGGCTCCCCTTTTTGGGACCTCTGCCTCCAATAAGAGGAATCGTCCCTGATTTCCCCAACGTTTGCCTTTATGGTTGGGCTGTGCTCTCCTCATGCTCCAGCACCAAATGTGTCCATTCCCTGTGGCCATCCCTCATGAGATGAGGATCTTGCACTGGCCACGGGGTCAATTCATACCCAGGTAGTAGGGGCTGGTGGGGACTCTTTCTTTCCTGTACAGAGACCCTCTTTTAGGACACTCTGGTTCCAATCTCCTGGCTCAAGGGCTGACTGTGTGTTGGACCTCGCACAAGTCATCTGAAGTATGGCATCTCACCTGGTTCTCACAGAAACCTAAAAGGGAGAACTATGGCCCCCAATTCCACAAGGGAGGAAACAGGCCTCCCTGAGATCACTACCCCACAGGCAGACTGAAGCAGGTCTAGAGCAGAGGCAGCCCCCACCCCAAATAGGCCCAGCCAGTCCCACACATCACAGGTGCCAGGCCCTTTGCCCAGGGAGTCCTGACTTCTCAAGGCCACGGCTGGTATTTTGGCAATTATAATAAGATAAGAAACGGGCAGTGTTACTGTAACAACTCCAACTCCACTAATTTCTTCACAAACTCTATTTTGAACCGAAAGCCAATTAAAAATTAAGCCAGAGGGTACTATTATCTTTCAAAAAGATAAATAGGTAAAAAATTTGGAATCAGCAACTGTTAATCATGAAATGACTCACATTTTATAGCACTATGGTTAATTTTTCAGAGAAAATTTCAAAGGGAAAAGGGATCTAGTCTTATTGCCTCCTCCACCGTATGCTCTGGACTCCCTCTTGAGAAAGAAGGTAAAAAGGTTTTTACAGCTCAGAGAGTTGGGGTAATTCCCACCCTGGCAGCCCAGACAGGTGGCTCCAGCCACAGGTGGAGCCACAGCAGGTCTAACAGATCTAGGGGGGAGCTGGCCCTCCCTCAGGCCCCCAGCCTGCATGCAGACATGCCTCATGCTGTGCACAGAGACAGCCAGATGGAGAGAGACAGCCAAGGCAGACCTACCCTTCCACCTCCCTCCCAAGGCAGGATGTGTCTGGGCCACCTGCTGAAAAATCAGGAGCCTCTTACCAAGAACACACAGGGAAACACAAAATTGCTCTAAATGCCAAGTGGCCATTCACTGAGATGGGACCATGGCCTGGTTAAGAGCCTCAGCTGGGAAGGGCAGGGGAGGGGGACACACCAAGCACCAGCCCTTCCCCACCAGCCTCCCCAGGCTGCCAGCTTGCACCTCTGATGGATGATGGTGGCACAGTCTCATGGTGGGAACCACGGGAGGGGGCATGATGGCTGCCCATCCACACTTTCCCCAGGAGCAGCCACAGGCCCTCTGGGGATAGCAGCATTAACAAGCAGAGCCATGAGGAGAAAGGAGTCAGAGAAGCTGGGCCATCTTCTGACTGCTGTTAGGAGCAGGAGGCAGGGAAGCAGAAGCTGCGGGTAGGGAAGATCTAGGACCAGGACGCCCAGCAGCTTTGCCATCAGGCCCATGGAACCCACATATCCTGTGGAGGCAAGGGTGGCCCTGGCCAAGGAGGTGGCAGTGGGGCAGGACATGGAGACAGCAGGACATGGAGGGATTGGGGCAAGGGGCAACGCTAGCTACCGAGGGGCAGAAGCTCCAGGGGCCAGGGAGGCAACAACCAAGCCTCTAATGAGGGGCTGAGATCAGAATCCAGACCACTCACCCAGAGTCAGCATGTGACTGAGACACTCCTGTTTGGGCAGAATCAGCACTTCCCCTGGCCTGGCCCAGAGGGCGCTGAAAGGAACTGTCAGGAACATTTATACTCCTGGACAGAGACAGTTTTCCCCTCCTCTCTGCACATCCTGCTTAATGAGGAAATGTGGGCCCGGAGGTCCCTCAGGGACAAGGGTCCTCCAGGCTGGGCCAGCTCAACAGTCCAACAGGGTTCAGTGTCAGGCTGCCCCACCCGGCAGTGGGTGTGTGCCTGGCTCCGGACTGGAGCTCCTCTGGCCCTGTGGTGACCCCTTGGTGCCCCCTCACCTCTCTGGGCAGCCAGGCCAGCCATCCTCCAGTGAGCCACTGGACCTAGGGCTTGGGGAGGTGGCAGTGAGGACCTGGAGGGCATCACATGAGGCATCACACGAGGAGGTCACTCATCTTGCTCAGGCTGCTCCTCCCTATATGTTGGAAAATATGGCCTGTGGCGGCCAAAGTAGTCTTCCTTATCACAGTGGGCTGCTCCCATGGAGGCCTGGCCCAAGGCAAGTCACAACAAGGCGCCACAGACACCGTGACTACAACCACACACTCCTCTGTTGTCTCTGGGCCAGCGGTGGTCTGCACTCCACACTCTGCCCAAACATCAGTCACATATAGCTTAGCCCAGGGGCCCCAAGACTCAGGTGGCTACCGTGTGCAGGAGTGGGCTTGGCTTGACATCTCCTGATATGACACAGCTGGGGACACATCCACCTGCCAAGATGAGCCAATCATAGACCGCAAGGGCACACACGGAAGGGGACACACCCAGCTATGGGCAAGGCAGCCAAGGTAGGGGTCACATGGATGGCCCTGGGCAGGGCGGAGTAGATGAGGGCAGGGGCAGGAGCAGCCTTCCGGCCCAGGCTTGTCCTGCTCTGCCAGGGCGCCTCCGCACCTTCTGAACCTCCCAGGCTGGGCTCCAAGCTTCAAGAGAGCACCAGGCCTCCTGCTCCCTTCCACCCAGCTCTGCACGGGGCCCAGAACCCTCCTGTGGAAGAAGGACTGCAGAGAGACAGGCCCCAACCCCAGCACTCCCTCAAACTTCCCTCTGGGTAAGAAAAGCATCTCTGAGCATCCCCACAAACAGCCCCAAGGAGGGCTAGGCCCTGCCACAGGAAAGTATGTGGACCAAAGACTGTGGCTTTGACAAGCAGATATCAATACCCACGACCTCAGATGAGGGGATGAAGGGAGGACACTGCCTGGCTGAGCTGCCCCGCTGTAAGAAAGCCTTCTGCCCTGCCCTTGGCATGGGGGCACAGCCCTCTGCCTAACAGCCTTTCAACCCCTGTGAAGGTCACAGACTGAGGGCAGGGTACGACTTCAGGTTCTTCCTGCCTGCGCAGCGGGGGCTGGCATCATCCATGAGGGCCATGCCCATGATAGCCAGGAATGGGGAGGCCGGTTCAGGGCCTCCTGAACCTGGCTACCTCTGGGACCAGCCTCAGGGCACTGGTCAGCCCATCAGAGGCAGCGGGCACCATTACTCTGTCCACTGTGCCAGTTAATTCTCTGAGTGGAAGGACAGGCCCGGGGCAGGGACAGGTAAGGGAGCATAGACTCTCTGCAGCTGTGTAGGGGCAGCCCTGTGATTGCTACAGACCCCAATTTCTACAGTCCTTTCTGGTTCCCATGCCCCCCCATCACCCCAGGCCTTGGCCCCTCACCAAGGCCCAAAGGAACATGCTTGGTCCAGCTCTCTTACCTCCACCAGGTGGGGCGTCGGGTTGAAGCCACACAGGTTGCACACCTGCAGTTTGCATGTGGTGCAGGTGTTATAGTTGGCGGGGCCCTTGCTGTCCACGTTGAGCTCAGCTTGGCACAGTGGGCAGGTGGCCCTTTCCTTAGGCATGGTCTTTGGCTTGGCAGCAGCCTTGGCCACTGCCTGGTGTTCTGCTCTGCCATGCTTTGGACTGGTTGTTCCCCCAGTTCTTGCCAGGGCTCCAGGCCCTGATCCAGGACCTGTTTTAGCTCCAGGCTCAGTTTTGGCTCCAGGTGCTAGCCCAGACCCGGGCCCTGAGCCTGGAGGTCTTGGGCCAGCCTGCTTGCTGGCATCGCTGAAGACGATCTTGGGCGGCCCCTTGCTGGGGGCAGCCTGGCCCTGGGGGTCGGCCTCAGGCTGCACAGACATGAGGGTGCTTGCCTGGGTCAGCAGCGATGCACCAAGGCCAAAGAGCTTCCCAGTGAGGCCCTCCTGGGTCGGCTCAGCAGCACCAGGCCCAGAGGGCGCTGTGGTGGCACTTTTGGCCGGGGCCTCTCCTGCAGGTGGCCTGGGCTCAGCTGTGGAATGCTTGATGGGGAGAGGGGGCTGAGGAGACACCCTCCCCACCTCCAGAGGGGCAGCTGCTTGGGCAGGCCCCGGCACTGAGGTGGCTCTGGCTGTCTCAGCCTGGCGGGGGCCAGGCTGTGGTCCCCCTGGACCCCATGATCTCTCTTGCTCCGGCTTCCCCAGGGGCTGTTTGGCTGGGGAGTGGACCGGAGACAGGGCTGGGGAGTGCAGCTGCTGCTGGCTCTTGGAGCGAGGCGCAGTGGTCATGTCCATCCCTAGAGCCCTCTGCATCTGGCAGTTCAGACAGAGCCACTCCTTCACCTGAGGAGGAAGCATCATGGTCATCAGGGTGGTCAGGACTGGGGGTGCCCATGGTCCAGGTCATTGCAGCCCACAGCAGCCAGGGCCAGCTCCTAACACAGGCAGGGGAACCAAGCCCGGCTCCGGTGTTTCTGGGCTGCCAGGAGGTGGGCTGAGGGACAGATAGCACTGCCCTGCCCTCTAGGAGCTGCCAGGTGCGTGGAGCTGAGCAGAGGCAGTCACACGCTCCCCACCCGCAACTACCAACACACTGCCTGCCAGACTGCCTGCCAGGGTCCTCCCCACGCCACTGGCTGTACCTCAGACCTGCGTACATCATCCATGTCCACATCCCACCTCACCAATCCACGCTCCCATCCTCCTGGGTGGATGATCCCAAAAGCCTCCAACTGGTCACTTTCTTTCCCCTGCTGCCCCCTTCAGGCTGTTTCCACACAGCCGCCAGAGTGACCTTTTGAAATATAAACCAGGAAGGAAAGCATGGCCCTAGAACAGTGCCTGGTATGCGATAGGTACTCAATAAAAACTTGCAGAATGAATAAAGAAGTGAAGAGTAATAGGTACGAGAGGGAGGCATAGAAAATAAAAAGAAACCATGATTCCTGTCCTAGAGGAGCTTAGAGTCTAGTTGAGGAGACAAGATATAAATGAGCAATCTTGAGAGCAAAATAAGTGAGGGCAAAGTAATGCAATGTAAGTGACGTAAGTAGAATAAAAATACCTTTTGCTTTCTTAAGGAAGAGAAATTTTTTTAAAGAAAATGGGATAATTTGTGCCTCCAGAATAAACAAGGCATGTGTTGCTGTTCCCATGATGGACGTGTAGTTTCTCTCTGTCATTAACTCCTCCCTAGGACAGCAGGCTCATGACTCAGGTTGGGCCAATCACTGGTTGCAGCTAGGGGTGCAGGGATGGGCATGTGACCTTGCAAACAGGGCCAATCAGAGCCCTTCCATGTTACTGGATGAGTGAACAACAGGAGATAGGCTCACTCATCAGAAGGACGTAGCCTTGGAGTGGTCAGTAGCCTTCTTGCCCAACATGCAGAGAGGCACTAAGGATGAAGTCAAGAGACAGTTGGAAGCGGAGGTAAGACAAAGAGGAACGAGCAAAACTGATGACTTTATTCAATTCCCTGGATCCAGCTCTGCCTTAAGTCTACCCTCGGACTTCCAGTTACGTGAGCCAATATCATCTTCCTCCAAAAATCCACATACAAATCAGAGAATGTCATTTACAGGCTCAAACCCCTCTAGTGAATTCCCACCACACTTAACCATGGGAACTCTTTACTGTGACCCATGAGGCCCCCGATCTACCCCAGCCTATGCCTCTCTCTGGCCTCCTTTCCTGCCCTCTCCCCTTTGCTGTCTCACCCCAGACACGCCGGACCTCCTGTTCTGCCAAGTGGTCCTCTGAGCTCTCTTCTGTAACCAGGGCCTTTGCACTCACTCTTCCCTCTGCCCCCGGGTGCTGCTAGCTATGCAGGTCTCAACCGAGTATCACTTCACCAACAGGGCCCTCCCTGGCCACACAATCGAAAATACCTGGGACTTCTCTAGTGGTCCAGTGGTAAAGACTCCACGGTCCCAGTGCAGGACGCCCGGGTTCAATCCCTGGTCAGGGAACTAGATCCTGCATGCTGCAACTAAAGAGCCCACATGCCGCAACTAAAGATCCCGCATGTGGCAACGAAGATCCCGCATGCTGCAACTAAGACCCGGCACAGCCAAATAAATAAATACATAAATAAATATTTTTTTAAAAAAGAAAGAAAGAAAATACCTCCGAAGCACTCTGTAGGTAATCAACCAGTTTATCCTCTTCACAGTACTTATTCTTTCCCAAAGCTTCTGCTACTTTGTCCCTTTGGGTGTCTCCTGTATCCTTGCCCCAACCATGAGCTCTTGTTTAGGTGGTCTTGGGACAGTGCACAGTGTGTGGCACAGAGCAGGGATCACTCCAGAAATGCTTGCTGTAGGATTAATCCTGACAACCTATTAATAGGGGCATAGCTCTTGCAAGGCTGCAGCCATGAGAATGGAGATTCAGCATCCCATGAAGAGGCTTCTCCTTCTCAACCAGAAAGGCAGAGGCCAAGTCTGCTCATCTGTGGTTGAGCAGCCAGAGTCTTTGAAAGCACCACAGTGGCCCAGTTGCCAGGGAAAGGTCCAGTCTGGTCCCTGGGGCAGAAAGTTCCTTCTGCCCACCCTCAGGGTTGCCTCCAGCCCTGCTCTCTGCCTTGAGGTCACAGGGCTGTGCTGCTGCCGCTGTGGCTGACTTGCCACAGTTTGGAAGCCTGGGCTTGGTTGTCTTGCCCAGCAGCCCAAGAGCAGCATCCAAGGAGTGGGGAGAAGACTGCACTTTGATGAGTACCCCCTGGCACCCTGCACCACACAGGGCATGTTCGCAGGCATTCTTGCATTTTATCTTCACGGTAGAGAAAACCAAGATCTAGTACGATTTAGCCACCAGCTCTCACAGTAGCCCAGCTTGGAAGTGGCACTACTGGCAAGACTGGCCCTGCCAGCCCTGCCCAGCTCCTGAGCTGCAGGTTGCAGCCTGTGGCCTTTTGCATGTCTGCCTCTTCTGCAGACTGCTTAGCCTCACCCAAGTCAAGTCATGGGTCTAGAAGTTGCCCCTGCGAAACTCAAAGACCAAGCCTGGCTCTAGAAACCATAAGAACAGTGATGCCGCAACACTGGGGAGTGAAGCCATCCCCCAAGCCGGGAACTGTTAACTCATCTAGATGCTTTGAAGACCCAAGGCAGTTTTGTCTACCTTTGGACAAAGAAAGCTACAGAGGAAACAATCTGTGTCCCGGGGACTCAGCCCAAAGACTCCTTTAGAAAAGTCATTTTTGGCGAGGGTGATGGGGGTTCACTCCCATCAAGAGCGGGAGCTCCCAGGGGCAAGCTGTTTTGGCTCACCCTCAGAGGGACCCTGGGAGATGATTACCCTCTTGAGGGGAGGCCTAGGTCCTGGCCCAGGACTGCAGCCACAAACTCAGTTCCTGTGGTGGGTGCGCAGCCCACACTGGAGGTCCCATCTCTGCAGCATGCCCTGAGGTGGGACTTCCCAAGAAGAGGAACCTGAGAGGTAAGGCTCTTTCTTCTGGGACTTCAGGGTGACCCTCCTTTGGGTTCTGGACAGGGTTGAACAAGGGCCTGTGCTAAAACTCCTGCACTCACCACCAGAACCTTCCCTTACCCAGCCCCCATCACCCAGGCTGTCACAGGCGTCTCACCTAAAATAGAACCTCTCCAAGAAACAGCTAAAACGCCCCTCAGTGACTCATATCCCAGATGGGCGTAGCTATTTCTATCCAGCCTCTTCCAGACGGCAGGAGCCTTGACCGTGCCCTCCCCCAACCCCTCCCAGGCTCAGGCCCAGGCAGATAGGGCCAGCACACAAGGCCACCCAAGGAGAAAGCTGGCTGGGGGATCTCTCTGAACCCAGCAAGACTTCCCTCTCTGCCTCCCCTGTGGAACTTCAGAAGCTTGCTGGGAGGGGCTCATCCTCAGCCTCTTCCTCCCTCCTCCAAGGTGCTTACCCTGTGTTAGGGGGATGGAGGCTGTCCACTGGGTAGGGAGGGAGATGGCTGTGCACCACCAGCCCACCTGCCCACCTAGGCTGGGTATACATGGCCAGGCCTGGGGCAGCTCCCCTGGCTCTGGAACCAACAACAGCGAGAGTCTTCCTCGGCTGGACACAGTGTCTGTGGCTGTGTCTCCCGGGTACCCTCCTAGCTGGCTGCCCACCAGAATCAGAGGGCATGGCCTTCTACCAGTGTGACAGGGAACCTCTCTTAGAGTCTTGTTATCAAATATCTCCATAAGCCCTTGGCCCATGGCCAGGAGGTGGGCAGGTCACAGACTTCATGTCCCAAGACCCAAAGATGGAGCTAAGGGGACTTCCCAGGGCTACTCTGAAGTAGATGGTTCTGCCTGACATCAGCTTTGGTCAAGCTGATCCTTCTTGCCAGCAAGGGGACCCATTGAGCCATCTCAGAGGCATAGATGCCCCTGCACCCAGCCCAGTGGGGGTCTGAGCAGCAGTGGGGATGGGAAGGCTCAGTGTGGTGTGCAGCCAAGAGCTGGTGCGCAGATGCGGGAAGGAGAAGCTACAGGAACATGGTTTCCCATAGGGAGCCAGTGCCTGCTCTGCCAGGAGCCGGCCAGAGATTCAAATAAGCAGGCCTTGTGGGTTCCTGGCTCTGAAGGGACTTTCTCCCCGAGAAGAGCCTTTCTCAGCTGCTCCCTTACTTGCACTGGTCAATCACAGAAGGGCAGTAAGGCAGTGCAGCCCACCAAGGATCCAGAGGCCTGGGACCAGGCTGGGGGCTCTGTGAACCACACGTCTGCGTGGCCTCTCCCTGCGGCTCCCTCCACTGGGCTCTGGGGCAGGAAGGGGAGTGGGGAAACTTTTGGGGAGGGGTTTCTACATCTTTCCCACAGGGGCACTGGTGGCACTGCACCTGCCACCCTGCATCTCAGCCCCAAAGGGTGGGATCCAGCCTTGCATGTCATATTTGGCCCCAAAGGATGCTGCCCAGGGAACTTGCTTCTGCTCCTGGGTGGGGCCTGCCGCACTGTCACCTCCGTGGCTACCAGGAAGCTCTGAGGGCCCCCAGCAGTAACAGGTTCTCTTTCCACCATCCCCTCCCACGTCTCCACCAGCAAGGAAGGAGGGTGGCAGATGTCACTTAGCCTGCCTTCCTGCAGAGAGCAGCGGCTTGCCTCCGAGCCCAGCCCCGCCTGGGAGAGCAGGCATGCAGGGTGTCAGATCACTGCACTGACATCATGCCTGATGCTGCATTCATTCTTTTTTCCATTTTGGTACAAGTTGAAACATCACAGGAGCAGCTTATAAATGAGCCTCCCCTGCTGGTGCCAAATCTAGAGATTCCTGGGAGGGCCCCACCGTCCAGTGTGACCTCATGTTCTTCCGGGCTGTGAGTCACTCGCCAGGCCTCGACAGGAGGAGGCACATAGCCCACTGTGTGCTGGGAAGAAGGGTGGGCCTGTGCCCTCGCACTGCCCCTAGCATTAGACACATCACCTGCCTCATCCAGCATCTAGCTGCCCCAAGTCTGCCACCAATCTGCTTGGCCTGTCAGCTGGTTGACCTCAGGTTTAGGGGCGGGTACCACAGGGTCCCATAGAGCAGGGCAAATTGATCCAGAGCTGGATCAGCCAGGCCTGGCCCACTGGGGAGGCCTGTGCCAATCTCATCAGGTCAGGACCCTGAGGGGGACCCTGGGAATCTGCCCAGCATCTGAGGCCAGGATTTGGGTCGTGGAGGCTGAACCCAATTGCTCCTTGGGGCTGGAAGTCCTCACTAGCCTGGAGCTCCATGAAAGGGAGAGAATCCATCCCCTTGCTGATCCTCCTCCACCTCCCGATATCCCTCAACTCCCCGCCGATCCTACCCCAGACGGCCTCCCCTCCCTCCCAGGCCTGTCCACTGTGTCCTATAAAATCTCCTGTCCAGAACCGAGCCAACTCCCCTACACCCCATCCCCATACCCCTCTTGGACCCCAGACGATCTCTCTAGGAGAAGCTGCACTCCCTGGATTTCAGAATGTGGCAGTGCCTCACCTTCTCTTTAAACTCCCTAGGGCCCTCGGAGCTCAGCCTTTGGCTTCTCCACCCTGTTCCCCTCCTGGCTCCTGCTGCCTTCCAGGCCCCCTCATCATGCCTCTAGTCTCAGAAGTCCTTGGCCCTGGCCTCCCAGGCTTCCACTGCACTGACTCCCACAGTCACTGCAGATGGCAGCCACCCGCTAACCCACCTAACACCTCTATCCCTCAGCCTCACCCTCAAGCCTACCCTCGCCCAAAACTGTCTCTCCTCCCAAACTACCCCTGTGCCTGTCCTCCTCCAGCCTCCAGATCATCTCCTAGGCCTCCCCACTGCAGCGGGCCTGGGGCCTTGTGGGGACCTCCCCCACCGAGCCTCTACTTTCTGTTCGTCCATGGGTCCTCTGCTTTCACATCCCTTCCTACCCAGCTAAATCTATGGTCTGCCGATCCTGTCACACTCTGCTCAATGTCTGTGCTCTCTTGACCTGTGTCCGCTCCAGAATTAGATCCAACTGCATACCTTTTTCTCCAGGCCTACACCTGAACAGCTGAATGGGTACCAGGCAAAGGGGCTCCACTGTAAATTAACTTATGTCCTAGCTTCTCCCAGGCCCCCCAGCTGCCTGGTTAACTCACTCCATCTCTCCAGTTAGCTCTTCTCCACAAAGGCTGGGTCAATTTCTCCATCCCCATCCTTGCCTGTCATCTTCCCCTGCCTTCTGGATCAAATGATGGCCCTGCTTCCAGTGTCTCAAAAGGGAGCCACATAATAGGATGCCTCCTCCACACTCAGGATCTAGACCTGCCTTTTCGGGGGCTCCACTCTTTCAATCATGCCCCATCTCCCACGTGCCTAGGCATGGCTTTCCTCTCGGAGCTCAGACAGCACCACTGTCTCCTGCTTTTCAGAAACCCTCTCCTGCCTGCACACCTTCCCTAGTTACTGTCCAGGCTCTCTCCTCTCCTTCTCAGCCAAGCTTCTCAAGAGTTGACCACATGGATGAAGCTCAAAAAACAGTGTGCTGAGAAAGGACTTACACAAAAGCGTGCATTCTGTATGATTCCATTTATATGAAGTTCTGGAATAGGCAAAACTCATCTACGGTAGATAAAAAATCACAGCAGCAGTTGTCCCTGGAGAAGGGATGAGGATGGACAGGGATGGGGCCTGAAGGGACTTTCTGTGGTGACGGGGATGTTGTCTGTCTTGACTGGAGGGCTTTGGGTGACACAGGTGCATGCTTTTGTCAAAGCTCACTGAATGGTACATTTAAGCTTTGTACATTTCATTCTATATAAATTTTACCTTAAAAAAAAAAAACCCTTGAATACTGATCTCTAACTAATGAGAGGCTTACTGAAGTGTTTAGTGGGAAGTATACTGATGTCAGTATATGGCTGTGAATCTCCAAGGTCTCCAGTCCTGACCTGCCTGCACGCCAGGGTCTTAGATTTGTCACCCTATTGCACTCCACTTGGGTGCTCACAGACAACTCCAACTTGACACGACCCAAACAGAAGAATTCTCCATCTCCATCTCCTACCCCCATGTCCACTACATTTCCATAACCTGTCTGTTTAGCCTCCAAAATACACCAGGAATCTGTCACGGTTCCCCTCCACCCCATGACCATCTCTACCCCAGCCCCAGCCTGCCTCTATAGGCTATTCTCCACACAGCGGCCAGAGTGTGGGGTGTGTGTGTCTGTGTGCTATTGTTGTACACATATACATCTATGAAGGGGAGTAAAACAAACATAACATAAAATGTGCCATTTTAGTCATTTTTAAGTATAGATTCAGTGGCATTAATTACATATATGATGTTGTGCAACCATCACCATTATCTATTTCCAAAAAGATGTTTTTAAATGCATACATTACCTTCCCACTGCCATCATCCAAAACCCTTGACATCACATCTGGAGCCCCCAGCAGGACCTGCCTGCCCTCTGGACCTGGCTTGCACCCCGGCCCTCACATGGGCCACGTACTTCCCCTCAGGCCTCCTCTGCCTCCACCTGTCTCTGGTCCAGCATCAGTCTAACATCTGCAGTCTAACCTCCCCTCCTTGTAGAAGTCCCCAAGAGTCTTGTCACAGCATCACAGCAAGTCCCACCAGCCCTCCTCCTGGTTCTCCACAACCCTGACCCCCAGGTGTGGCTGTGTGTTTGCAGGTGTGGTTACTGGTGAACAAGCTGCCTCTCCCTCTGGCCCGGAGGCTCCCCAAGGCTGAGCAACACATCTGCTGCAGCTCTGCCTGAATCTCCAGTGTTGAGGACAGTTCCTGGCTTATATATGGACTCAAAAAGCATTTGTGGAGGGAAGAAAGGATGAGAGGAAGGGAGAGGGCCACCCTCTGACTGAGTAGATACAAGCAGGCCTGCTCAGGCCAAAGTTTGAACTAACAGACAGTAGAAACGGCAGAACCAACAGGTGACCAGTCAGCAACTGGCTACTTTATGGAGCTTTCCTCCTCTGCCTCTTCCTGCCTCTGGACCCTTGCCTCTCCCCTTCTTGTCCCTTCTCCCTGCTTCTACTTTATTTCTCTCTTTCTACCCTTTTCACTCCATTCTTTTTCATGCTGTTTTCTTTTGCGCTCACATACAAAATCAGGTGTTTTAGGAATAAAATTTCGTATTTTCTGTTCTGATTTAATTTTACATTCATACTTAGATAACTTTACAGCCCCCTTCCATAGCTAAAAGTTAAGTGCCATGCCTGACGGCCACAGCTATAAAAAACTCCCACTCCTGAACAGCCACCTCTTCTGCCTGCCCCCAGTGGCTCTGGCCTCCACCCCGTAGTGGCCCAAGCAAGGTGGCCAAGGGGCCTAGTTCCTGGGAGCAGGGACTGACAGCACGGCTGGCTGCCCAAGGCTGGCTGAATCTTGGGGGGCATTTCCCTACTGACTCAAGAGATTGTCTGGGTCAAAGTGGCTACTGCCAGGCGAACCACCCAAGGACTAGATGTACAGAGGGGAGAAAGGCCTCCCAAAGGGCCCGCCACCTGGAGATCCACTTCCTCTTTGTTTGGAGGTGGAGAGGGGAAGGCTGGGCCCAGGAAAGAGGAGGACACCTCTGCCTCTCCTCAGCTCACCGCTGATCCATGTCCTTCTAATACCTGCTCCTCTTTCCTCAGTGGCCCGAGCAGCAGTGTGGCCAGGAGGGAGCAGAGGGAAGGGGGCAAGGCTGGTGGCTGCAGCAGAGGGATCTGTGCTGCACTCACAGCACCACCCCCGAGCCAGATGGTGGCCCAGCCCTCGCCGGAAAAGAGTGGGATGCAGGCGGGAGAGGAAGAGGCTTGTGGCCACTGCATCTCTCCCTCCCTTCTCCACACCACCCACCCGGGTAAGTGCCTAAGCCCAAGGCTTGCCAATGGGGTGGGAATGGGGGAGGGCACAGTAGCTCGGTCTTGGCTTCGTCTCAGCAAAGTCTAGACCTTGGAACGGGCGAAGAAAGACCATGATCACTCTTCTGTAGTTTTCTTAGAGGGGCTTATAAGCAATTCTGACTAGAGGAAGGGAGGTTGAAGGCACATGGGCTGTCTGGACCTGGAAGGCTGGGGATAAGGTGGCAGCTCTGCTGCTACCCACAGGGGTAGAGGGTGGGCCTCCCACATGCAGGCTACAGCCTCACTTTAGGTGCTGCTCTGAGAGGATTCTGCTGATCCGACCGGGAAGCATAGGCGTGCAGTCAGCCCTGCCTCTGCACAGCACTCATTCCTGTGATGCTGTTGCTACCACAAGGACAGACTCCACTGAAGGAGTTCCAGGCCAGGATGTGCTGCTGGGGCTGCTCTGAACAGGGCAAGGAGGCCCCTGAGGGGGCTGACAGAGAGGCCATGCCTGCCCCCAGCCACCGCTTGTCCTCTCCAGGAGCTCACTCCCACCCCGCTGTCCACCCCGACCTTACCTTCCCCCTCCACCCAGCTGGCTCATGGCCACACCCATTTCCTCCCCACAGCTATCAGAACAGGTGGCTCTGTCCCAGAGGAGAAAGGGGTGGCAGGCGTGAATGCTGAGTTACCGAAGAGCAGACAGGTGGGCTAATGTGGCATGGAGCAGGCTTGGGGCATCGGCAAAGCCACTGAGGCTGGTCCCTGGACCCTGCTTCTCCTTAAACATTCGGGAGGTTTAAGGTACTTGTGTAAGAACCCACATCCAGGGAGAGAAGAGAACAGTCTTCCTGTCTTTTCCCCATCACTGGGCAGTGACTTGGCTTAAATGCTAACACCTCTGGCTTCCTGGTCAGTGTGTCCTCACAGGGAGGGTCTTTTGTGGGTGGTGAGAAATGTTCTGACCCCACAAGGAAACCCCCAGTCTTTTGCCATGGTTTCAAACAGGTTAAATTATTTACCTGCCCTGAGCAACCAGGGCTGGAGATCTCCAGGAAAAAACAGCCTCCACCACGAAGAGTGTCCAGGATAGCCCTGCTTGCTACAAACCATCCTCAGCCCAAGCAAAAATGGACTATGAATAAGGAGAATGGGGATGGGAATCCTTGGGGTAAAAATGGAGACCTAGCTACTGGTTCTGGGTCCCCAGCTCCCTTGCTCCAAAATGAATCACAATAAACGAAGACTTGGTCTCCTCATCTGTAAAGAGAGGGTGCTCTGAGCTGCTCCCTGACTTCCATGAAGTCTTAATGTGCTCCAGGCACTCAGACCCCCAGCAAAGCGTATGGGCAGGCATCTTCCTCTCAAGGCATCACAGCCTTGAGAGCCAGCCAACCTGGGCACGGGCAGGACAGCAAGTGCCACATCTGTGTGAGTGTGGTACCCATCCAGCAGCCCCTGGGTACACTGGCCAGAAAGCAGTGGTTCCAGATCTCAGACACTATTCTGGCCACATGGGGCTGACCTGTATGTGATTCTCATCTCCAGACCTGACCCAGCTAAAGTAATAAGATGCTGACAGATGCCATGAGACAGAAAAACCAAAACTCTGAGTTCCAGTGACCATTGGCCCAGCAGTGCCAGTCTTTTCCCTCCTTTCTACTCCTTTGTCCTCACATAGCCATTCAGCACAACAGTTCTATCACATTCCTAATCTGTGCTGCAACTTGAGTTACCAACCAGCCCCTGATTCTCTCCTTGTGACACACACGATAAAAGGTTCATTTTCCATGGTCTCATTTCCAAAGATCCAAGAGCAGATTCATTAGTGGTCTGAGAGGCATGAAACCCTCCAAGTCACTTGTGTGGTGGAAAGCTGAGGAACAACGCATCCTGCTCACATGCCCTGATGAGGCTTCGGTGACCTTCAAGGCAGGATGCAGGGCTCAGGCTACCTCAGCATTACCACACTAGCAGTTTCAGGCACAAGTTCGCACCCCCAGACAGGACCCCAATTAAGCTGCCCAGTGGCCAGTGTCTGTAGTGCATCTGTGCTGGGACTGGCAGTCCCCCCACCCCTTTCCACTCTAGCTGGGCTACTCCTAGGAAGTGAGAAGTCAAAAAAGGAAGTGAGTAATCAAAAAAGGAAGTGAGTGTTGGAGCTGAAATTCCTGGAAAAGGTCACTCTGCCTGAGCCCCTGCCACCTACACCAGCCTGACTTCAGAACCCACCCCTTGCGCTGCCCAGAACCTCAGGCCAGGCAGGATCCCAGCCCAGGACACCAGGGCAACCCCACAGACAGCCTTGTTCGCTGATGAACATCATGTTAGAAGGGCCAGAACAGGTGTGGTTTGACCAAGGTGGATCTATCAGCAGGTATGTGGGCAAAACTTGCAAATGTGCTTTCTCGTTACGTGGAAGCATGACCAGGGAAGTGAACCTGCTTTTAGTGAAGTGACAAAGGGCAACTGCTCTGACTCAAGAACTAGGCTCTGCCAGCCCCTCAGGAAAATGGGCCGAGGGTTCTCTTCCTTGACAGGAACACCACTGAAAGCCAACCGTGAAAAAGAAAAGGTTCTGCTTGGAGACCATGGCAGAAAAGGGCATCCACCAGGCGAGAAGCTGGAGAATGGTCAGCACTTCCCAAACTGAATGCCATGGAACAGCAGCCCCTAATGTTCAGTGAAAGCAAGTCTGGGAAAGGCCACCAGCAACAGCCCTGTCTTGGAGCTCCTGCATGTATATGCCTTGAAGGACCTGGTCCGGAGGCCCGCTTTTCACCAAACACTGTGAATCTGCAGTAAGCTGGAGGCCCCTTTCCTCCTGGCCCTGAGCCCCGGCTTCCTCCCAGCACAATGAGGCAGATGGACTGAGTGTCGCCAAGGTCCTCCCACTCTGCTGTTTTTCCAGGCACAGCCAAAGGCTGGTTCCCCTCCCATCTCACCAAAGGTCCTAGGCTGGGGGAGTTTGTTGTGTGGGAAGGACTGAGATGCCCACAAGGAAACGTGCCACCGTGTGCGGCTCTCCCTTGATCTCTGCCTACCCCACCCAGAGTCGTTCGGGTCCTGCCGCTCTAGTGAGCGTCTCTGGAGGCTGAAACCTGGGAGGCAGGGCCAGCACAAGAGGGGGATCCCCACAGCAGCCTCTCTCATCCCTGCCTGCCAAGCCTCCCTGCTCCTGTGAGGCTGGGTGCTTCTGGCTTCTCACTAGCAGAAACACCCAGGTGAGCTTCCCTGGCCTTAACCACACTGTTCTAAATACTGAGGAGCAACACTTACCTAACTGATCAGTGCAGGGATGGGTTGTTTCTAATCACAGATGTAATAATCACGAGTGTACACGCCTCCTCAGAAAGCCCCCACACTCCAGGAGCGACTGCAAACGCACTGAATCATCTCCCCACACCGGCAGCTCCTTCCTTGGAATCTCACACTTACCTCTCGTAAAGCACACGTCCCACACCCACAGCACCTCATATCACAAATAGACCCCGACCTGTGAACAATTATTCTCACTCGTCCCCCCGCCCATGTGGTCCAAACGGCTCCTGCTGCTGATAATCCCAGCTGTGGGCATGCAGTCACCACTCTCCACCCGGCGCAAGGGCAGAGCCCTGGGGGTCTACCAGAGACTTCTGTGGGTTACCGTGGAGGAAAGGGAGGAAGCTGACAAACCCACTCATTTCAAAGGCATGGCCCCAGCCCAGCTAGTATATTGGGGCACCCAGCCTCCATGGCACCAAAGAGAGGCTCAGGGGCTTGGCTGAGCATCCCACAGCAACTCAAAGCATCCCAACACAGCAAGGGTGGGGCTGGGAACCCAGGGTCCTCTGGGGGACGCAGGCCAATCTCATGGAAATGGCCTTGCAGTGGCCTCTTGATGAGTGTAGGACACTGCCTCCATGTGGATGCTTGGCCCCCAGTCTGGGTCTCTACTTTACCCCAAGGTTGTTTCTTGGGATGGGTAGCTGCTCCGCCCCATCAGGCCCCAGCTTACTGGAACAGAAGCCCAGGGTAGGCGGTTCCTGAAGCCCAGGTGGGAGGCAGTTTCCTGTCTCCCTTAACACCTTGCTCCCCTCACTGGCATCCCTCTCCAAGACCCACTGTCAGGGAGAGAGGCTGGCCAACGGCCAGGGAGACTTGCCTCCCTTTGGGCCCTGCAGCTGCTCATGGCCCTCTCCAAATGAGCATCCACTGGGAAAAGTTGTCCGTAAGACTGTCGTTGACCCTCCCTAAGGCCATTTTTCCAGGTCAAACTTGGACCAGGTAAGAAAGCGTCTTCTACTCAGGACTGAGCCCAAGCTTTCAGAAGGTGCAGGAATCCCTCAGGACATCTGGGGCCAAGACTTTTTCTCTGCTACCACATCTGGGAGCCAGAATACAAGCCCTGGGAAGACACAGAAGCTGATGGCCAAGGGAAATGACCAGGAAAAGAGAGCTGGTGAAAAGGGGAACCGGGGAGGCCTGGGAAGGCAGGTGGGATGGAGGAAGCCGGCGCAGAGCTGATTACCTGGGTGAGATGAGGGTTGGGGTTGAACCCACACTGGTTGCAGACCTTGTTGTGACACTGGGTGCAGGTGTTGAAGTTTGGCTGGCTGGGGGTTGACGTGAGATCCGAGGTCTTACATATGGGACACAGCGTGCTGCTGGGAAGGGGGGCAATCTGGGGGACGGAGTAGGGTGATGTGGGGGTGCTGCCTCTGTCCGGTGACACAGAGGGGGACCGCCCTGATCTCTGCGTCCTGCTGTCTACCTGCAGCGTCCTGCGGGGGCCATCAGCCTCCTGGCCAGCTGGGCCCTGTGTCCTTGTCTCCTGGGGGCTCTCACGGCTGGGAGCAGGAGCAGAAGGCTGCTTCGGGGTTGGGGAAGCTGCTCTCTGGCTACCCAGGGGCTCCTTGGGGTCCAGTCTCCTGGAAACGCTGAAATGACATTGAAAATGACGATGTTAGAGATATACCTTAGAGAAGTCCCCTGCAGAGGTCTCCACCAACCTAGGTGACTCTGCCAAGCCCCGTTGCCACCCTCCTCTGCTGCCCAGTGGCATATCACAGCCCCCACTGGCCGAGTGCTGACTGACAAGTGTCCCCTGACTTGAACCGTCAGCACCAGGCCATGTGATCGGCTCATGAGTGTCCCCTCTTACATCCCACTAAAGTGCAGAGTCTGATTCAGTAGGCCTGGGGTGGAGTTTGCACTTTTAAGAATCTCTAAGGTACTCCAATAAAGCTGTTAAAAAAAAAGAAAAGAATCTCTAAGGTGATGCCTTTACTATAGTCTGCAGACTACACTTTGAAAACCAAGGCTCTAAACCTATACATCAGTAACACCTAGGCTGATTTTAAAATTTCTGACTCTCAGACTGCACCCCAGACAAATTACATCAAAATCTGTGGGGACAGGACCCTGGCATTACTATCTTTTTCCTCCCTAAGTGATTTCAACATGCAGCTAGTTTAGAGCTACTTCCCTGGCAGGTCTGTTACATCCTGGCTTGTCCACTTCAGAGGCCGACCCCGGGCAGTTGGAGGTGAGGGTGGGAAGGCACTCCAATGCCCAGTTAATGCCATCTCCATTAACTGGCAAACCATCAGGCTAAACTCAATGCCCTATATTCCTTCTCATTTGACCCAATTTCAGTTCATTTCTGCCAGTTTTCCAATTTGAAAAAAGTCAAGCACAAAAAGCCAAAAGCAATGCTTCATATTGCTTCCCTGAAATTCGATACTTGCTTCAGTCTGTATTCATTTGGGTGGATACTGGCACCCAGGCGACAGGGCAGCCTGGCTGAGAGCCACTGCAGAGGCCCGGCCACAGCCGCCTGTGGAGCATCCTGGCCTGGCCCCTTCAGCCCCAGTGTTCCTGGTCCTTGTAGGGTCTGACTAACAGGAGGGGATTCTAAGTTTGCTGCCTTTATATGAAGACCATCTGCTTGCCAAAAAAATTCAGGAGCCAACTGTGGGATGCCTTACGACAAGCTATTTCAGAGGGGAGACGAGGAGCTTCCCTGGCGAGGCCCACTTCAAGACACTCTGCAGTCCTTCTTCCCTTCTGAGGAACTGCTGGGGAAGAGACACACCCTTGGTCTAATAAAGACTCTTCCAGGAAAAAGAAACACTGTTGAATGTCCATCAACCAACAACAGAATACACCCATCCATCCAGTCTCACAGACCTGCCACTTTCTTCTTCAGTGGGATAACCAGAGTCTGAGTCTAGCCCCTCTGAGCCACCTTTGCCACCAGCTGTGAGGCCCAGTGTGGTGGTGGCTGCAGCCATCTCTGGCCCACACCTGGAACCTGGGTTCTAGGGCCTTTCAGTAGACTAATTTCTAGGTATTGTAAAGAAATAATCCCACTTGGCTAAATTCATAATTTCATTTTTTACTTAAATTATTTGGGGCTAGAATTTAAAAGCAGCCCTTGAAAGCCAATCAGAAACGGGCTTCCCTGGTGGTCCAGTGGTTAAGACTCCACGCTCCCAATGCAGGGGGCCTGGATTCGATCCCTGGTCAGGGAACTAGATCCCGCATGTAGCAACAAAGATCCTGTGTGCCGCAACTAAGACATGGCACAGCCAAATAAATTAAAAAAAATTTTTTTTAAAAAGCTAATCAGAAGCTACGAAGAGCCCTTTATAATATGTGAACAGACTGTAGCCCCTTCTCAGGCTGTGCAAGGTCAGTGGTTTCTCTTGAGAAACTTAGCAATTTCTACTGTGTTTGTTTTGCGTGAGGTGTGACAGGTGATCTTCCGTGTACACAGTGACTTTTTAAATTCAGTGTTGCATCACAGTGTAGTCTTTCTGGGGACATTTTATGTGACACTTAGGGATCCAAATTCAAGTTAACTTTCAACTCAGCTGTGGTGACAGTGAATAAACAAACAATGCCCATTGCATCCAGCAAAGTCTGCACTTGGAAGGGCAACGCTCCCTGCACAGAGGCCTGATGTGTGTTCACACATCATACGGTGACTGTAGTTGACACCTGGCAATCACAATACACGCCCATGAGCCCTTCACTCTCCTGTCTCCTGGATGATTCCTCACACCTCTCCTTCATCTGCAAGCCGCCAGCATGTCCCTCCCTCTCCTTGCTGTCACTGACAACTTGCTCACCATCTCGCAGGGAAAGTGGGAGCCACTGGAGGGGAATTTGTACATTTAAGGCCTCTCGGCTTCTGTCCCACTGTGTTTGCCTGTCTCCTGTTCCCAAGGCCCACTTCTCACCTTCACAAATTCTCCCCTCTCCTTCATCGTCCATGTTTACCTCTCTATTTGGATGATTTCAATGGCCATACAAACATGTGTCTCCCATCTTGAAAAAGAAAAAAGAACTTTGGCCCACTTTCCCCCTCAGCTACTGCCTCATTTCTCTGCTGCTCTTTACAACAACACTGCTTGAAAGAGTGGTCTCCACTCACGGCCTCCAGCTCCTCTCCTCCCTTCCTCTCAACCAATACAGCCTGGCTTTTGCCCATCCTTCCACAGAAATCGCTCAGGTGACAGTCACCGGTGGCCTCCACATCATCAAATCTGACAGTGCTTCTCAGTTCCTCCTCCCACCTGATCATCCCCTGACCAGCAGCGGAACTTGAAAGCGCTGAGCATTCCATCCCTCCTGAAATAAGCTCTCCACTGGCCTCCCGGAACACCACCCTCTCCTGGGCGACCTCCTCCCTCCTGGCCATACCTTTACAAGCTCTTCTGCAGGTTCTTCCTCGTGTCCCAAACCAGGGACCCCACTTCCTACACTGCAGGGACTTAGCTTTTGTCCACACAAGCATTTCACAAATGTACACAAACCCCTGAGGCTCAAGACCCACCCAGACTCAAGGCTTTAACTCTCACTCCCCACTGATAACTACAAATGTGTGTCTGGCCCAGACCCCTCCCCTGAGCTCCTCCCTTGGCTCACTGCCAACTCTACATCTTCACTGAGATGTCTTACAGGCACCTCAAATTTTCTGTGTCCAAGCTGAGCCCCGATCTTCCCACAAATGTGCCCCTCCTCATCTTCCCCTTGGAGTCTCTGACTCCCTTCTCTCAGCCCATGTCAATCATCAGTAAATCTTGTGGGCTTCAGCGTCTGGCCACTTCCTCTGCCTCCTCGCTCCACCTGTCAATCACTGTGCCCTCTTTTTTTTTTTGCACAAGCTGGGTTGCTCCCACTTGCCCCTCTATGTGGCAGTCTTCACCATGCGGCAGCTGGGATAATCCTTTACGTACATAAATCAAACCACTTCCCTTGTCTGCTTAAACCTTCCTTTCCCTCCCACAGGAAAAGCCAAAGGCTTTACAATGGTCTGTGAGGCCCCATGAGATTTGAGCCCTTTCCCTCCAGCCTCATCTCCTACTATCTCTCTCTCCCTGTGTCCACTTCCCTTACGCCAGGCCCACTCCTGCCTCTGGGCATTTACATCTGCTGGCACTTGTGCTCTCTCAAGTCTTTGCTCTGGTGGCATCGTTTTGGAGACACTTCCTGGACCACCCTATTTAAAATGCAGCTTCCATCCCTCCTGCCTCTTTGTTCTCCATGGCACTGAGCACCTTCCGACTCATCATATACTATGTATGTTGCTTCTGTGCACACTCTGTGGGCCCTGCATTAGCCTGCCAGCGCTATGCGGGCAGGGCCTCTGTACTTTCTCCACAGCTGCACCCCGGAGCCTAGCACAGCGCCCGGCACGTGCTGGATGCTCAAGATGTTTCCTGGATGGATGGACTGCAGTCACATCACGACTCAGAACATTAAAATGTGGCCCCAAAATGTGTTCGAGCTTAGGAGACATGGCATGTGACAGGTATGCATTCAGCCCTCCGCTGGATCTGACCTCACGCAGGACAGAATGACAGGAACAACACCCGGAGTCCTCTCTGGCCAGGGGCTGCACCCCCAGTCCCACCACATAGAACACTCCGCTTGACCACGGCGATGGTGATACTAATCGGGCCCTCATCATGAGCACCACATTTGCCAAGCACCTGTCACATATTAACTCCTTTAAGCCTCAGCAAATCCATGCGGTAGGATCCAATTTGCCTATTTTATACACAAGGAAACTGCCACACATAGAAGTTATGGAACTTGCAAAGCTATTATGACCTGTAAGTGGTGGCACTGGGATTCCAATATCAAGGCCACCAGTCCATGTCCCTAACCATGTCCCACACCACCTCTGAGGGAGCACGGTGAGGCTATGGAGGGGTGGGAAGCGCTGCAATTTGGATTCTTTGGATTCTTTTTTCTTTCTTCTGAAGAGCTGTTTAAGTGGAAACTCCCTCAGAAGCGGCCTGACATTTTGCTTCTCACTGTAGCCCAGGCCCAGCACCATGCTGGGCACTGAGTGGACACTCAATAAGTGTAGATGCAAAGTAAACAAGAAGTCATATGGCAGTGCAGTGAGCTCACGGAGCGGGGCTGAGCTAGGGCAGTGATGTTACTTTGTTATGACCAATTCCCCTGGAGTTTGGCCAGCAACGCTGAGAGACACATAGAGAAAACCACATTCATTCACTCATTCATTCGAGCATTCAGTCATTAGCAAAGATTCACTGACCCCTGGAATGATAGTTCCAGGCCCTGTGATAGGTACTGATGGTAAGAATGGATTACGTCTCTTATAAAGGAAGGTGGGCCCACAGGTGTTCGTTGTATTGCTATCCTTTACATCTTACACATATTTTATCAGTGTTCTCATATCCTCTATAAATACCTGTTCAATATTTAACTAAAATACATTTTTTAAAAAAGTGAATCAGACAGGGATCCAGTCTTCTGGGAGCCTCCAGTCCAGAGAGGAGACAGATGTGCAAACAAATCACTGTAAGACACCTCCACACAGTCCAGGGAAGGCAGAAGTCTGACAAGGCTTTGAGGACTAGGAGACATCTAAACCAGGTCTTAATGGATGGGCTGTTCTCCCCAAGGTAAAGGGCAATCGAAGCAGAGGGGAAAGCACTTGCAACGGCCCAGAGGCCTGACAAGGTGTAAGTCAGTGCTATTCTCAGCACCTAGAACAGCTCCTGGCAACAGTGTGCACCCAACTACCAGAACTACCTGGGAAGCTCAGAGCTAAAATAGGAAGGGCCAGGGGAGCAGGGCCTCTGAGCTTTTCAAACAAGGGAGTGCTCCAGCTCTGCGTCAGGGAGATGGTGGAGGTAGGGAGACAGTGAGAATAAGGCAACAGCCCAAAAGATAGTCCAGGGACCAAGAGGGAGGGAAGGCTCAGCAGGGGTATTCTGACCTGGGGTCTAGGGAGGAGTGGTTCTTTTGATTGAGACGGAGGATCCAGGGAGAGAAGCCAATTGGTGGGTGGAGGCTGGGGAGTGAAATGGCAAAATCACTAGGTTGAGTTTGTTTTTGCTGAGTTGGTGGTCTTCGGGGGGCATCCAAGGAACATCAGGAAATGGGTCGGAGCTTGGGGTCAATTCAGACAAGTCTAGATATTTTTATCTGAGAGAGTTAAGGGTTCAGTTCACAGGTGAGCCTCAGGGGATAAAGATCACATGGAGAGCAGTGGTCCAGAAAAGATTTGTGGGGAGCATCAACTTTAATGGGAGCAGAAGGGGTATCAGAAACAGAGAGGTCAGAGAAAGGAGAACAACAAGAACACAACCCCCAGGGTCAGAGAAGTTCCCATAAGGAGGAGCATTCAACAACATGCTCCTGAGTCTACGTCCCCGAGGGCTGAGAAGCCTCAGAAGCTCTGAAGGAAAAGGCCACACCCACGAGGGCCATGAGCCCTCTCCCACTCAGTTCGCTATCCTCAGGACAGGCCAGTTCTCTATACTTCTGACCACAAGGGCCCATCCATGGCCAGAGATCCAGGTTTGTCTGTGACACTCTACTGGACACAAGTCCCAAGGGGGCCAGGGTTGGAGTAGCTTAGGGCCTCCTGGGGAGGGCAGAGGAATGCCCTCCCCAGGAGGCCCTCCTTAACAAAGGTCTCCACTGGGCACAGAAGGGAGGGAGGTGTCCACAATCGGGACCCAGCCCAGCCCCAGGGAAGACCTGGCTTCATGGATATGGCTCATCAGTAGTGAGAGCCCTGGAGGCCAGTGCTCCTCTCAGCAGCCTCCAGGAGTCCTGCTCCTTGAGGAGGGCTGGGATGAGGACAGGTGAGCAGGAGGGGAGAGGGACACTGCCGTAAAGTGGAAAAGACACAGGAGGACAGGCAGGTGAAGAAGGAGGGAGAGGGCAGAGCTATGAAGGAGTGGCTGGAAGACAAGCAGCGGAAGACTAAAAATGCCTTATCCAGGATAGATATTTTAAAAAGATGGCCAAGAAAGGTAGAGGGTGTAAAAATTGCTGTATTTCTACCAGGTTTCCTCCCTTTCAGCATTTAAGGCTACTGACTAATCAGAAACAAGTCTTAAAGCTAGCTAGCAGGGCAGGAAGGAGCCCCCACCACAAGACCAATCCCGTCGGCCTCCCCACCAGCTCTTCTCAGTACCCCTGTGGCCTTCTGTCCCATACCATGACCACTGCCGGGAGGAATAATCCAGTCAAAAGCTGGACTCCCCTCTGTCAGAAACTCCCAAGAGAGGCATGAGGCCGACAAGCTCCAGTGACCAAAGATGCTCAGACACCAGGTTTGTCCATAAGGGCAGGGCCACCAGGGAGAGCCGTGGCTGCCTTAGTCCACGTGGGAAGGAGCCTGGAGGCCCTCTGGCGGCTGCAGTCAGGGAGGGCCTGCTCAGGCTGGGCAGACTGGCAGGAAAAGCAGGAAGAGACCGTGTGAGCTCCCAAGGGAAAACTAGGCCGGGGTCCACATGGCAGCATTCTAGAGCATGCCCCCCGCCACCTCCAGTTGAATATTTGAAAGAGAAATATTTCATACAAATAAATGGCTGCCTTTGCTCACCAGGAGGGGAGTGAATTTAAAGAAACTGTTTTTCTAAGACCAGCCGGAAGAGTTCCCACAGCTTCAAACAAGGTTTTGATAAATTCTTGGCTGACCTTTCTATAACACGCAATTATGGCCAGGAAGATGCTATGGGAGGATTTCTCCTTTAAGGTCCAGGCCAGGAAGGACCTCTAGGCCAGCCCAGCAGCCCCCATGTATCCAGGCAGAGAAGCAGGGGCTGCAGAACGGTGGGCACCAGGATCTAGGTCCTGGGTCCTGGAGCAACTCTCTCAGGAATGGATGGGAGAATTCAGAAAGTTTGAGTTTTAAAAAAATGCCAGTTTTCACACAAGAAAACATTTCTTGACCTGCCTAGCTTTCAGGCCAGTGGCCTCCTGCCTTTTTGATCATGGGTCCCTGGTAGGGATAAGAGTTGTTGCCATCAGACACAGCCCCAGGGAAGCTGGAAGCATAAGGGCAGACACCAGCAGGAGGCTGAGGGCAAGATGGGACCGAGGCCGTAACTGTAAGGAAAGCAAGTCCTGGCTACCTCATTCCCCAGCCTTGAGGCCTATCTGGGTCCACTAGGTTGAGAGCATTTCTTAGGACAATCTGATTTGGCCTTGGTTCCCTTTAGGTCCAGTCAGTCTCCAGAATCCAGAACAAGGATGGGAAATAAAGGTAACTTTCCTCCAACCCCATTAATTGGTAGAGACTGCCTGGAGGGCTGGGTTTGAGAAAGATCAGTGGGAAAGATTGTTGCCACCAATTAGAAAGGTCTGTCATGAACCCAGGAGTGGGGCACATAAGCACAAAGGCCATGAACTTGTCATCCATGATGCAGAACCAAACCAGACGCTCAGACCTGCCTCAAGTGATACCCAGCTTCCAGGAGTGTCTCATTCAGAACTGGGCCAGACCCACCTCGAGTCAAATTCATCCCCCGAAAGAGACCAGAGGATGCATGTAGTGTTTACTTCTGACCTTTCCCTTGGTCCCATTTTCACCTCCAATCTGTGGTCTTCCCAGAGTCACAAGAGCTGTGTGTGGGCATCAGTCAGCTGAACCATCAAATGCCATAAGCTTGGTGTAACTCTGAAAGCTGAATGTCTCTTGCACTGTGGTGCTTGTGTGAACCATGGCTCACCTGAGGGCAAGCGAGTGGTAGATGCCATCCCCCTTAGGACTCTGTTGAGGGGTTACTAGTCCTCTAGTCATAGCTTGCCCATTCATGTCTTATGGAGTGTATCTCTAGAAATTTTTATTCATTCATTCATGCTAAAAGAGCTCATAGGAACCACGTTCCCTAGTTCTTGAAAGTCCGAACATACCTTTGTGGTCATTAAATCTGAACAACAGCTTGGCTGGATGTAAAATTCTCAGTTGACAGTTCCTTTCCCTGAGGACTTTGCAGGTACAGCCCCTGTGTTTTCTAACTATGACTGTGGAGAGCTCTGGGCCAGCCCAGTTAGTTCCCCTTATAGGTATACTAACATTTTCCTCTAGGTGCTCTAGAACTCTTTTTCCTTTTCTCTTTGAAGTTTAGTAACTTAATATTCCATATCTATTTTTCCTGAAATTCAGTATGTTCTTTCAAACTAAAGATTTATGTGTTCCTTTACTGCAGGGGGGAAACGTTTTCTATTAATTATACCTTTGAATATTTCTCTGTTCCATTTGTTTTGTTCTCCTCTCCAGAGATACCAATTACACCTACTTTAACTTTCCTTTGTCTTTCCATTGTTCAGGCTGCTGGCAGCCCATGGTTCCCCCCCACTCCCCCACCCCGAATCTGCTCAACTCCTTGAGCAACTCCACCTCCCTAGTAACTTCTTGGCATCACACAGGGTTCAGGGACACTCCTAAACGTCCCCACATATGGTGGCTTTGCTAACCAGTCCAAGAAGGTGGTTCTTGGGTTTGGCCCTCTGGACTCTGACCTCCCTGCCCTAGCTCCACAGAGGCAAATTTCCCTTTCTGTAGCCCTCCCTCATCAGAACTAATTTTCCCTGTGTCTGGAAACCATTCTTTGTTCATTGCATTCCTACATATAGGTGTTCCTTTGTTTTGTTGAAGAGAGTTTTCTGTTTCTTTCCTTTTTTTTTTTTTGCGGTACGTGGGCCTCTCACTGTTGTGGCCTCTCTCATTGTGGAGCACAGGCTCCAGACGTGCAGGCTCAGCGGCCATGGCTCACAGGCCTAGCCGCTCTGCGGCATGTGGGATCCTCCCGGACCAGGGCACGAACCCATGTCCCCTGCATCGGCAGGCGGACTCTCAACCACTGCGCCACCAGGGAAGCCCGTTTTCTGTTTCTTATTCTTCTTGCAGTTTTTGGTTAGTTCAGTAAGGAGACTGAGCAAAGAGATGCTTTTAATTTATCGTATTTAACCAGAAAGACATTTTACCACACAAAACAAATGCCATTTTCTGGCTTTTCACCTGTGCAAGTTCTAAGTTTTCTAAAGCATGGTCCCTTTATAAATCTGATTTAAAACTTTAGATCTTATCCTTAAGAAGAAGAAAAGTACACATTCATAAACATTTTTGTTTGCTCTCAGAAGGCACTGGACCTCCTGAAGCCCATGGAGTCCAAACTCCTCAATGGCTGGTCTGGGCCTACCACACCAGCCTGTCTCTCAAGCATCACCCACACGTCCCCTAACACAAGCCCTGCCTGAGGCCTGGGAGCTCCCCAACAGGCCAGGGGCTTTCCTGCATCCACGCCCACAGGCTCTCCAGAGGGCTGGCTGAACACTTCCACAGCACCATTCCAACCTGACTTCTGGTGTGGAGCCTCCTGGGGTCTCCCTCCCTATGCGTCCCCCTCCGGCCTGGTCCCAGTGCTGCCCCTGCAAGGCACTATCTGTTTACAGTGTCCCTTAGGTCAGACTGAGCACCCTATAAGGGCAGGGATTCCCAGAATCTAATGTGGGTGCGATCCCTGTTTGCCAGTCAAAGGAAGCAGAAGTTCACACGGGTTGTTTATAAACAACTGACGAAAGATAATTTGTAATTAGGCAAGATTTATAGGAAATGACTCTGGTAGGGCTTGAAAGCAACTTCTTATTTTAGGTGAATTAAACAGTCATATTTATATCAATCATCTTTTACAAAGGTCTGATTCAGCCAATTACCACAAATTCCAAGGGGAAAGGATCCAAAGACTGGGTTTTACTACAGTGCATAGAGGAGCTGGCTTCTTTAGCTAGAACTTAGTAGGAGGGGAGCATTACTGCTTTTAGTGCCCTAATGCCTTTTTCCCACTTATTCACCAGACTTGGGTAAAGCTCATCAGTAGGAGATTCTTGAGGGAGCCAGGAGAGGTGAGGGCCCACGCTGGGAGCCAAGAGGGCCAAAGGAAGGAAGAGGAGGCAGGCAGGTGGCAAGACCAGAGTCACCGCCCAGAGATGAGACCCAGGTCAGCAGCTCCTCAAAGGCTCTCCCCGTCACCTCCTAGGCTTTCCAGGTGGCCTGACCTGGGACACCAGAGGAAACAAGGCCCCAACCTTAGGGACTCTTCTTCCCTTTGGGCACCATAAGGACTGAACCCAGGATGCTGACATTCATCTGGGCAAATCCCAACACATCCCTGTACTAAGACCTACAGCATATACAGCATTTGAATTTTAAGGCACCCCCTGGCCTTTTCCAGCCTGTGGTGACCAGGGTACCCTTCAATGGCACCTCCAGGCCCGCCACATACCCCCATGAACTCCCCTCCCAGGCTCAGCTTTCTGAGGGCACACATGGTGGACAGGCAAATTCTTAGCCCCCTCTCTACAGCCTTCTCAAGATCTTTGGCCCCAGGCCGGCCCTTGATTCTCATTTACCAACCCTGTCTTCCGGGAGTGCCATGGTTCCCAGGTGTGGCCCAGGAATTCAGCCCAAGCCACCGAGGTTCCTACCCCCACCCAGCCCCAGGCTTGCAGACATCTGCATGGGGACCCCACATAGGGACAACTTTGAGCTGTGAAGCGTCCCAGTTTTCCGGCTCAGGGAGAGGACTCTTAAAGCTAGGAAGCTCTAATCAGGAGTCAGGAGTCATTACATAAAGCTGAGCCAGCTTTTCCCCTGCTTCTCACTCCAGCAAATTCTACTACTACAGCCTTTTACCAAGGGGAAGCACTATGCTTGTCAGCTCTCTTCCAAATTCTGCTGAAACCAGGAGATAAGAGAAAACTGCAAGTCTTTGTGACAATGGAGGCAGCAGGCCCCACTCTCTCCACTCCAACCCCAACACGGCAGAAGCCAGGACTCTGGCTCAGAAAGCTTGACAAGCTTCTGCCCTGTCTTCAGACCCAGTGCAGTGGATTCAGCCGTCAGCCTGTCCTCAGGGACTGCCGGGACACACCCTCAGCCACAAAGATGGCTGAGGACCTGCTCCATGCCCGCCCCGATCCAAGCACTGAAAGGAAGATGGGGGCCAACAATGCAGTTAGTAAGATAAGCCAGTGCTTGCATCATTAATACGTGAACTGGCTGAACACCTGCCGTGCGCAGGGTACTGGGCTGGACCTGAAAAAACCTCAAGTGTATGAGGCTTCCCAGAGCTTGCCCTTCCAGACTTGCAGGGAAACCCCACCTAGCCTGAGGACCCCTTAACTCCCTTCTCATGGAAAGCAAGGGGGATCCAAAAACTATGTCTATTGTGTATTTGGGGGGAGAAAGAAACACCAAAGTAACGTCTGCCCACTCCATGTTAAAAACCTCTCTGTCCAGAAATCAGCCCTGCTCTTTTTTTTAATTTAAAAATTTTTAAACTTTTTTGTTTAACTAGTAAGAGCTTGCTTGCTTTTTATGTTTCTATACAATAAGGAAAAACATATCTGTGACCCAAAAATGGTAAAAGAAAATTGTGACCGAGGATCATCCATGGTCCTTGGTTTCAGCTGAGTGAAAAAATAGAAGGGGTTCCATCCCTACTCATCTCCCAAAGTCACCCTGTCGGCGCTTGCCCTTCTGTCACTTGCTCCCACAGCCCAGGGCACAGTGCTGGTTCTTGCGCAGGGCTATTCCAACCGCTAAAGAATGCTGCCTTTGGACAAAGGGCCTGCAGCACCGGAAATAACAGGTAATGAAATGAGGAGGAAAGCCTCTGAACAATACCTCTGCCTTGCAATTTCAAATTTATTACAATCAAGAGAACTCAAAGCAAGTGTTCTCACACACAAAACTTTACCATACACAAAATAATTAGAACTTAAATGTGCAGACATGTTTGTGTGGTGGGGAGGGGTGGGGGATTCGGGGACTCCCAGAAGGAGAAACGGATGTGGGCTGGCACAGGTAGAGAAAACTCTGGAGGAAGATGCGGGGAAGGGGACAGGCTTCCAGAGAGCAGTGGGGGCAGTCTGCCTTTCCTCCACACTGGGTCACCACTTGGTCCTCAGAGCCTGGCACAGGGCCTGGCATACAGGGGGACTCAGTAGTTGTGGACTGAATGGCCGATGGCCTGGGGTGAATGATTAGGGAATCGGCGGTCCTGTGTGGTGGTGACGGACACAACCAGGCTTGGAAGATAGTAAATGTGTTGCAACAATCCTGGGGCCACAAGACTTCTGAGGCTGATGAGAGACAGTCTGGGGGCAGAAAGGACTCTGAAGTCCAGGACAGAGATACCAGGGTAGGCCCTGTTCAGGAGTTTCACTCAGAAAGCCCATTTGGGGACTTCCCTGGTGGTCCCCAGTGTTAAGACTCCGTGTTTCCACTGCAGGGTGCACGGGTTCAATCCTAGGAACTAGGATGCCACCTGCGGTGCGGCCAAAAAAAAAGAAAGCCCATGAGGCAGCTGCCACAATCGCACAAGCCACACTGCGCCAAGTGCTCACTCTTCCCACCTCTGAAACAGGTGCAAGGGAAATGCCACCAGCCCCACCCATGTTGCCACCCCACCCTGGATACACTCGGCCTCTGCCTTCAAAGCACTCTACAATGGGGTCCTCCCACCCGCAGTCTCCTCTTTTTGCACTGCCTTCAGGCAGGGAGTCCTGAGGCTCCTCAGCTGACCCTCACTCCTCCCAGCTTATGCTCTGCTCTCTTTCTAGAAGGCCCTTTCCTTAAACTCCAAGTCAACTTCAAAACCCAGCTCAAGCAGCCTGCCCTCTCTGGGACCTTCCCCAGAGTCCCCAGTCCCCAGAAACCTCCTGTAGACCTTCCTGCAGACTCCCACAGCCTCACACAGGGCAGCTCCCTGAGGTGCCTGAGGCCAGCTCTTTGGCCTCTCTCCCTGCCCTACCAGCATGCAGCAGAGGACTAAACACCCAAGCCCAAATGGGGTCTGTGCTAAGGAAGCGTTGATCTAGTGAATGCAGTTCTTTACAGGGCTTGTGAAAAAAATCAGAATGACAAAAAACGACATCTCAAGATGGTAAATGAGACTCAAGATTCCAGCAGGAAAAACATGCCCTCTTCATTAAAGGAAACTGTAAAAGGAAAGCCACCCACCACCCTTCCAGCCTTCAACAGCACTGTGCCCACTGTTCCACCTTCCCTGTCAGCCTAAAATGTACACGGATGGACGCTCTTTTTCCTTTTTTGCCAACTCCGCAGTCTTTCCTCTGTGGTTCTCTTGCCCTTCACTTCTTAGGGATCTAACTCAGAATGAGAAATCTAATATCTACCTGTGGCACTTTGGTTCCTGAGCCTCCCTCTCCCTTAGACTGTGAGGGCCATGAATGTGCTGTGGGTTCCTTTCTAGATCCCTCCTGTTGGATTTTCACCTATGAGTCCCTCAGGGAGCTTTGCCTGCCACTGGTAGAGATTTCCCAATAACATGAGAGGCTAGGGAGGCCTCCTGCAGGAAGTGCTCCCTCACCCCACCCCTCTTCACCCCATGTGCCTATTCCTTCCTCCTGCTTGAGGAGCTGACCCTCACACACCCCAGTGCCCAGACTGCCATGGGGTAGCTAACTCTCCTTCAAGGCCCCCTGGGCCTGGCCTAAGGCCAGAATCTTCCATCCAAGGAGCAAAAGTCCCTTTCAGGTGGGACTCTTGACCAGGAGAGGTCCTTCCTCGGGCTGACCACCAGGAGCTCCCTTCCCTACTCTCTTCCCCTTCCCAGGGCTCAGCATCTGACCAGCAGAGGCTCAGGGATGCCCATGTTCCTACCTGAAACGTGTTCACGTGTCCAGAGTGTTAAACTCAGCTACCTGTGCTTAAAATCCATTAAGACAGATGTACGCAAAAGGAAAATGTGAGTCTGAGGGTGGTGATTAAGACCCAAGAAAAAAGCCTGATGAGACGCTGTGTGACTGTGCATGCACACGTGTGAGTGTGGGGCACTAGTGTGTGCTCCTGTGTGTGCAGTGCACTGCACGCACACGTGTGTGAGCACATCAGCACATGTATGACCACACTTTTCATGGCGCATGGAGTTACAGCCCTGAGTAATGAGTAAGACCCTGTCCAGGAGGTCTGCTCCCAAGGGGAAGGGCAAATGCCCTGAGGGACTAGCCCAGCCCTGTGTCCCCGCCAAGAGTGCCCAGGCCAGCCTAAGCCAACAGAGCGACGAGGGTCACCCCAGTCTGAGGAAGAGCAATGCCAGGTGCACAGTAGGCACTGAGAAAAACATTAGCTCTTTCCTTCCTCCCTTCCTTCCTTCCCTGGCTTACAGCAAGGGGAGTGGGCAGGAAGCCTGGGATTCTGATGCCAAAATCTTCAGGGAAGTGGGAAGTTAATGAGAGGTCCAGCCAGCAAGGCCGAGGGAGAGAAAGTGGTAGAACCATATGGCCTGTGGCTGACAAGAGAGGAAGGACCAGGGTCTAAGGGCCAGGCTCATGCAGCCCCAAGGGCCCCCTGGCCAGGAGGGACATGCGAGTGAGTGTGGGTCTGCAGAGCCCTGCCGAGGGGCTGACGGGACTGCTGCAACCTCAGGCATAGCCAGGCTCTCAGCTGGCAGAAGGTGGGGGCAAGGTCTGAGAAGGTGCTGGGGACCCAGGATAGTTTGGGATGACGTGGACAGAGCACGTGGTGAGTGCAGATCCAAATGCAAGCTGGGGAGACGAAAGGGGTTAAGGCTACGATGGCAGCCATGGCAGCACAAGCGTGAGGCTTCACAGAACATTAGACCCTTTTTATCAAGAGCTCCAGGGTGCCTGGCACTGGGCTGCACTACAGATGTTGGTTACCTAGCAGTGAACAAGGCAAACAAGGCCACTCGTCTCATGGAACTTGCCTTATGGTGCAGAGACAAGCAAAGACCAAGAAGACAAATGGATAAGCCTGACTCGTTCAGAACAATACAAATGAGGAAGGAGGGGGATGACCCTCAGAAGAGGGGACACCTGAACAAAGCCACGCAAACACCCTGGGGCATGGGAGCAGACCCTGCTTCTGGACTCCTTCCCAAGCCTCTGCACCTCATCCCAGTGCCTGTCTACATGTCTTTGCTCTACCTGTCCACCAGGCTGCTAAGACTCAAGGATCCCTGCATTATTCATAACAGCCAAAAGGTGAAAACAACCCAAAAGCCCATGGATGGGTAAATGGATACACAAAATGTGGTATATACATACAATGGAATGTTATTCAGACTTAAAAAGGAATGGAGGGACTTCCCTGGTGGCTCGGTGGTTAAGAATCCGCCTGCCAATGCAGGGGACACAGGTTCAAGCCCTGGTCCAGGAAGATCCCACGTGCCGCGGAGCAACTAAGCCTGTGTGCCACAACTACTATGCCCGCATGCCACAGCTACTGAAGCCCACGTGCCTAGAGCCCGTGTTCCGCAATAAGAGAAGCCACCGCAATGAGAAGCCCACACACCGCAAGGAAGAGTAGCCCCCGCTCACCACAACTAGAGAAAGCCCGCACGCAGCAGCAAAGATCCAACGCAGCCAAAAATAAATAAATAAATTTATAAAAGAAAAAAAAGAAGCCAGACACAAAAGGCTACATATTTTATGATTTCATTTGCATGAAATATCTAGAATAAGTAAATCAATAGAGAGGGAAAGCAGACTACTAGTTGCTAGAGGCTGGGGGAGGAAGAAATGGGGAGCAACTGCTTCATGGGTATGGGGTTTTCTTTTGGGGTGAAGAGAATGTTTTAGAACTAGATGGAGATGATGGTTACACACATAAATAAAATAGACACATGCACTTGGAAATTCATCTTGGGACGATTTGTGACAGCAAAGCTCAGGAAACAACCCCAAAGTCCTCAGTAGGAGTTGGCTGAATAACACTGTGGTCCAACAACATAATGGAATTCTCCACAGCTGTGAAAAGGGATAAGGATGGTCTCTGAGGACTGCTGTAGGATGATCCTCAGGATCATTGTCAGGGGCAGAATTGTTAAGCCTAGGATATCTTATTGTGCTACAGTTAAGGAAGCTAGAGCAAACCAGAGAGGCCGGTGTAGGCCCAGTCAGAGGCTAGTGGTCCGAACACCAGCCACAGGGTGTTGCACAGACCCCTCACAGGGTCAAAGCAAACTGGTGCTTGTTGCTGGGAGGGAGAAGCTGCTTCATGGATGTACCAGGGAAGGGAAGCACCTAACCCAAAATGAAGGGGTTGTTGGGGTGGGGGCCTCTGCACTCGCTGGGAGCTGGCAAGGTCAGCTGAGCACTATTTTGGGCTGAGTCAGATCTTGAGTTTCAGCACAGAGTGACAGTATGGCTCACCAAAAACCTGCTAAAAGAATGGCCAACAGAAATCTATCTCCCTGGGCCTTCAGAGCTACTGGTATCACTGTAGCGAATGGCTTCTGGGCTGTCTCCAGCAGTGGAGCGGGGTCCACTCAGCACTCCTCACACAAGGCTCACTCCTGGAAAAGGATCTGGTCACTTGCTAATTCGGTAATCACGATGCATCCTGGCAGGCCTGTGTTGCCTAGGGTGCCAATCTAGACAGGTAACTCCTGGGACTTCCCTGGTGGTCCAGTGATGAGGAATCCGTTGTGCAGTGCAGGGGACGCTGGTCCGATCCCTGGTCAGGGAACTAAGATCCCACATGCTGCGGGGCAATTAAGCCCGCGCGCCACAACTACAGAGCCCACACGCTCTGGAGCCCACGTACCACAACTAGAGAGCCCGTGCACCCGCAACTACTGAGCCCACACGCCACAACTAAAGAGAAGCCTGCACACCGCAATGAAGAGCCTGTGCACCGTGACGAAGAGCCCACACGCCGCAGCAAAACATCCCACGTGCCGCAACTAAGACCCGATCCAGCCAATAAATAAATAAACAAATAAATAAATAAATAAACAAACAGACAGGCAACTCCTATGATACACCCTGTGCAGTTGGGAAGAAGGAATCAGGCTAAGCTGGTGGCATCTGCTTACAGGACCACACAGCCACTACAACTGGCCCCACAGGAGGAGGAATCCACTGAGGTTACACACAAGCCAGGCAGCACACCACCTACAGGCAGAGATGAGGCTGTGTCACAGAGGAAAGGGCACTTCCTGTGACAGCTCAGAACAAGGTCTCCAGGGCTAGAGCAGAAGAAGAGAGCAGTGGAGTAGCACCTGTGCCGCTCAAGAGTTCCCAGGCTGTTGGTTCTGGAGGAGCCAGCAGAGGTGGGGCACGACTCTATGGGCCCAGCCCCTCCAGTGGGTGCGGAAGGCCAGGCCCCAGCTGCCCAGTGAGAGGCAGGTATATAAGCAGCTAAGCAGGGCAGGCCAACCTGCTGATTGAGCACAAAGCTCTGGGAGCAACTCGCCCCACCCACAGAGCAGCTACCCCTCACAGGAGCTGCAGGGGTGTGAGAATCTCACGTGCTGTGCCTCTGACTCACAGGATACCTCTTCTTTCACTCTGCACATGAGAAAGACCTGTCACTAATGAAAGAGCCAGAGGTCAGTGGACAAAGAGCCCTTGGCTCCTGCCCCCAACCCCGTCTCACCCAAACACAGTGACTAATTGCAGAGATCTCAAGTCGAGAAGCTCTCAGGAAACAGGGTCCTCTTTCCCATATCTTTACTTGGTGAGGCTTGTGTCTGACAGTCAGTCATGGTTAGCTCACAGAACACCAAGTTCTCCTGCTTCCCTTATAGCTTAGTCACAGAGAACAGAACTGGAGACCACGCAAAAGCAACAGATGGAGTCCTCTCTATTTCAGCCAAATGCTGTGACTCATTTAAACAAATCCCACATTTTTCAGAAATCTAATAATTACCTCCTATTGAGAAATAAAAGTATAAATTCTTCAGAAACAAACAATGCTAGTGATTGATATATACAAAAAATTGGAAAACTGTCTGGTATCTTTCTGAGACTGGATATAAACCAGGCTAGACTGAGACTCAGCCTTCACTCTGAGACATCATGGAGCGACTTCAGTGAGGAAAATGACATCCAGGAGACTCTGCCCCAGGGACTACCATCAGAGCCTTGGCCTCTGTTTGCAGCTCTAGACTTACTTCACCTGCAAATTTTTTGGCCAAGACACAGAGCCCCAAGATAGCACTGGAACAGGTGTTACACTCAGAAGACCAACCTCCAAGAAACCATGCTCTTACTAAGATCTTTCTAGGCTTCTGGTCACTCACATATCTCACGAGGCCTCAGAAAGGAAAGCAGAGCTGAGCCCATTGGACACTGCCATGACCAAGAGTACAAGTAAGGACCTCCTTAACTTCTGAAGAACCTTCAGGGAGAAGGTCTCATGTGTGATGTTCAGGCAGTTCGGATGGTTGCCACCTGCACTGTAGACCACTTCCTCGGTCCCTCCAATTTTCCTGGCCATACTTCCAGGCTACCCCCCCCCCACCATGGCTTCCTTTTTCTGGAGCCTAGGAACCTCCCTACTTTCCTTCCTCTTGAAGAACTTACTCTCCTCTCTGCTCTCCCAGAGGAGCTTTTCTGATACAGAGTTGGTTTCTGCCACTGGTCACTGACTACATCACAGGGGTGAGGAAAATGAACTGGGGCTTCTTGTCCTGCCTTGACCTAGACTTAAAGATGGCTCCTCACCTACTCTTTCCTCACTCCCCGTGGGCCATTATTCTGTCTCAAACCCATGTTCAACAACCTCTGTCACTGGCTCCAAGATGGGGCTTTGGGCGGTGACTATAGCCTCCACTCATTACTGGGCTCCAGGCTCGCCTCCTCCACAAATGCCACATACAGTAGCCAGAAGAATTTTCCTAACAAATTCAAGTCCAAATCCTGCCTGCCATTCCAAGCCCTCTGACCTCTGGTCTCACCACCCCACTCAACCTGATGTCTGGACGTCCCTCAGTCCAGCCCTCCCTTCCAGCCACTCCCTCATCACTCTTAGTTAACATAGTACTGCAAGTTCTAGCTGCTGTAATAAGGCAAGTAAAAGGAATAAAAAACATACAGATTGGAAAGGAAGAAATAAAACTGTATGTGTTTGCAGATGACATGATTATCTACATTAAAAATCCCAAGGAATCTACAAAAAAGTCATAGAACTATTAAATAAGTTCAGCAAGGTTGCAAGACACTAAATAAATATATAAAAATCAATTCCATTTCTATATACTAACAATAAACATGAAGAAATCAAAAGTAAAAACACAATACCACGTACAATCACTCCAAAGAAAATAACACACTTAGGTATACACTTAAAAACATTTATAGAATCTGTAGCTGAAAATTTCAAAATGCTGAGGAAGGAAATCAAAGACCTAAATAAACGGAAGAGCATACTATGCTCATGAAATAGAATACTCAACATAGAAAAGATGTCAATTCTCCCCAAATTGATCTATAGGTTTAATGCAATTCCTATCAAAATTCCAATAGTTTTTATTGACATAGACAACCTTACTCTAAAATTTATATGGAAAAGCATGGGACCTAGAACACGAAAATAATCTTGTCAAAGGAGAGTAAAGTGGGAGGAATTACTCTATCCAATATTAAGGCTTACTATATAACTGTATTAATTAAGACAGTGTGGTATTAGTAGAAGGA